>NC_091989.1:6991379-7313847 GCF_044704955.1 Pristiophorus japonicus | reverse complement strand
TAAGGAGCGTCATTTCTCGACTACCACTTCATTTGGGTCCAGATAGGTGGTGGTGCATTATGGCCCAGATTTTGCGGGGCCGATGACGGCAGATGCACAGCACACGCGACAACCCGGAACTTGCAATCTGCCACGTTTCGCATTTGCAGATCTTTAGCATCTGCTGCACTCACACTTTTGCTGGCGCAGAGTTGGGCTATTTCCCCGACTACTGCCCAGCGAATGCCCATGAAACCCTTATGCCCGGCAAAAGCAGGCGGAAGGGTTAAAATATATATTTTTAAATGATTAAAACATACACATAGTAGGAGTAAATGGGTACTTTTCAGAATGGCAGGCAGTGACTAGTGGGGTACCGCAAGGTTCTGTGCTGGGGCCCCAGCTGTTTACACGGTACATTAATGATTTAGACGAGGGGATTAAATGTAGTATCTCCAAATTTGCGGATGACACTAAGTTGGGTGGCAGTGTGAGCTGCGAGGAGGATGCTATGAGGCTGCAGAGTGACGTGGATAGGTTAGGTGAGTGGGCAAATGCATGGCAGATGAAGTATAATGTGGATAAATGTGAGGTTATCCACTTTGGTGGTAAAAACAGAGAGACAGACTATTATCTGAATGGTGACAGATTAGGAAAAGGGAAGGTGCAGCGAGACCTGGGTGTCATGGTACATCAGTCATTGAAGGTTGGCATGCAGGTACAGCAGGCGGTTAAGAAAGCAAATGGCATGTTGGCCTTCATAGCGAGGGGATTTGAGTACAGGGGCAGGGAGGTGTTGCTACAGTTGTATAGGGCCTTGGTGAGGCCACACCTGGAGTATTGTGTACAGTTTTGGTCTCCTAACTTGAGGAAGGACGTTCTTGCTATTGAGGGAGTGCAGCGAAGAGTCACCAGACTGATTCCCGGGATAGTGGGACTGACCTATCAAGAAAGACTGGATCAACTGGGCTTGTATTCACTGGAGTTCAGAAGAGTGAGAGGGGACCTCATAGAAACGTTTAAAATTCTGACGGGTTTGGACAGGTTGGATGCAGGAAGAATGTTCCCAATGTTGGGGAAGTCCAGAACCAGGGGTCACAGTCTAAGGATAAGAGGTAAGCCATTTAGGACCGAGATGAGGAGAAACTTCTTCACCCAGAGAATGGTGAACCTGTGGAATTCTCTACCACAGAAAGTAGTTGAGGCCAATTCACTAAATATATTCAAAAGGGAGTTAGATGAAGTCCTTACTACTCGGGGGATCAAGGGGTATGGCGAGAAAGCAGGAATGGGGTACTGAAGTTTCATGTTCAGCCATGAACTCATTGAATGGCGGTGCTGGCTAGAAGGGCTGAATGGCCTGCTCCTGCACCTATTTTCTATGTTTCTATGTTACATCCATGTATAATTAGTTTAGGTAAATTTTTTTAAATCAATTTATTTTCAAAAAAATTTTATTTTTATTGCTTAATGAAAGGGCATTTTCATTAATTTTGAACGTGGGAACATTTGTTTTTATTGAAGTGGTCTGAATTCCAACTTATTTTGGGATTTCTAATATGTTTATGGGGGCTCCGTAGGTAAATGGAATCCCCATTAGCATCATAGGAATCCCCCTCTTTGATTGGTTGACCAGTCTCACATGATCCCAGGGATGCATGCGAGCCGCATACGCCCCTGGGATCCATGGGCTTTTTACGCAGGCGTACGCACGGAGGCCCGGGACCCGAAGCTCCGGGGACACCGGGTACGTTCAGATTTTGTTTCCCGGTTCGGAGGCGTATTCTTCTGGTCGGCCTCCGACTGCAAATTCAGGGCCAATCATCATCATAGGAAGTCCCTCGGAATCGAGGAAGACTTGCTTCCACTCAAAAAAAAAAAATAAGTCCTTAGGTGACTGAACAGTCCAATATGAGAACCACAGGTAGTACAGATAGTCGTTGAGGATAAGGGTGGGTGGCACTGGTTTGCCACACGCTCTTTCCGCTGCCTGCGCTTGTTTCTGCATGCTCTCGGCAACGAGACTCGAGATGCTCAACGCCCTCCTGGATGCACTTCCTCCACTTAGGGCGTTTTTTGGCCAGGGACTCCCAGATGTGGGTGGGGATGTTGCACTTTATCAGGGAGGCTTTGAGGGTGTCCCTGTAACGTTTCCCCTGCCCACCTTTGGCTCGTTTGCCGTGAAGGAGTTCTGTGTAGAGCGCTTGCTTTGGGAGTCTCGTGTCGGGCATGAGAACAATGTGGCCTTCCCAGCAGAGCTGATCAAGTGTGGTCAGTGCTTCAATGCTGGGGATGTTGGCCTGGTCGGGGACGCTAACATTGGTGCATTTGTCCTCGCAGGGGATTTGCAGGATCTTGCGGAGACATTGTTGATGGTATTTCGCCAGCAATTGGAGGTGTCTACTGTACATGGTCCATGTCTCTGAGCCGTACAGGAGGATATATCATCTGTGGATTACAGCTGGCAGAAATACATTCTGCCTGATCAATACCTAAATTCAGATCTTCTTTACCATGGGGCAGTGAGTGAAGTCCAGGTTATTCAGCCCTCTGAGCAGAGTAGGGAGGTTATGCTTGAGCTGTATAAAACACTAGTTAGGCCACAGCTAGAGTACTGTGTGCAATTCTGGTCACCCCATTGCAGGAAAGATGTGAATGCACACAAGAGAGTATAGAGGAGATTTACGAGGACGTTGCCTGGACTGGAGAATTTTAGCTGTGAGGAAAGATTGGATAGGCTGGGGTTGTTTTCTTTGGAACAGAGGAGGCTGAGGGGAGACCTAATTGAGGTGTACAAAATTATGAAGGGCCTAGACAGAGTGGATAGGAAGGACCTATTTCCCTTAGCAGAGGGGTCAACAACCAGGGGGCATAGATTGAAAGTAATTGGTAGGAGGTTTAGAGGGGATTTGAGGGGAAATTTTTTTCACCCAGAGGGTTGTGGGGATCTGGAACTCACTGCCTGAAAGGGTGGTAGAGGCAGAACCCCTCATCGCATTTAAAAAGTATTTGGATATGCGCTTGAAGTGCTGTAACCTACAGGGCTACGGATCTAAGAGCTGGAAAGTGGGATTAGGCTGGGTAGCTCTTTGTCGGCCGACGCGGACATGATGGGCCGAATGGCCTCCTTCTGTGCTGTAAATTTCGATGATTCCTTGATTCTGACAGATAAAAGTCAAAGCAGAATGTAATATTAACACTCAAGGGTGTTGCTACGCGGGAACATATCGGCGAGAGACCAATCTGCAGCTCGCAACTCTGTGCTGTCAAAACAAGCAATTCAAAAGAGACAGGTTTGTTGGGCCTAGTGGCATTTCCCAGTTTCTAAAAGTTATTTCAGTCTAGAAATAAGGAAAATATTAGAATGTTAAATGTAAACAGCAGTCTCAGCTCCATGTAGAGGTTAGATGTAGCTCAGCCACAGCGTGGGAGCAGCAGACTGTGCAGGTTAGTTAAAGCAGTTAAATATTTATAGTGTTACCATGCTCCTCCAGAAGTTTCTGACTGGGGTCTTCGGTTTCATCTGTTCCTTCTTCCTCTACTATTATTTCATCATTAATATCCAGATTTTCCAGTTCCAGCTCCAGTTCCTCCGTAGCAACCAACTCTTTGGAATCTTTTGCATCCTTGGAATCCTTTGCATCTTTAGAATCTGCTAAAAACATGCAAATTAATTGTACATACAGATCTTTGTGGTGGATTTTGCAAACATTTCACGTGAACCTTTTGCGATACTATCCCAAAACCGCACAAAGTGGCCAATGTGTTTTGAAACTATTATTCACAGCATAAAATGCAATACTTAAACAGTGAAAGCGAAATTTAGATATTCCTCTGTGTTGCTTTAACTGAACAAAGTTCTGGCTTTTTTTCCCCCAAACCACCAACCATATTTCACATAGCAACATAATCTTCTTCCTTTTCCCTCTTCAATTATCTCCCTTTTTCTGAAGATGGCCACACACGGCATTACCTTTTGTCTCTTCTTTGCTGGCGTTATCTTTGTTCTGCGCGTTATCTTTGAACAATATGGCAGGTACAAAGGCTTTCAGGTCAATTAGGTTTTCATAGAAATTGCGAGCATCTTCATCCTCCCAGATTCCTCCATCAAGGTCATATTCGCCAGGTTTCCCAGGTGTGAAGATGTCTATGCCAGTGCCATGTTCTGTTAAATAAAATTACAGAACTTCATTCTATGCAATAATTGTCATTCAGTGGCAACCAGTGGCTGTTCCTAGAAGTCTCGCAAATACATTCATGGAGTTGACTAAAAACCTTTTGTATTGGATTTTCAAAGCCAGTTTTTGCTGCCAGAGACATGTTTTTGATCAAACTGCTTTATAGTACAATAAAGAGGGTGCAGAGGAGATTTACAAGGATGATACCAGGAATGCGAGCGTATACCTATCAGGAAAGGATGAACAGGTTGAGTCTCTTTTCTCTTGAAAGAGAAGGCTAAAGGGTAATGGTCTATAACGGTTTTGATAGAGTAGACAGCGAGAAAGTGTTTCCATGTGTGGGGAAGAGCAGAACTAGAGGCCATTTGTTGGATAAGATCATCACTAAGAAATCCAATAGGGAATTCAGAAGGAATTTTACCCTTTACCCAGAGTGCTGAGAATGTGGAACTCGCTGCCACAGGGAATGGTTGAAGCAAATAGTATTGATGCATTTAAGGGGAGGCTAGACAAGCATATGAAGGAGAAGGGAATAGAGGGTTATGCAGACAGATTTAGATGAGGAAACATGGGACGAGTGGAGCATAAACGCCAGCATGGACTGGTTGGGCCAAATGGCCGGTTTCTGTGGCATTTATCCGATGTAATCCTATGTAAAGGGGCATTTTCACTAACAGAAATGTCTTCCAAGGCTATGACCTGCATTTTGGCTGCTTATCGGAATGCTAATGAATATAAACTGTGGATGGAATCGGGACACTGTCACATAATTGGATGGTACCATAGAGTTCGCAATGTATCCTCTGCCACCCAAACTGTAACACTCTGATGGGCAGCCTCACCTTCCTGTGCAGATTTATCTTGGGGAAGTTCAGGCATGTTCTCATCCAACAAATCAGCCAGACTCTGTGTGTTGGCCAACAGCTTCTGGTAGGAGGTGGCAAATTCCTCATACTGCTTGTGCCGATCTTCACTCAGCTCTCCTTTTGAATGCAAGATTCGCCTAACAGAAAGAAACACATAAATACAGAAGTTAAAAGGAAATCTGGTCACAGAGCCCATTTCCACTGTCAAGTTAATCATGTGCGATACACACATTTGTCTCCAGGTCTGCTCTCTCAGGCGGATGTAAAAGATCCCACGGCACTATTTCGAAGAAGAGCAGGGGAGTTCTCCCCGGTGACTGGCCAATATTTATATCCCTCAATCACATCACTAAAACAGATTATCTGGTCATTATCACATTGCTGTTTGTGGGAGCTTGCTGTGCGCAAATTGGCTGTCGTGTTTCCTACATTACAAGTTCAAAAAGTACTTTATTTGGCTGAAAAGCGCTTTGGGACTTCTGGTGGTTGAAAAAGGTGCTATATAAATGCAAGTCTTTTTTGGAAAATCAAAAATATGAATTTGGAACCAAATTTGTACATCCACATTTTACTGAAAGAGGAATTTCTGAATGATGAGCAATTACTAAATCATTTCACTGAGCCATTAATAAAAACATGTATGGGCAGCATGTAATGAATAGGTTAAACTAATGGGAATGGGGAGCACTGCAAATATCCATGTGACATACAGATTTTGTCGATACCTCAATCAAGTTTCACTCTAATACAAAAGCAAAATACCGTGGATGCTGGAATCTGGAATAAAAACAGAAAATGCTGGAAATCTCAGCGGGTCAGGCAACATCCGTGGAGAGGAAGCAGAGTTTATGTTTCGTGACCCGAAAGCAAGTTGTGAGGAGGACACAAAGAATCTGCAAAGGGATATAGACAGGCTAAGTGAGTGGGCAAACATTTGACAGATGGAGTATAATGTGGGAAAGTATGAGGTTATCCACTTTAGCAGGAAAAATAAAAAAGCAAATTATTATTACGATGGCGATTACAAAATGCTTCAGTACAGAGGGACCTGGGGGGGGTCCTGGTACATGAAACACAAAAAGTTAGTGTGCAGGTACAGCAAGTAATCAGGAAGGCAAATGGAATGTTGGCCTTTATTGCAAGGGGGGTAGAGTATAAAAGCAGAGATGTCCTGCTACAACTATACAAGGTATTGGTGAGGCCACACCTAGAGTACTGTGTGCAATATTGGTCTCCTTATTTAAGGAGGGATATACTTGCATTGGAGGCAGTAAAGAGAAGGTTCACTAGGATGATTCCTTAGATGAATGGATAGACTTATGAAGAAAGTTTGAGCCTGTACTCATTGGAGTTTAGAAGAATGAGAGGTGATCTTATTGAAACATACAAGATACTGAGGGGGCTCGACAAGGTAGATGCAGAGAGGATGTTTCCACTTGTGGGGGAACGTAGAACTAGGGGACATAGTTTAAGAATAAGGGGTCGCCCATTTAGGTCGGAGATGGAGGAGGAATTTATTCTCTCAGAGGGTTGTAAATCTGTGGAATTCTCTGCCCCAGAGAGCTGTGGAGGCTGGATCATTGAATATATTTGTGGAGATAAGACAGATTTTTGAATGATGGGTTATGGGGAGCAGGCAGGGAAGTGGAGCTGAACCCAAGATCAGATCAGCCATGATCTTATTAAATAGTGAAACAGGCTCGAGGGGCCAAATGGCCTCCTCCTGTTCCTATTTCTTATGTTCTTATGAATTGCAGTTTGAAAAGAAGTTGATTATTCAAAATTACTCAAAAATAAATTTGCAAACATATTACAAGGTATTTCATAAGGACAGGAACACCTGTTATGATTCGAATGTAGTGCAAGTTTTGGCCACAATGTGGCACCAAATCGATCTGCTCGCAGCCCTCCCAGTCACTTGGGTGAACAGAAAACAAAACAGGCTTTCAAGAACAATAACTACAGGGCCAAGCTGGAACAGGCCAAGTTTCTGATTATTGATTTTGGCACAAGCAGTATTTGATAATTGCACAAAAGGTGTCCTAGAAAGCTGGCAGAGGTTTACTGGGTCACGATTAATAACAGGCGCCATGAACAATGTACAATTACAAAGCCTCTTTGGAAAAAGTGCAAACTGCAGGTCACGCATTGGACTCAGTCATCCGAGAACTCATTTTTAGTGTGGAAGCAAGTCATCCTCGACTCCGAGGGAGTGTCCAAGAGAGAGAAACAATTACAACAGTGACTACATTTCAAAAGTATTTCAATGGCTGTAAAGCGCTTCGAGTCGTCCTGAGGTTGTGAAATGCGCTATATAAATGCAGGTTTTTCTTTATACAATACATCAAAGGCTTTCATAGAGTGTTACAGAAATGTACAATTTTAACTAATACAAAATAAGTATTCTTCACTCTAAAAAGAAAATCCAGTACATACACACAATTTGTATTTATATAGCGCCTTTAACACAGTGAAACGTCCCAAGGCGCTTCACAGGAGAATTAGGAGATATAATTTCGACACCGAGCCACATAAGTAGAAATTAGTGCAGGTCAAACAGTTTTAAAGTTTTAAAGGAGTGTCTTGAAGGAAGAAAGAAAGGTAGAGAGGCGGAGAGGTTTAGGCAGGGAGTTCTGGAGCTTGGGGCCCAGACAACTGAAGGCACGGCCACCAATGGTTGAGCGATTATAATCAGGGATGCTCAAGAGGGCAGAATTAAAGGAGCGCAGACATTTCGGTGGGGTTGTGGGGCTGGAGGAGATTACAGAGATAGGGAGGGGTGAGGCCATAGAGGGATTTAAAAACAAGGATAAGGATTTTGAAATCGAGGCATTGCTTAACCGGGAGCCAATGTAGGTCAGCGAGCACAGGGGTGATGGGTGAGTGGGACTTGGTGCGAGTTAGGACACGGGCAGCCGAGTTTTGGATCACCTCTAGTTTACATAGGGTAGAATGTGGGAAGCCAGCCAGGAATAGTCAAGATTAGAGGTAGCAAAGACATGGATGAGGGCTTCAGCAGCAGATGAGCTGACGCAAGGGCGGAGATGGGCGATGTTACGGAGGTGGAAATAGGCGGTCTTGGTTATGCTGCGGATATGTGGTCGAAAGCTCATTTCAGAATCAAATATGACACCAAAGTTGCAAACAGTCTGGTTCAGCCTCAGACAGCAGTTGGCGAGAGGGATGGCGTCAGTGGCTCGGGAACGGAGTTTGTGGCGGGGATCAAAAACAATGGCTTCAGTCTTCCCAATATTCAATTGGAGAAAATTTCTGCTCATCCAGAACTGGATGTTGGACAAGCAGTCTGACAATTTACACAGTAGAAAGGTTATTGAAGGTGGTGTTTCTCTTAGCTGAATTGAGAAATAGTCAGAGCTGTCCAGCAAGATTGGGATTCCCAGTGTCAGCTAGCGAGAAATAAACGGAGGAGATTTGCAACCAAATCAGAAATCACTAACTAGAGGTAGCCCAGATAAACCCAAGAATGGCAGTCAAAATGGGAAGGAATTCTTAAAATACATTCTGGACGGTTTCTTAGTAGATTAAAGAAAGTCTTGTATTTATATAGTGTCTGTCATGACATCATGAAGGGTTTTGATAGAGTAAATAAGGAAAAACAGTTTCCAGTGGCAGAAAGGTCGGTAACCAGAGGACACAGATTTAAGGTAATTAGCAAAAGAACCAGGGGGCAGATAAGAAATGTTTTAACGTCGTGAGGTATGATGATCTGGAACGCGCTGACTGAATGGGCAGTGGAATCAGATTCAATAGTAACTTCCAAAAGTAAATTTTCAAAAGTGCAGTGTTAAGGGAGCGCTGCACTGTCAGAGGTGCCGTCTTTCGGATGAGACATTAAATCGAGGCCCTGTAAGCTCTCTTAGGTGGAAGTAAAAGATCCCGTAGCATTATTTCGAACAAGAGCAGGAGAGTTATCCCCAGTATCCTGGGGCCAATATTTCTCCTTCAATCCACATCACTAA
This sequence comes from Pristiophorus japonicus, assembly GCF_044704955.1. NCBI lineage: Eukaryota > Metazoa > Chordata > Chondrichthyes > Pristiophoridae > Pristiophorus > Pristiophorus japonicus. The sequence goes on along the minus strand of NC_091989.1, from coordinate 7,304,844 downwards.
AACAGATTATCTGGTCATTATCACATTGCTGTTTGTGGGAGCTTGCTGTGCGCAAACTGGCTGCCGCGTTTCCCACATTACAACAGTGACTACACTTCAAAAGTACTTAATTGGCTGTACAGCACGTCCAGTGAAAGACTCTATATAAATGCAAGTTTTTCTTTCTTTTTCTTGAACTGGAAGAGTGAAATCTGCAATTGTAGTGCTGGGATCAATAGTCCAAACGGACAGTGCGAAAACTTCGATTTCACATAACAAAAATGATGCATTGCCAAATTTCTGATGGCCAGACAGTGGAGATCAGATTTTAAAAGCGGTTTCACATATCATGGGATTAAGCAAGAATCAGGCTGTTTCTGACGAAAGTAGACACAATGACACGTTTCTGTTCGAGTATCTCGCTGCTGCTTGTATTGTACTTGCGAGGTAGGACTCTTCATGTGGTTTAGAAAAGGTCCTTCAGCATCATTTCCAATAGGACGTCCGTGGCACCAGAGACGTGAACTCCAGCTGTGCATCTCTAGTGGAATTAATGCGCAGTATAATACAATCATAGAATAGCACAGCACAGGAGGCCGTTTGGCCGATCGAGTCTGCGTCGGCTTTATCGAAGAGCAATCCACTTAGTCCCACTTCCCCTTAGTGGCATGGAATCTTTTGCGTCCACTTGAGGGAGCAGACGGGGCCTCAGTTTAACATCTCATCCGAAAGACGGCACCTCCGACAGTGCAGCGCTCCCTCAGCGCTGCACTGGAGTGTCAACCTCCCTCCCTCGCCATTCCAGTGTCAAAGTCACCATCATCATCATCATCGTCGGCGTCGGCAGTCCCTCGAAAGAAGGATGACTTGCTTCCACTCCAAAAAAGGATGAGTTCGCAGGTGTTTCAATGAAGGAACTAATATACCAGATCCTGAACTACATTCTGAAGGGTGGAAGATGCCTGTGCGTGGATTATTTTAACGTGGGGTGGCCGTTGCACACCAGCCACCACACGGGCTTGACAGAGCGAGGTCTTGGTCCAGTGGCAAGGGTTAACCAGGACGACGGGACCGTGCTCTGCTGCACGGACCGAGTGCGCGCACATATCGCAGTGTGGGCTGGGCCCGTGCTGCCCCAGGGCCCTCGCCTCTTCTGGGCCCCATTGGGATAATAAACCCCAGAACACGGAGGAAGGTTAGGGATGAAAAAGCAGAGGTAGAACAATAATGTTCCAAATTTCTCCAGAAACAAGAATTATATCAAAAGACCATGAATGTTAAAAGGGGAAAGCCAGGTAACTAATGGAATTAAACAGCTAGAGACCATAATCAGAGTTAACACTGGTGAAATAATCAGGGATAATTTTAGTGACGAGTTAGAAGCATGGACGGGAACATAGATTTCTTGAGGACATATCACACATTACAAAACTACCAAGGAAATTACCAAGCATATAGACAAAGAGAATACTGTGGATGTGGTATATATTTTCAAAAGTGCTTAAAGTGCCAAGAGAGACTTTTGTGAAGGCCAAGCCCCACAGTATTCAATATAAATCGACAGCATCAACGGAGAAATGGCTGAAGGATAGAAAACAGCAGTAAGTGGATGTTTCTCAGGTTGCCAAGATGTCTCGTGGACACTCTCGAGTTGCATCTAGTGGACACTGTCGCTCTCCATGTACACAGATGATGTGGAGGCACAGTTGAAGCAGCGCGTGGAGTTCTGGGCAACTAATTACCAAAAGGGATAGCTGAGGCAACAAAGATTCACCGGAAGGCTACTAGGAATCAGAGGCTATAGTAAGGAAGAAAGGCTGGAAAAACTGGGGCATTTTTCTTAAACAGACAAAGTTAAATGGGAGATCAAATAGAGATTTATAAACTTATATTGAAATACAGTTTCAACTGGGGTCAATCTGCAACAAGAGATGAAGGGGTAGGTTAGAAAAATATTGTTTCCACGTACAATTAGAAGAACACGCAATGTTTTACCACAGATGGCTACCGAGGCAAAGACCAGAACATCATTTATAAAGGAATTGAAACAGTCATTGAAGGTTGGCATGCAGGTACAGCAGGCGGTTAAGAAAGCAAATGGCATGTTGGCCTTCATAGCGAGGGGATTTGAATACAGGGGCAGGGAGGTGTTGCTACAGTTGTACAGGGCCTTGGTGAGGCCACACCTGGAGTATTGTGTACAGTTTTGGTCTCCTAACTTGAGGAAGGACATTCTTGCTATTGAGGGAGTGCAGCGAAGGTTCACCAGACTGATTCCCGGGATGGCGGGACTGACCTATCAAGAAAGATTGGATCAATTGGGCTTGTATTCACTGGAGTTCAGAAGAATGAGAGGGGACCTCATAGAAACGTTTAAAATTCTGACGGGTTTAGACAGGTTAGATGCAGAAAGAATGTTCCCAATGTTGGGGAAGTCCAGAACCAGGGGTCACAGTCTGAGGATAAGGGGTAAGCCATTTAGGACCGAGATGAGGAGAAACTTCTTCACCCAGAGAGTGGTGAACCTGTGGAATTCTCTACCACAGAAAGTAGTTGAGGCCAATTCACTAAATATATTCAAAAGGGAGTTAGATGAAGTCCTTACTACTCGGGGGATCAAGGGTTATGGCGAGAAAGCAGGAAGGGGGTACTGAAGTTTCATGTTCAGCCATGAACTCATTGAATGGCGGTGCAGGCTAGAAGGGCTGAATGGCCTGCTCCTGCACCTATTTTCTATGTTTCTATGTTTCTATGTGCTTGAAAAAAAAGAGAGAGATTGGGGAAATGGGATCAGTCACTTGTACTAATTGTTGATTGCTCTAATTTTTTGCTCATGATTCGGTTCTGCAGGAACGGTTTACAACTGAGTGGCTTGCTTAGCCACTTAACATCACGAGTAAACCGCACATTGTGGAACTGCAGTCACACCGAATCATTGAAATTTACAGCACAGAAGGAGGCCATTCGGCCCATCGTGTCCGCGCCAGCCGACAAGGAGCTATCCAGCCTAGTCCCACTTTCCAGCTCTGGGTCCGTAGCCCTGTAGGTTACGGCACTTCAAGTGCACCTCCAAGTACTTTTTTTAAATGTGGTGAGGGTTTCTGCCTCTACCACCCTTTCAGGCAGTGAGTTCCAGACCCCTACCACCCTCTGGGTGAAGAAAGTTCTCAACTCCCCTCTAATCTCTCTCCCAATTACTTTAAATCTCTGCACACTGATTATTGACCTCTCTGCTAAAGGAAATAGGTCCTTCCTATCCACTCCATGAAGGTCATACCAGGGAAGGGCGGCAGGATTACTTCCTAGAAGGACATTCGTGAACCAGTTGGGTTTTTACATTAATCTGGCAGTTTTGATGCTCATTCTTCCTGATACTGGATTATAATTAACCAGATTTATTGAATTTAATTTCACAAGTTGCCGTGGTGGGATCTGATCTCAAAACCTCTGAACAGCTAGTCCTCTACCATATCTTTATCTGTAGCACAAGTGGTTCCAGCTTGTGTTCTTTTTGCACAGCCACCCTCAGCCAATTTAAGATATTTAGTTGACAATCACAGCATTATGCCTTTAGGGACATTTCCGGCAACTATTAGCAGGTCATCAACATGCAAAAAACTGGTGGAATGTGAGACTAAAATAGTGCAATGAGAACAAACTGGATTTAAAAAAAAAGAACTGCTTAATCCAATATTAACATTCCAAATTAATACACATACTGATTAACTAGGGCAAAATGGAAAGGGGGGCTGCCCGTTTTGCTATGGTAATGCTTAGTGCTTTGTTACCAGAACTGTATTTGTAGGCATGGCAACTAAAAAAAGCATTCAAACAGCTACAACTGAGACACAGGAGAGGCATATGCAGTTCCTGAGCTGCTCATTGTCCACCCCCATCATTGACTATTTGATCATATTTGATTATATTTTTGTTGAATTGTGTGAATCTATTAAAGCAGGTGGCCATCGTCGTGATCTTGATGCAGTGTACGATGACTTGAGCACAAAAATCTAGGCTGACACTCCCAGTGCAGTGCTGAGGGAGTGCTGCACTGTCGGAGGTGCCGTCTTTCGGATGAGACGTCTGCTCTCTCAGGTGGATGTAAAAGATCCATGGCACTATTTCGAAGAAGAGCAGGGGAGTTATCCCCAGTGTTCTGGCCAATATTTATCCCTCAATCAACATCACTGAAACAGATTATCTGATCATTATCACATTACTATTTGTGGGAGCTTGCTGTGCGCAAATTGGCTGCCACGTTTCCCACATTACAACAGTGACTACACTTCCAAAGTACTTAATTGGTTGTAAAGCACTTTGGGACATCTGATGATAGTGAAAGGCGCTACATAAATGCAAGTCTTTCTTTTTCTTTTGAAGTACCACCAACGCTGCCTCCATAAAATCCTGCAAATCCATTGGCAGGATAGGCGCATCAACGTCAGTATTCTCGCTCAGGCCAACATCCCCAGCATCGAAGCACTGACCACACTTGATCAGCTCTGATGGACGGGCCACATCGTCTGCATGCCCGATACTAGACTCCCAAAACAAGAGCTCTACTCGGAACTCCGACACAGCAAGCAAGGCCCAGGTGGGCAGTGGAAACGTTTCAAGGTCACCCTCAAAGTCACCTTGAAAAAGTGCAACATCCCCACCGACACTGGGAGTCCCTGGCCCTAGACCGCCCAAAGTGGAGAAGCATCTGGGAAGGTGCCGAACACCTCGAGTCCCTTCGCCGGGAGCACGCGGAAGCCAAGCGCAAACAGCGGAAGGAGCGCACGGCAACCCAGCCCCCCCCCCCCCCCCCCACCCACCCACCCGTCCCTCCAACCACTGTCTGCCCCACTTGTGACAGAGACTGTAGGTCCCGCATTGGACTCGTCAGTCATCTGGGAACTCATTTTAGAGTGGAAGCAAGTCATCCTCGACTCCGGGAGACTGCCTCAGAAGAGAACATGAATTTCTGTTGCTGTCATTAGCATACTGCCACTACCAGTCAAAGGGAAGGGACAACATTTTGCCACTAAAATCTAGCTTTGCTTCCTCAGTTTGTCTCTGTTCTGTGACTGACAAACTCTTTTATTCCATTGGATTAGACAGAATTGCTAACTTACATTTTTAGCATTTTGACATCAGATTATTGTCATCATAGGAAGTCTTGCTACAATTGTACAGGCCTTTGGTGAGACCGTTTTGGTCTCCTTATCTGAGGAAGGATATACTTGACTTAGAGGCGGTGCAACAAAGGTTCACTCGATTGATTCCCAGGGTGAGAGGGTTGTCCTATGAGGAGTTTAGAAGAGAAAGTGATCTCTTTGAAACATACAAGATTCTGAGAGGGATTGACAGGGTAGATGCCGAGAGGTTGTTTCCCCTGGCTGGAGAGTCTAGAATTCGGGGTCACAGTCTCAGGATAAGGGGTCGGCCATTTAAGACTGAGACGAGGAGAATGTCTTTACTCAGAGGGTTGTGAACTCTCTGCCTCAGAAGGCTGCGTGTGCTGAATCGCTGAGTATATTCAAGGCTGAGATCAACAGATTTTTGGATTCTAGGGGAAAGGGGAATCAAAGGATATGGGGATCGGGCAGGAACGTGGAGTTGAGGTCGAAGATCAGCCATGATCTTATTGAATGGCGGAGCAGGCTCGAGGGGCCGTATGGCCGACTCCTGCTCCTAGTTCTCATGTTCTCACAGTACACTGCATCAAGATCACTATGATGGCCACCTTCATCAAGAGGTTCACATGACACAGCAAAAATCCATCAGTAACATTACTTAAAACAATGAAGAAAATGTGCATGCAATCACCTGTTCTGCCTCTCCAGATTCTGCAATTCTCGGTGGTCTTTTTTAAGATGTTTGGTGAGCGAGGTAAAGTACTCCCTCAACAGGTTCATGAAGGGCTGCTGCTTCTCAATGCTGATTATCTCACTGGGAGGGAAGCTGAGGTTGTATTTGTCGGAGGCAAACTTCATCTTTCTGGTCACCAGGCTGGCAACATCATCTCCACAGTGTCGGCAGAAACTGATAATCACAGAGACGTGAGTGTGAGTGTCACGATCGGCGTAAATTATGTTCTTTAGCTGCTCGTAAATGAGCGACAGGCCTTCTTTGTCGGTGAAAATTCCGCAAATGGTCAGTTCTGCGATGAAGCGCATATCAGTCCTCAGTTTGCTGATGTTTGGGGTTTTCTCCTCCCTCCGGGCTTCAAAGTGCTTCCTCCAGCCTTGCAGCAGCAAGGGTGAAAATTCAACATATCGTAGGTGGAAGAGGCAGCAAAGGTGAACTGCACAATTCACGTCGGATAATTTCAGCTTGGCTTCCACGACAGACGCAACAGCTTCTGCAATGTACTTGCTCAAGTTCAGCACGTTGAAATCGCTGGAGAGGGAGTCCCTCTGCTGTTCGGTGATGGTTCGGAGCTTCTTGACAAACGCAGTGTTCTTCTTCAGGCTCGAGTCCAGCCTGGTGAAGAAACTCTCCTCTGGACGGCTGTCGTGCGCAACCTGGTTCTTGCTGCGGAGTTCGATTCTGGTTTGGTGACGCTCCCAAGCCTCTTGATGCAACTGATAGGCTTCCTCCATTTCTCTGCAAAATGAGACGAGCAAAGACTCAGAATCTGAACACAGTACTATAGAATACAGAGTTCCAGCATTTTCAAAATGGGTGTATTCTAATTATTTTTAAACACCTTAAAATCTAGAAGGAAGCTAGAAAATTGTAGCCCAGCCTTGTAATTCCTAGGTCATAGCCTGCAATGCAGATGCAAAGATTCATCTTAATCTTGTGACTGTGTTGTAGCCTTGATGCTTATAGCATCTCTGCATCCTTGCACCAAAAGAAACACTAAAGGCAGTTATTTCAATTGTATACAGAACATATTGGACCTGAATGTACACAACAGGTACAGTGAGACGAACAAATAAAAGGCTCATAAGATGGTTATGGATGAGGAAGGTTCTTCCAGCCCATTTGATTCACCTATCCAGGGAGATCCAAATGCACCATCCTCCTATTTTAGGAGCCAATTGTTTCTTAAATGATACCAGGGGTTTTGCTTTCACCGCTCGATATAGGCAGTGAGACATTGGCTCAGTGGTAGTGTTCCTGCCTCAGTCAGAAGGTGAAGTGTTCGAGCCCCACTCCAGACAGCCCAGGCAAGCGGACATAGGAGCACTGGCTCTGAATACTGGATGCAGAGTACTGTAACACATTATCGATTATTATCACATTGCTGTTTGTGGGGGCTTGCTATGTGCATCACAACAGTGACTGCACTTCAAAAGTACGCTATTGGCTGTAAAGCGCTTTGGGACATCCTGAGGATCTGAAAGGCGCTATATAAATGCAAGATTGTTCTTTCTTTAAGTAGTAGAAAAAGGGTTAATCCAGAGCACATTACAAGTTAAATTATAACTGTAAAACAAGAGGGGAAAATGTACAAACCGATAAAGGGCAAGTTCAAGACTGATGTGGGGGAGCTCCTCTTCGTGCAGAGTGATTCATTCCTAGAATAATCTTTTGGGTATGGAGGGGGAATCATTTGGGAGGCAGTTACGGTGCTGTCATAGAGGACCATGGATCTCTGTGGAAAGATGGGCTGAATGGCCTCCCTTATCTGTAGTAACCTTTAATGATTTTTGGGAACTCTCATTGGTTGCACAGGAGAGCTGTCTGTCTATGGTACAGATGATTGTGATGGTACTTTTGACAGTGCAACTCTCTCTCAGTACTGCACCGAATGTCAGCGGGGGTATTGTGTTCGATGTGTGTGGGTGAGGGTGTACGCACCAGGGGGGAGGGGGCGGGGAATGTTACAAGGATACCCTCAAAGCCTCCCTAATAAAGTGCAACATCCCCACTGACACCTGGGAATCCCTGGCCAAAAAACAGCCCTAAGGGAAGGAAGTGCATCCGGGAGGGAGCAGAGCACCTCGAGTCTTGTCGCCGAGAGCATGCAGAAAACAAGCGCAGGCAGCGGAAAGAGCGAGCAGCAAACCAGTCCCACCCACCCTTTCCCTCAGCGGCTATCTGCCCCACCTGTGACAGAGACTGTGGTTCTCGTATTGGACTATTCAGCCACCTGAGAACTCATGTTAAGAGTGGAAGGAAGTCTTCCTCGATGATGATGATGACTCTCAGCACGGCACTGGATGTCAGCCTAGATTATGTGCACAGTTCCATGGGCAATCACCAGTATCTCATCCCTTGAACTCACAACCTTCTGATGCAGAGGCACTGAGTCACGGCTGATACTCCAATAAAGAAAACTTCAAAAAGTATCTAAATGGCTGCAAAGCACTTTGGGACATCCTAAGCTTGTGTAAGGCACTATATAAATGCTAGTTCCTATTTCTCTCTCCCCACCCAAATTCTTTCCATTTCATGAAGCAGATCACTGTCACCATGGTACAAGATAACACAAGACCAATCTTTCAAATTAACAAGCGTCGTGAATAAGTAGGTTTTACCTGCACTGCCCTGAAAGCACTGCACACTCTGGCTTTGTCTGAATCACCATCACTGTGCACACAAAGGTTTTGATGACATTCTGTATGTGTGCCTGTGTGCACGCGCTTGGTGTTCATCCAAGTTTCAGTGTCACCCAGAGCACCCAGGGTCCACAATCTGAAAACTTGGCTAACACAATGAAGATACTTAACAGCACCAGGAAAAGTCATGATGTACTTCAAAAAAACGATTCAAAAGTACAAGTTAACACCATGTTTATCGTTAAAATCCCTAAACAACAATCTTACCTCTGCCTTGCTGCTTCTTCTTCTCTCTGCCTTTTTTCCTCCTCCTCCCGTTTTTTCCTTTCCTCCTCCTCTACTTTCTTCTTTTCTTCCTCTTCCTTCTTCCTTTGTTCTTCTTCCGCTTTTAACTTTTCCTCTTCCTTCTTTTTGCGTTTCTCATCTTCCTTTTTGCGTTTCTCGTCCTCTTGCCTCTTCTTTTTCTCCTCGGCTACCTTTATGCTTTCCCTTCTGCTGTTGGCTTTCAGATCGTCCCGTCCTTTTTCCCGACTGGAGGTGGCCCTCCTCTCGGTACTGTCCTTCTCTTTACTGCTTCTAGTCTCATTGCTGAAAACTGTGACATCTTTCTCTTCCATGCTTGCAGACTTCTTGTGCTCTCCTGACATTCTATCAACAACAAACAAGATGTGAAACAAGAAATAAAAAGAGAAAACGCTGTAAGTACTGGAAATAAAAGTTTGTTTATAATCACAGAAAATGTTTTTTTTATTAACCTATACAGCAACAGAAATTGCATGCTCGTAAATCAAAAATGAAAAATTAGAAATGACATAGAATTACATGGGAGTTTAGAGCACAGAAAGAGGCCCTTCAGCCCAACAGATCCGTGCCGGTGTTTGTGCTCCACACCAGCCTCCTACCATCCCCCTTCATCGCAGCCCAACGCCATATCCTTCGATTCCTTTCTCCCTCATGTGTTTATCTAGCCTCCCCTTAAATGCATCTCTGCTATTTGCCTCAACTGCTCCTTGTGGTAGGGAGTTCCACGTTCGAGCCGTTCTCTGGGTAAAGAAGTTTCTCCTGAATTCCCCATGGGACTTACTATCTAAATCTGATGACCACTAGGGTTCAGGGACCAATTTTTGAAAACCTGTGGATTACAAAAGCATCAACGGGGTCAGAATAGGAATTGAAACATCAAGCTTTCAGATAGATCACATGAACACTGAAATTAAATTATACAGGTTAATCATCAAAGCTTTTTACTGCCCTGAGTGAGAGCTCCCACCAATTTCAAATCCATCACTGCAGATGGACTCTAGTGTTACGTCAGATTCAAGAAATAGAATCAATCAGGCTTAGGCTGGGATATGATAGGAACATAGGAATAGGAGGTGGCCATTTAGCCCCCCGAGCCTCTCCCGCCATTTAATATCATGGCTGATCTGCGACCTAACTCCATATACCCACCTTTGGCCCATATTGCTCAATACCTTTGGTTAATAAACAGCTATCAATCTCCGATTTAAAATTAACAATTGACCTCGTATCAATTGCGTTTACGGAAGAGTGTTCCAAATTTCTACCACCCTTTATGTGAAACCTTTGAAGCTTCATTAATTTCAGCGGGGCCTCCAACTGAAAATTCATAGAAGCACAGAAAATAGGTGCAGGAGTAAGCTATTCAGCCCTTCGAGCCTGCACCACCATTCAATATCATGGTTGATCATTCACCTCAGTACCCCTTTCCTGCTTTCTCACCATACCCCTTGATCCCTTTAGCCCTTAGGGCCATATCTAACTCCCTCTTGAATATATCCAGTGAACTGGCGTCAACAACTCTCTGCGGTAGGGAATTCCACAGGTTAACAACTCTCTGAGTGAAGATGTTTCTCCTCATCTCAGTCCTAATCCTTATCCTTATAATGTGTCCTCAACATCGGGAACATTCTTCCTGCATCTAACCTGTCCAGTCCCGTCAGAATTTGATATGTTTCCATGAGATCCCCTCTCATCCTTCTAAACTCCAGTGAGTACAGGCCCAGTCAATGCAGTCTCTCCTCATGGGTCAGTCCTGCCATCCCGGGAATCAGTCGCTGCACTCCCTCAATAGCAATAACATCCTTCCTCAGATTAGCAGACCAAAACTGAACACAATATTCCAGGTGAGGCCTCACCAAGGCCCTGTACAACTGCAATAAGACCTCCCTGCTCCTATACTCAAATTGCCTAGCTATGAAGGCCAACATATCATTTGCTTTCTTCACCACCTGCTGTACCTGCATGCCAACTTTCAATGACTGATGTACCATGACACCCAGGTCTCATTGCACCTCCCCTTTTCCCAATCTAAATGCACGGGCTCGTCCGGGATGTGAACCCGGGACCGCTCATAAATTTCAATTGACAACCCCGAAGCAAGAATCATACCCCTAGACCAACGAGCCGACTAAAGTTTTCCGTTGAATCGCCGTGAGCAAGGTTTGAACCTGAGCAGGAAAATCCCTTTGTTTTTCAAGTCCACGACCTAACCACTCGGCCAGCGCAGTTTCAGTTCACTTTTCTCTGACAATTTCAACTCTCTCTTCTATGTTATTAGTCCAATTTTGTTTCTCTCAAGCTCTGATCTCAATTTCTCTAACCCACACATTTTGTATCCCATACAACTTACCAAGCCCAGGTTCTCACTAACCAATAGCAAAAGGCCTCAAATATTTCAAACAAAACAGGCACTACTGAATTTACACAGATAATGGAGACGAGATGACACCTGAGATTTTAACTTTATAATTAGTCATTTTGAGCAGAGATTCTTATTTTACAGAATGTGCATTTTAATATTAATTAATTATTTCGAGACCACACTCAACTAAAACGGGTTCTTATTGAATATGCTTTGCAAGGCAGATTAAAAAAAATGTGGAGGGGGTGGGAGAATTATGATTCAGCAGCAAGATTACAACACAAATATCTAAGGATTCAACTGAATAAATTCTCATTTTCCAAAGTGGCAGCAGCAGCACTGGACCCTATTTCCCAGCCCACTCAAAAAATGTGGTGGCTGGGCTCCAGCAAGCTGGGAACAGCAAGTTACCACTCTGGATGCAGGTTGAAACTGAGCTTTCCATAGTGTGTCTGGGCACAGAATGAGTTCCAGCCGCAGCATCACAAGCACTAAATCTGTAGTGTATCCAGGTTGATCTGAAACCATGAAAATGATGTTCAGTACCTGTCACTGCACTAATTTAAGCTCCTACTGCAGCGATGGAAAGGCTTTGGGGAGTCAGGAGGTGAGACTCCCCAAAGCCTTTCCACCATCTACAAGGCACAAGTCAGGAGTGTGATGGAATACTCTCCACTTGCCTGAATGAGTGCAGCTCCAACAACACTCAAGAAGCTCGACACTATCCAGGACAAAGCAGCCGCTTGATTGTCACCCCATCCACCACTTTAAACACTCACATCTCTACCATCGGCGCACCGTGGCTGCAGTGTGTACCATCTACAAGATGCACTGCAGCAACTCGCCAAGGCTTCTTCGGCAGCACCTCCCAAACCCACGACCTCTGCCACCTAGAAGGACAAGGGCAGCAGGCGCGTGGGAACACCACCACCTCCACGTTCCCCTCCAAGTCACACACCATCCTGACTTGGAAATATATCGGCTGTTCCTTCATCATCGCTGGGTCACAATCCTGGAACCCACTCCCTAACAGCACTGTGGGAGCACCTTCACCACACGGACTGCAGCGATTCAAGAAGACGGCTCACCACCACCTTCTCAAGGGCAATTAGGGATGGGCAATAAATGCCAGCCTTGCCAGCGCCGCCCACATCCCAGGAACAATTTTTTTTAAACTCTCAAAATGCAGGTACAGTCTACGAATGGCTACAGATTCCAAAATGATATCCAATTGCCAGAATTTTAGCTGTCAGGGCATGCTTGAGAAATTGGAGCTTTTTAATTGAAGAAGCTATGACTATGAGCGAGGCTTTTAAAATGATAATGGAAATAGACTCTACCCTGGTCAATTGGTTATAAAACAGATAGGAATGGGAGAACTAGAAAGCAAAAGCCAAGAGTTAGGTTAGATGCCTGGAAGTACTGTATTTCTTTTCAGAGAGTCTGGAACAGATTACAAAAATATGTGAATAAGTGTGGCTTCCTTGCAGACCTTCAAAAGGGATCTGTACAAGTTCCTGAGAGTGGGGAACATCTCGAGTAATATAAAGTAGGTGTAGAATAGCTGGGATTGGGGATGCTGGTGTGTTGCAGTCGCCCAGAGGCTTGCTTGAGTGTCTTCAAAGTTCAGAGAGGAAACCACCAGAGTTTTTTCCTAAATCAGCCTTATTCGGAGGGGGGGGGCTTTTCCCAGAAATCGTGTTTGGGAGGATGGTGAGGGAAGAGAATGGATGTGCATGTAGGCTGCATCTACAGAGGGCGGGCTTGATGGGTCCGGTGGTCTGTTGTTTTTGTATGTTTTGAGCATCCCTGATTATAATCGCTCCATGGCCTCACCACCCCCCACCCCAAGATGTCTGCGCTCCTCAAATTCTGCCCTCTTGCGCATCCCTGATTATAATCGCTCAACCATTGGTGGCTGTGCCTTCAGCTGCCTGGGCCCTAAGCTCTGGAACTCCCTCCCTAAACCTCTGCACCTGTCTTTCCTCCTTCAAGATGCTCCTTAAAACCTACCTCTTTGACCAAGCTTTAGGTCAACTGCCGTAATTTCTTCTTATGTGGCTCGGTGTCAAATTTATTTTTTTGTTTTATAACACTGTTGTGAAACGCCTTCGGACGTTTTACTATGTTAAAGGCGCTATATAAATACAAGTTGTTGTTGTAATGATAAACTTGTACAAGACAATAGTGTTCGGCCAGAGTTTCAGTTAAGGTGTTACACCATTGTGCAAAAGCATCACTTCACAAACCAGAACACTGGTATAGTGTCAAGTTGGAATTAATTTGTAGAAGAACCCTAGTGGATATAAACTCAACTTACAAGGAAGGCAACGGCAGATTCGGAGTCAAGCAGCAGGAGGGGCAGCCTGGGAGTCTGCCACATCCCACCATAAGCATCTGATTTGTGTGGCGGTTTTTTTTTTAATTCGCAAAGGGAATGGGAATGTGAATAAACTGCACTTTTCAAGGAAAATTCACACCCACAGATTTCCTGCAGCCTTGCACATATCTGGTTCTGTCATAAGTGACAACTTATTACAACCCCAGCTATGGTGGGGGGGGGCGGTGAGGTGAAGAAAATAAGACATAAAATGGTAACATAAGAATTGCGTGAGAATCTGAATAAAGGTTTCAACATATGCTACTTCAAATGACCTAATTACATAACTAAAATACTGTCTTTAGATTCGCTTTGTTCCTCCTGCTATTTTCTACCACTTACTTACCTTTTGCCTTTCCTCTCCCTCTCACTCATCCTGTTTTGTTTCTCATGTTTTCATTGAATCATTTTTTTAATGAGGCCTCACTACTAAGCTGTCATACTCCAGCTGTATATCATTGTTTCTGCAATAGCATTGAATAAAGTGCATTAAATAACTAGCAGAAAAAACATTTGGGCGTAGACAATGCAAACGAGACGATGATAACATTTTGGCAATGTTATTAATCATTTCTCACAACTCAAAAACAGTATTCTACATGAAATAGCAATAAGAAATTGGCCCCTCGAGCCTGCTCCACCATTCAATAAGATCATGGCTGATCTGATCATGGACTCAGCTCCACTTCCCCGCCCGCTCCCCATTACCCTTAACTCCCTATCGCCACCTTAAATATATTCAATGACCCAGCCTCCACAGCTCTCTGGAGTACAGAATTCCACAGATTCACGACCTTCAGAGAAGAAATTCCTCCTCATCTCTGTTTTAAATGGATGACCCCTTATTCTGAAACTATGCCCCCTAGTTCCAGATTCCCCCACGAGGGGAAGCATCCTCTCTGCATCTGTTGTGCCATAGCATTGAATAATAATAATGCTGTGTGATGGCTGCAGCAGTTGTGACCTCGCAATGCCAGCAGCAATAGGGTTGGTTCATTAATAATTATACCGACCAGAGTGTTGCTGATGGTGGAAAGGATACAGATCAATTGTAAGGGGTGATCTGAGGAGATTGGCTGCAGTTTGTCACTAGGAATATAGTGAATTTAGACAACTGGGAATAAGATCATGGGGAACTGAGGTGAAAGATCAGCCATGATCTTATTGAATGGTGGTGCAGGCTCAAAGGGCTGAATGGCCAACTCCTGCACCTATTTTCTATGTTTCTATGAACAAATGACTGACAATGAATTTCACTGATTCTCAATTTTGCAATGTTTCATACAATTTACAGCACAGAAACAGGCCAATTGGCCGAACTAGTCTCTGCGGTGGTTATGTTCTACACGAGCCTCCTCCTTACTACATCTCACTCGATGAGCATATCCGTCTATTCCTTTCTCCTACAAGTACTTATCGAGCTTCCCCTTAAATGCATCGATGCTACTCGCTTCAATCATTCCCTGTGGCAGCGATTCTCACCACTCTGAGCAAAGAAGTTTCCCCTGAATTCTCGACTGGATTTATTAATGCCTCTCTTATATTTATGGCCCCTAGTTTTGGAACCCTCCCACAAATGGAAACATCCCCTCTACACCTACCCTATTGAATCTTAAATTAAAATTAATCTAATCCAAATTATATCTGAACTTTTTAAACCATTTTACTGTGTAATTGAAGCAAGTTGATACAAGGAAAAGCCAACCTATCAAATGCATTGGGAGTACCAAACTGGCTGTTCCATATGTAATTTTAACAAAACTGCTTTCAAGTGATCTATTGTCTTGGAGGAGAATAGCCCTATTTAAGCAATTTGTTTCCGATATTAATTTTTTTACGTTACATTTGCAACTGTGCTAAAAGGAACCAGATTTCAAATATGTCCCATGAAAACCACTTCAATTGTGCCAGACATAGGTGGAAGTCAAATTTTGGCACCAGCCATCTATTGCCACCATTACTACCCATTTCCACAATCCCACTTGTGAAATCACCCTACGGTTTAAATCTGGAGGATAACTCACCAGGAGAAGGTGCAAAGCTTCAAATGTTCAACGTCACATTCCAGTGAACTAGGCACACATCATCGGGTACACTATTGTCTGATGCTAAATCCAAGGGAGTCCAGTTTCACTCTAAAAATCACAAAACACAGTTTGGTAGTTCTGACCAGTTATAATTTCAATATGCACTTCGACTGATTGTTGCCATATATGGAGATGAGCAATATCACATCGCTACACATTGTGAAATCACGATAATGCTTTTGAGCACAAACTTCAATAGAAATCATGTCCAGGGACACTGCAACTGGCTTCAGAACGAAGGATTGTTGCTTTTCTTTGCTTTAAATTTATTAGAGTTCAGAAAGTCTTCAAAGTGGTGATATTAGATGAAGAGCCAGACTTTGAAACCACCCCAGTTCTTGCCATGCAGCTTAAATGTTTTTATAAAATGATAAAACAAATCCCAATGATACATCAGTTAAAAAGTGATTCAAAAATCAGGGACTTCAAAAACAGGACCCAGAGTTAAAAAAAAAACCTTAAGAATTCAAAATGATAATGGGTAAATGGGAGAAAACTATTGCCAGTGGTTGGCGAGTGGGTAACTGGAGGACATCAATTCAAGATCAGTGCCAGGAAAAAGGGAGGGAGCAGTCGGGAGAAATGTTTTAAGCAGCGGGTTGTTCGGGCACAGAATGCCCGACCAGAAATAGTGGGGGAAGCTAAATCCATAATTAGAACATAAGAAATAGGAGCAGGAGTCGGCCATTTGGCCCCTCGAGCCTGCTCCGCCATTCAATAAGATCATGGCTGATCTGATCCTGGACTCGGCTCCACGAATTAAAAGGGAAGTGGATCAATATGTGTCAAAGAAACATTGTAAAGGCTGTGGGGCGAGCATAGGAATGGGACTAGATGGAGAGTTCTCACGGAAAGCCAGTACAGGCATGATGTGCTGAATAGCCTCCTGCTGTGCTGTAAAATTCTGCAATTCTAACATTAAATGGGGTAATTAATTTTTTTGCCATTGAACAGGCAAGTGGCATTGCATGTGAAAGACACAATGACAGAACTACAGTAGTATAATTTCAACAGAGACAAATCCAGTTGATCCTATAGTCATTGGAATAAGAGTTTAGAAGAATGAGAGGAGATCTTATTGAAACATACATGATTCTGAGGGGGCTTGACAGGGTAGATGCTGAGAGGATGTTTCCCCTCATGTGGGAATTTAGAACTAGGGGGCATAGTTTCAGAATAAGGGTTCGCCCATTTAAAACGGAGATGAGAAGGAATCTCTTCTCTGAGGGTCTTGAATCTTTGGAATTCTCTGCCCCAGAGAGCTGTGAAGGCTGGGCCATTGAATATATTTAAAGGTGGAGATAGACAGATTTTTGAATGATTCAAGGGTTATTTTTGAATGAGTCAAGGTTTATGGGGAGCGGGCAGGGAAGTGGAATTGAGGCAATGATCAGATCAGCCATGATCTTATTGAATGGCAGAGCAAGCTTGAGGGGCCGAATGGCCTACTCCTGCTTCTTATGATCACAACTTTTTTTCCTCTCTCCGTCTACTACAACACCAAACTCTTACCGTATAGACAAATCTGGTAAGGCGCAAGGTTAGCCTTGGAGATACTCGGCAGGATGGGCTAAAATGGCTGATGCAGTGTAGCTCGGCACAATTCTGCAAGGACAGGGAATTATGGTACTAATTAATTTTTTTAATCTACAGAGATACTTACTCTGAAATTGAGATGATATCTCAATTTATTCCAAGAAATAAATTAACATTTAATGTCTGGTTTCTCCAATTCATAGCTTAAATTTTAAATCTCCTCTGTACATATACTATTAATTTTAAAATATGTGTATAGCAGAAAATTCAGTTGAAGGGACAGCGCACATAGCTTGTCATATCTACATCAAGCCGTATATATTTTAAAAATTTGTTTCCGGAATGTTTGCGTCGCTGGCAAGGCCGGCATTTATTGCCCGTCCCCAAGTGCCCTTGAGAAAGTGGTAGTGAGTCAACTATTTTCAACCAAATTTTCTGTTATACTATTCATTTCAAAATTAAAGCTAGATAATTTTGACTTTGTTATAAACTGTTAATGGGGTTTTGAAGTAAAACACTTAATCAGTTATAAGAACTATAACAGACAGCAAACAGCATTTATAGTTCTTTACATTTCACCTGGCTTCAGGATTATACAAGATGTCATTGGGAACATAGGATTAATTTATTACATAAATATTTACTGTAAAACATCATAATATAAACAGGTTACAATGCAATAGTCCTACAGTCACCCAAGTAGTAATATTTAATGGCATATAATGCAAATGTTTAAATGTTAACAAAAGGCAAGTTTCAGTTTCGAGACTGGGGGGTGGGGGGCGGAGTTAGTGACCATGGAACAACACCATAAAATATATAAACCCCAGTATTGACTAAAGGTCCTGCTGCTTAGCAATGCTGAAGTGGTATTTCCCAAGAAAACCAAGCTAAGAACAATTTGTCAATATTTAAGGAGATTAAGCCGTCATTTACAACAATAAACAAGTTTGTGACTGAAACTGATAAAACACAATTGGTGTGGGGGCGCAGGAAAAGAGAGGAAGATCAAAAATAATGAACTAAGACCTTTCAGAAGTGAATATAAACATAAATCTTCCGATAGAAAAACCCAATTTCTTTAACACAAATCTTCTCATAGGAAACCATAATTCCTTTAAGGGAAGAAATCAAGAAAATAATCTTGAAATAAGATTTTTCAGAAGTGAACATCAAGATAATTCTTGCTATAGGAATTCCCAATTCTGGTAAACGAAGGAATCAAAAAATAATCTTGAAACAAGACCTTTTAGTCGTGAATATAAACACACAAACCTTTCTATAGGAAATCCCAATTCCCTTAACACAAATAGGAACCCCCTGATTTCCTTTAGACAAACAAATCAAAAAATAAACTTGAAAGAAGACCTGTCAGAGGTGAATATCAGGATAAATGTTGCCCATAGGAAACCCTAATTCCTTTAGGCCAAAAAAAACAAAAATAATCTTGAAACTAGACCTTTCAGTGAAGAATATAAACACACAAACCTTTCGATCGGAAATCCCAATTCCTTTAACACAAATAGGAACCTCCTGATTTCCTTTAGGCAAAGAAATCAAAAAATAATTTTGAAATAAGACCTTGCAGAAGTGAACATCGATAAATCTTGCTATAGGAATCCCCAATTCCGGTAAGCGAAGGAATCAAAAAATAATCTTGAAATAAGACCTTTCAGTCATGAATATAAAGATTATAAACCTTCCCACAATAAACCCCAATTCCTTTAACACAAATAGGAACCCCCTTTGGGCGAAGAAATCAAAAAAATAAACTTGAAAGAAGACCTGTCAGAGGTGAAAATCAGGATAAATTTTCTTGCCCATAGAAAACCCTAATTCCTGTATGCCAAAAAAAATCTTGAAACAAGACCTTTCAGTGGTGAATATAAACACACAAACCTTTCTGTAGGAAACCCCAATTTCTTTTTAGGGCAAGAATTAGAAGAACAAAGCTGGGAGATAGACACACAGACAGAGAGAGAGAGAGAGAGAGAGAGAGACAGACACACAGACAGAGAGAGAGAGAGAGAGACAGACACACAGACAGAGAGAGAGAGACAGACATACAGACAGAGAGAGAGAGAGACACACAGACAGAGAGAGAGAGAGAGAGAGAGAGAGACAGACACACAGACAGAGAGAGAGAGAGACAGACACACAGACACAGACATAGAGAGAGAGAGACACACAGACAGAGAGAGAGAGAGACAGACACACAGACACAGACATAGAGACAGACACACAGACATAGAGAGAGAGAGACACACACACACACACAGAGAGAGACAGACATAGAGAGAGACACACACACACAGACACAGAGAGAGAGACAGACAGACACACACACACACACACAGACAGACAGACACACACACAGACACAGAGAGAGAGACAGACAGACACACACACACACAGACAGACAGAGAGAGAGAGAGCAGGCAGGGTCAGCCTGGAGCCAGGGAGGGAGAGCAGCCAGAGTCACCTCGGGTCACACAGGCCCGACCGCCCGACACACTGACAGAAATAAGAAGCCTCCGTCGGGTGACCGCCCCGCCACACACACACACACACGGCCCCCACACACAGGGTGGCCGACTCGGACAGTTACCGCAGCTCGGGGAGGCTGTGACGGCGCGGCGACAAGGCTGCGGCTCCCGGACAGCCGCCACAATCCACCCGCTCGGCGCCAGCCCACCCACCGACTGCCCCGCCTAGGCCCCCCCCACCAGCCCGGCCCGCCCGCCCGTGCCATCTCGCTCTCGCCTTTCTCCACTTTGCAAATTTATCTACCCTCACCCAATATGCGAGGGATAATATTAAAAGCAGCCCCGGGATTTTTTTTTTTTAAAGTGTTGGGAATATGCGTTTTGCGGCTCTGGGTGGTTGTGTGTGGTGACAGGCAGTTAGGTGGTCGGAAGAGTCGATGAGGACCCACTCTCTCGCTCTCTCGGGTGGTTTTGTTTTTTTTTCGCTGCTGCGCTGCGAGCCGGAAGTGGCGGCGCGAGCTGCTGTTGTCATGGTGCTCCGAGCCCGCGAACTGTTGTCATGGTGCCCCGAGCCAGTGCCCGAGCCCGAGAGCTGTTGTCATGGTGCCCCGAGCCAGTGCCCGAGCCCGAGAGCTGTTGTCATGGTGCCCCGAGCCAGAGCCCGAGCCCGAGAGCTGTTGTCATGGTGCCCCGAGCCAGTGCCCGAGCCCGAGAGCTGTTGTCATGGTGCCCCGAGCCAGAGCCCGAGCCCGAGAGCTGTTGTCATGGTGCCCCGAGCCCGAGAGCTGTTGTCATGGTGCCCCGAGCCAGTGCCCGAGCCCGAGAGCTGTTGTCATGGTGCCCCGAGCCAGAGCCCGAGCCCGAGAGCTGTTGTCATGGTGCCCAGAAGACCAGGAGAGGGAAATTTTGCGACCGGGATGACCACAGTCCTCTCAAAGTTTTGCTTTTAAATTAGCTCCACTCTCACCTCCGAGTCAGAAGGTTGTGGGTCCAAATCAAACTCCAGGGACTTGAGCACCTAACTCCAGGCTGACACTCCCAGTGCAGTGCTGAGGGAGCGCCGCACTGTCGCAGGTGCCCCTGTCTGCTCTCAGGTGGCTGTAAAAGATCCCAGGCAAAAGAGAAAATAGCAAAGTCTCTGACTGTCATTTTCCAGTCCTCTTTGGCTACAGGCGTGGTGCTGGAGGACTGCTAATGTAGAAGGGATAGACCGAGTAATTACAGGCCTGTCAGCCTAACCTCAGTACTGGGGAACTTATTGGAAAAAATCCAGAGGGACAGGATAAATCTTCATCGTGGCCAGTCCCTCGGAATCGAGGAAGACTTGCTTCCCACTCTAAAAGTGAGTTCACAGGTGGCTGAACAGTCCAATATGGGAATTACAGTCTCTGTCTCAGGTGGGACAGACAGTGGTTGAAGGAAAGGGTGGGTGGGGGAGTCTGGTTTGTCGCACGCTCCTTCCGCTGCCTGCGCTTGCTTTCTGCATGCTCTCGGCGACGAGTCTCGAGGCGCTCAGCGTCCTCCCGGATGCTCTTCCTCCACTTGGGGCGGTCTTTGGCCAGGGACTCCCAGGTGTCGGTGGGGATGTTGCACTTTATCAGGGAGGCTTTGAGGGTGTCCTTGAAACGTTTCCTCTGCCCACCTGGGGCTCGTTTGCTCGTGAAGGAGTTCCGAGTAGAGCGCTTGCTTTGGGAGTCTCGTGTCTGGCATGTGGACGATGTGGCCCGCCCAACGGAGCTGACCAAGTGTAGTCAGTGGTTCAATGCTGGGGATGTTAGCCTGGTCGAGGACGCTAACAGTGTGTCTGTCCTCCCCAGGGGATTTGTAGGATCTTGCGGAGGCATTGTTGGTGGTATTTCTCCAGCGATTTGAGGTGTCTACTGTACATGGTCCATGTCTCTGAGCCATACAGGAGGGCGGGTATTACTACAGCCCTGTAGACCATGAGCGGTGGCAGATTTGAGGGCCTGCTCTTCGAACACTTTTTTTCTTCAGGCGGCCGAAGGTTGCACTGGCGCACTGCAGGCAGTGTTGAATCTCGTCGCCAATGTCTGCTCTTGTTGATAAAAGGCTCCCAAGGTATGGGAAATAGTCCACATTGTCCAAGGCTGTGCCGTGGATCTTGATGACACCCAAGGCCCCACCCCACTACTGGCCAAGAATAGGGAAACACTCAAAGACACCAAGGCAGTCAGGACCCACTGGAAGGAGCACTTCGAAGATCTCCTTAGCCGAGACTGTGCCTTTGACTCGAGTGTCCTCGACTCCATCCCGCAGCATGCTACCCGCCACCACCTCTGTAAAAACCCCAGCCCTGCACGAAGTAGAAAAAGCCATATGACAACTTAAGAACAATAAGGCTACGGGAAAGGATGGCATCCCCACTGATGCACTGAAGTATGGCGGAGAGGCGCTGTTGGTGTGAATGCATAACCTCATCTCTCTCATCTGGAGGGAGGAGAGCATGCCGGGAGATCTCAGAGATGCAGCGATCGTGACCATCTTTTTAAAAAAAGGGGGACAAGTCCAACTGCGGCAACTACAGAGGACTCGCCCTGTTATCAGCCACTGGGAAAGTCGTCGCTGGAGTCCTCCTCAACCATCTTCTCCGTGGCTGAGGAGCTCCTCCCAGAGTCACAGTGCGGACTTCTTCCCCTACGGGGCACTACGGACATGATATTTGCAGCGTGACAGCTGCAGGAAAAATGCAGGGAACAGCACCAGCCTTTATACATGGCCTTCTTCGACCTTACAAAGGCCTTTGACACTGTCAACCGCGAGGGTCTATGGAGCGTCCTCCTCTGTTTCGGATGCCCCCAAAGGTTCGTCACCATCCTCCGCCTGCTCCACGATGACATGCAGGCCGTGATCCTTACCAACGGATCCATCACAGACCCAATCCATGTCCGGACCGGGGTCAAACAGGGCTGTGTCATCGCCCCAACCCTCTTCTCAATGTTCCTCGCTGCCATGCTCCACCTCACACTCAACAAGCTCCCCGCTGGAGTGGAACTAAACTATAGAACCAGTGGGAACCTGTTCAACCTTTGTCATCTCCAGGCCAGGTCCAAGATCACCCCAACCTCTCGTCGAGCTACAGTACGTGGACAATGCCTGCGTCTGCGCACACTCCGAGGCTGAACTCCAAGCCATAGTACAGTGTATATGATGCCAGGCATAATAAACTATAGTTACAAGGAGAAAGATCCTGGCACTATTTCCTTGTGAGCACTAAGCTAAGAGGAGATTTAATAAAGGTTTTTAAGAGTATTTTGTCTGATTTGACAGTCAGTGATGAGGCACCATCAATTTAAAATTGTCACCGAGAGCAAAGAGGTAAGTAACACTTTTTTTTAATGCTGGGGAACGTGGAATTTTGGGATCATAAGATCGAAATTTTGGTTTTTTGGACCCCAGGCCGAGACAATAACATAAGAAATAGAAGTGGAGCATACAGCCCCTCAAGCCTGTGCCGCCATTCAATACGATCACGGCTGATCTTCTACCTCAACTCCACTTTCCCACTGATCTCCCTTAGTGTTTCTCAATCTATCGACCTCAGCATCCACACCCCTTTGGGACAGAGAATTCCAAATATTCACAACCCTCTGAGTGAAGAAATCTCTCCTCATCTAAATGGCCGACCCCTTATTCTGAGACTCTGACCCCTGGTTCTAGACTCTGCAACCAGGGAAAACAGCCCCTCAGCAGCTACCCTGTCAATCCTCCTCAGAATCTTGTATGTTTCAATGAGATCAGTTTTCATTCTTCTAAACACCAGAGAGTATAGGCCCAGTCTATTTAATCTCCCATCATAGGACACCCCTCTCATCCCAAGAGTAAATCCAGTAAACTTTTGTTGCATCCCCTCTAAGGCAAGTATTATCCTTCCTTGGGTAAGGAGACTAAAACTGTACACAGACAGTATGGTCTCACCAAGATCCGATACAATTGCAGCAAGATTTCCTTACTCTTGTACTCCAACCCCCTTGCAATCAAGCTTAACATACCATTTGCCTTCCGAATTGCTTTCTATCATGTACAAGGACACCCAAATCCCTCTGCATACCAACATTTACTAGTCTCTCTCCTTTTTCTTAAAATATATATTCCATTCTTCCTATAAAATTGGATAATTTCATATTCCTCCACATTATACTCCATCTGCTACCTTCTTGCCCAATCACATAACCTGTCTATCCCTTTGCGTCCTCCTCACATCTTGCTTTCCCACCTAACTTTATATGGTCTGCAAACTTGGATACATTACACTCTATCTCCCCATCCAAGTCATTGATATAGATTGTAAATAGCTGAGGCCCAAGCTTTGATCCTTTTGGCACCCCACTTGTTACAGCCTGCCAACCCAAAAATGACCCGTTTATCCCTACTCTCCGTTTTCTGTCCATTCAGTCAATCCTCAATCCATACTAATATATTACCGCCAATCCCATGAGCCCTAATCTTGTATAACAACCTTTTGCTATGGCACGTTATCACATTCCCTTTGAAAATCCAAATATACTACATCCACTGGTTTCCCCCTTATTTACCCTGCTATTTATACCCTCAAAACACTCTTAATAGATTCGTCAGACATGATTTCCCTTTCCTAAAACTGTTGACTCTGCCTAATCATGCTATGATTTCCTAAGTGCCCTGTTACCATGTCCCTAATAATTGATTCCAGCATTTTCCCTACAACATTGCATCTGTGACTACACTCCAAAAGTACTTCATTGGCTGTAAAGCGCTTTGAGACTTCTGGTGGTCGTGAAAGGTGCTATATAAATCCAAGTTTTTCTTTACCACTGATGTCAGGCTAACTGGGTGGCTCTGCTGCACAGGAGGGCAGGAAAAAGAGTGGGAGAGCTATAGTGGTAGGGGATTCTATTGTAAGGGGAATAGATAGGCGTTTCTGCGGCTGCAAACGAGATTCCAGGATGGTATGTTGCCTTCCTGGTGCAAGGGTCAAGGATGTCTCGGAGTGGCTGCAGGGCATTCTGGAGGGGGAGGACGAACAGCCAGATGTCATGATGCATATAAGTACCAACAATATAGGTTAAAAAAATGGGATGAGGTCCTACAAGCTGAATTTAGGGAGCTAGGAGTTAAATTAAAAAGTCGGACCTCAAAAGTAGTAATCTCAGGATGGCTACCAGGATCACATGTTAGTCAGAGTAGAAATAGCGGGATAGTTAAGATGAATACGTGGCTTGAGGAGTGGTGCAAGAGGGAGGGGTTCAAATTCCTGGGGCATTGGAACCGGTTCTGGGGGGTGGGGGGAGATGGGACCAGTACAAACCAAACAGTCTGCACCTGGGCGGGACCGGAACCAATGTCCTAGGCGGAGTGTTTGCTAGTGCTGTTGGGGAGGATTTAAACTAATATTGCAGGGGGGTTGGGAATCTATGCAGGGAGACAGAGGGAAATAAAATGGGGGCAGAAGCAAAAGGTAGAAAGGGGATAAGGAAAAGTGGAGAGCAGGGAAATCGAAGGCAAAAATCAAAGGGCCACATTACAAAATAATTCTAAAAGGACAAAGAATGTTAAAAAAATAAGCCTGAAGGCTCTGTCTCAATGCAAGGAGCATTCGTAATAACGTGGATGAATTAACTGCGCAGATAGCTGTTAATGGATATGGTGGAATTGGGATTACGGAGACATAGCTTCAGGGTGACCAAGACTGGGAACTCAACATCCAGAGGTATTCAGTATTCAGAAAGGATAGACAGAAAGGAAAAGGAGGTGGAGTAGCGTTGCTGGTTAAAGAGGAGATTAACGCAATATAAGGAAGGACATTAGCTTGGATGATGTGGAATCTGTATGGGTAGAACTACGGAACACCAAAAGGCAGAAAACGCTAGTGGGAGTTATGTATAGACCACCAAACAGTAGTAGTGAGGTTGGGGATGGTATCAAACAGGAAATTAGGGATGAGTGCAATAAAGGTACAGAAGTTATCATGGGTGACTTTAATCTACATATAGATTGGGCTAACCAAACTGGTAGCAATACAGTGGAGGAAGATTTCCTGGAGTTTATAAGGGATGGTTTTCTCAACCAATATATCGAGGAACCAACTAGAGACCTGGCCATCCTAGACTGGGTGATGTGTAATAAGAAAGGACTAATTAGCAATCTTGTGTGAGGCCCCTTGGGGAAGAGTGACCATAATATGGCAGAATTCTTCATTAAGATGGAGAGTGACACAGTTAATTCAGAGACAAGGGTCCTGAACTTAAAGAAAGGTAACTTCGATGGTATGAGACGTGAATTGACTAGGATAGACGGGCGAATGATACTTAAAGGGTTGACGGTGGATAGGCAATGGCAGACATTTAAAGATCACATGGATGAACTTCAACAATTGTACATCGTTGCCTGGTGTAAAAATAAAACTGGGAAGGTGGCTCAACTGTGGCTAACAAGGGAAATTGGGGATAATGTTAAATCCAAGGAAGAGGCATATAAATTGACCAGAAAAAGCAGCAAACCTGAAGATTGGGAGAAATTAAGAATTCAGCAGAGGAGGACAAAGGGTTTAATTAGGAGGGGAAAAATAGAGCACGAGAGGAAGCTTGCAGGGAACATAAAAACTGACTGCAAAAGCTTCTATAGATATGTGAAGAGAAAAAGATTAGTGAAGACAAATGTAGGTCCCTTGCAGTCAGAATCAGGTGAATTTATAATGAGGAACAAAGAAATGGCAGACCAATTGAACAAATACTTTGGTTCTGTCTTCACTAAGGCAGATACAAATAACCTTCCGGAAATACTAGGGGACCGAGGATCTAGCGAGAAGGAGGAACTGAAGGAAATCCTTATTAGGCATGAAATTGTGTTAGGGAAATTGGTGGGATTGAAGGCTGATAATTCCCCAGGGCCTGATAGTCTGCATCCCAGAGTACTTAAGGAAGTAGCCCTAGAAATAGTGGATGCATTGGTGGTCATTTTCCAACATTCTATCGACTCTGGACTCTGGATTGGAGGGTAGCTAATGTAACCCCACTTTTTAAAAACAGGGTATTATAGACAGGAGACAGAGAGAAAACGGAATTATACACCGATAAGCCTGACATCGGTAGTGGGGAAAATGTTGGAATCAATTATTAAAGATGTAATAGCAGCGCATTTGGAAAGCAGTGACAGGATTGGTCCAAGTCAGCATGGATTTATGAATGGGAAATCATGCTTGACAATTCTTCTAGAATTTTTTGAGGATGTAACTAGTAGAGTGGACAAGGGAGAACCAGTGGATGTGGTGCATTTGGATTTTCAAAAGGCTTTTGACAAGGTCCCACACAGGAGATTAG
The DNA here is from genome assembly GCF_044704955.1 of Pristiophorus japonicus. Taxonomy (NCBI): domain Eukaryota; kingdom Metazoa; phylum Chordata; class Chondrichthyes; family Pristiophoridae; genus Pristiophorus; species Pristiophorus japonicus. The sequence continues at coordinate 7,277,900 of NC_091989.1, read as the reverse complement.
TGTGCAAAATTAAAGCACATGGTATTGGGGGGTAACGTATTGATGTGGATAGAGAACTGGTTGACAGACAGGAAGCAGAGTAGGAATAAACGGGTCCTTTTCAGCATGGCAGTCAGTGACTAGTGGGGTACTGCAAGGTTCAGTGCTGGGACCCCAGCTATTTACAATATACATTCATGATTTAGACGAAGGAATTGAATGTAATATCTCCAAGTTTGCAGATGACACGAAGCTGGGTGGCAGTGTGAGCTGTGAGGAGGATGCTAAGAGGCTTCAGGGTGACTTGGACAGGTTAGGTGAGTGGGCAAATGCATGGCAGATGCAGTATAATGTAGATAAATGTGTGGCAAAAACAGGAAGGCAGAATATTATCTGAATGGTGACCGATTAGGAAAAGGCGAGGTGCAACAAGACCTGGGTGTCATGGTGCATCAATCATTGAAAGTTGGCATGCAGGTACAACAGGTGGTGAAGAAGGCAAATGGCATGTTAGCCTTCATAGCGAGAAGATTTGAGTATAGGAGCAGGGAGGTCTTACTGCAGTTGTACAGGGCCTTGGTGAGGTCACATCTTGAATGCTGTGTACAGCTTTGGTCTCCTAATCTGAGGAAGGACATTCTTGCTATTGAGGGAGTGCAGCGAAGGTTCACCAGACTGATTCCCGGGATGGCAGGACTGACATATGTAGAAAGACTGGATCGACTAGGCTTATATTCACTTGAATTTAGAAGAATGAGAGAGGATCTCATAGAAGCACAAAGTTCTGATGGGATTGGACAGGTTAGATGCAGGAAGAATGTTCCCGATGTTGGGGAAGTCCAGAACCAGGGGTCACAGTCTAAGGATAAGGGGTAAGCCATTTAGGACTGAGATGAGGAGAAATTTCTTCACTCAGAGAATTGCGAACCTGTGGAATTCTCTACCACAGAAAGTTGTTGAGGCAAGTTCATTAGATATATTCAAAAGTGAGTTAGATGTGGCCCTTACAGCTAAAGGGATCAAGGGGTATGGAGAGAAAGCAGGAATGGGGTACCAAAGTTGCATGATCAGCCATGATCATATTGAATGGTGGTGCAGGCTTGAAGGGCCGAATGGCCTACTCCTGCAACTATTTTCTATGTTTCTAACTGGCCTGTTGTTTCTGGTTTTCTCTTTCTCTTCTTTCTTGAATAGCGGGGTTGCATTTGCTACCTTCCAATCCACGGCGACCATTCTAGAATCTAACGAAATCTGGAAGATCAGAAACAATACATCCACTATCTCTGCAGCCACCGGTTTTAAAACCCAAAGATGTAGGCCGTCAGGTCCAGGAGAATTGTTGGCTTTTAGTCCCATTAATTTCTCCAGTACTTTTTTTTAACTAATACTGATTACTTTAAGTTCCTCACTCTCATTAGACCCATTTCCTTATTCTATTTCTCCTGTCTTTCCCTCTAAGGAACCCCTTTTGCTAAACTCTTCCTTTTTACATACTTGTAGATGCTCTTACAATCTGTTATATTTCTTGCTAATTTACACCCTGTTTATCAATTTCCTGGTCATCATTTGCTGATTTCTAACACCCTCCCAATCCTCAGGTGTACTACTTTTCTTGGCAACATTGTAAGCCTCTTAACTATCCTTAACTTCTCTAGTTACCCATGGTTGGACCACTTTCCCCGTAGAGTTTTTATTTCTCAAGGGAATATATATTCGTTGAGAATTATGAATTACTTCTTCAAATGTTTGCAATTGCTTATCTACCATCATATCTTTTAATCTAATTTCCCAATCTATCTTAGCCAACTTGTCTTCATACCTACATAATTGGCTTTGTTTAAATTTTAGACTCTAGTTTCAGGCTGAACCACATCACTCTCAAACTCGATATGAAATTCTATCACATTATGATCACTCTCCCCCAGGGGATCCTTTACGATAAGATTACTATTAACTCTGTCTCATATTAACTCATGATCTCATTGAATGGTGGTGCAGGCTCGAAGGGCCGAATGGCCTACTCCTGTACCTATTTTCTATGTTTCTATTACAAAATACTAGATCTAAAATAGCCTGTTCCCTACTTGGTTCCTCGACATATTGTTCGAGAAAACTGTCTCGAATGCAATCCATGAACTTGCTTGCCATATACTTTTGGCAATTTGATTTGCCCAGTGTATTGCTTGTCATATAACATCAATATAAACAATTAAAAGCGATGTTTACAACAATGGAGCACGGTCCAAAACGTGGGATGGTCAAGCTCTTGTCCTGGGAGAACCGGGGTGACTATCTCGGTGCGGCTTTGTCCTCGTGTTGCTGGAAGATAGTTCTCAGTTCTCGGCGGTTAGCTACGCCACTGCAGTGCCCTTTCGTTCTCTCCAGCTTGCAGTATCTTTCTTTAACACTTTCTAGTGGGTTGTTGGGGTATTTTGCCAGATATGGTTCCTCCTTTTGGCAATCGATGCGGTTATCATAGAAACATAGAAAATAGGTGCAGGAATAAGCCATTCGGCCCTTCGAGCCTGCACCACTATTCAATAAGATCATGGCTGATCATTCACCTCAGTACCCCTTTCCTGCTTTCTCTCCATACCCCTTGAGCCCTTTAGCCATAAGGGCCACATCTAACTCCCTCTTGAATATATCCAATGAACTGGCATCAACAACTCTCTGCAGTAGGAAATTCCACAGGTTAACAACTCTGACTGAAGAGGTTTCTCCTCATCTCAGTCCTAAATGGCTTACCCCGTATCCTTAGACTGTGTCCTCTGGTTCTGGACTTTCCCAACACCGGGAACATTCTTCCTGCATCTAACTTGTCCAGTCCCGTCAGAATTTTATATGTTTCTATGAGATCCCCTCTCATCCTTCTAAACTCCAGTGAATACAGGCCCAGTTGATCCAGTCTCTCCTCATATGTCAGTCCTGCCATTCCGGGAATCTGTCTGGTGAACCTTCGCTGCACTCCCCTCAATAGCAAGAACATCCTTCCTCAGATTAGGAGACCAAAACTGAACACAATATTCCAGGTGAGGCCTCACAACTGCAATAAGACCTCCCTGCTCCTTTACTCAAATCCCCTAGCTATGAAGGCCAACATACCATTTACCTTCTTCACCGCCTGCTGTACCTGCATGCCAACTTTCAATGACTGATGTACCATGACACCCAGGTCTTGCTGTACATCCCCTTTTCCTAATCTGCCATCATTCAGATAATATTCTGCCTTTGTGTTTTTACCCCCAAAGTGGATAACCTCATATTTATCCACATTCTACTGCATCTGCCATGCATTTGCCTAACCTGTCCAAGTCACCCTGCAGCCTCTTAGCGTCCTCCTCACAGCTCACACCGCCATCCAGCTTAGTGTCATCTGCAAACTTGGAGATATTACATTCAATTCCTTCGTCTAAATCATGAATGCATATTGTAAATAGCTGGGGTCCCAGCACTGAGCCCTGTGGCACCCTACTAGTCACTGCCTGCCATTCTGAAAAAGACACATTTATCCTGACACTCTGCTTCCTGTCTGCCAACCAGTTCTCTATCCACGTCAGTACATTACCCCCAATACCATGTGCTTTAATTTTGCACACCAATCTCTTGTGTGGGACCTTGTCAAAAGCCTTTTGAAAATCCAAATACACCACATCCACTGGTTCTCCCTTGTCCACTCTACTAGTTACATCCTCAAAAAATTCCAGAAGAGTTGTCAAGCATGATTTCCCTTTCATAAATCCATGCTGACTTGGGCCAATTCTGTCACTGCTTTCCAAATGCACTGCTATTTCATCTTTAATAATTGATTCCAACATTTCCCCCACTACTGATGTCAGGCTAACTGGTCTATAATTCCCTGATTTCTCTTCTTTTTTTAAAAAGTGGTGTTACATTAGCTACCCTCCAGTCCATAGGAACTGATCCAGAGTCGATAGACTGTTGGAAAATGATCACCAATGCACCCACTATTTCTAGGGCCACTTCCTTAAGTGCTCTGGGATGCAGACTATCAGGCCCCGGGGATTTATCGGCCTTCAATCCCATCAATTTCCCTAATACAATTTCCCACCTAATAAGGATTTCCTTCAATTCCTCCTTCTCACTAGACCCTCGGTCCATTAGTGTTTCCGGAAGGTTATTTGTGTCTTCCTTCATGAAGACAGAACCAAAGTATTTGTTCAATTGGTCTGCCATTTCTTTGTTCCCCATTATAAATTCACCTGAATCTGACTGCAAGAGACCTACATTTGTCTTCACTAATCTTTTTCTCTTCACATATCTATAGAAGTTTTTGCAGTCAGTTTTTATGTTCCCAGCAAGCTTCCTCTCGTACTCTATTTTCCCCCTCCTAATTAAACCCTTTGTCCTCCTTTGCTGAATTCTAAATTTCTCCCAGTCCTCAGGTTTGCTGCTTTTTCTGGCCAATTTATATGCCTCTTCCTTGGATTTAACACCATCCTTAATTTCCCTTGTTAGCCACGGTTGAGTCACCTTCCCCGTTTTATTTCTACTCCAGACAGGAATGTACAATTGTTGAAGTTCATCCATGTGATCTTTAAATGTTTGCCATTGTCGATCCACCGTCAACCCTTTAAGTATCATTTGCCAGTCTATTCTAGCCAATTCATGTCTTATACCATCAAAGTTACCTTTCCTTAAGTTCAGGACCCTAGTCTCTGAATTAGCTGTGTCATTCTCCATCTTCATAAAGACTTCGACCATATTATGGTCACTATTCCCCAAGAGGCCTCACACAACAAGATTGCTAATTAATCCTTTCTCATTACACATCACCCAGTCTAGGATGGCCAGCCCTCTAGTTGGTTCCTCAACATATTGGTCCAGAAAACCATTCCTAATACACTCCAGGAAATCCTCCTCCACTGTATTACTATCAATTTGGTTAGCCCAATCTATATGTAGATTAATATCACCTATGATAACTGCTGCCACTTTATTGCACACATCCCTAATTTCTTGTTTGATGCTGTCCCCAACCTCACTACTACTGTTTGGTGGTCTGTACACAACTCCCACTAGCGTTTTCTGCCCTTTGGTATTCCGTAGCTCCACTCATACAGATTCCACATCATCCAAGCTAATGTCCTTCCTTACTATTGCATTAATTTCCTCTTTAACCAGCAACGCTATCAGTTGCGGTTGATGCAATTAACACAATTCCATCAGCTCAGTTTGCTTGTTTGATTGGTGCTGAGCCACAAGTCCATCATGCTCTGTACCAGCCATTCTGTGGTGATCACAGAAGCCTGTTTCTTACAGAATCTTTTACTGGAGGAATCGTTAAGGCAGAGAACATTACATCTTTTCAAAGGATAAGTAGATAAATACGTGAAGCAAAGGACGATAAAGGGGTATGGGAATAGAGCAGGGCTGTGGGATTAGTTCTGGATTGTGGTAGCAAGGATCCAGGTTAGACGTAGACTTTGTCGAAATCTCGACCTCCGAAAAGAATGACTCCGACACTTACAGCTCCGGCAGAAGTTTCTTTAATTTACTTGCTAGCAAGGGGCAGGTTACACTCAGTCGAGGGCTAAGTGAACACCTCCGCAATGGTACAGTTTCACAAGATATTTATACAGTAAAACCAAAGTTATGGCCTCTCCCTGTGTATTGCTCTGTCTCACAGTCAGTTAATACTATATCCTGGTCCAGACATGGTTTACAGATATTTCCTTTTGTCAGGGTTATCAGTTGGCCAGCCGGCCATTACTCCATGAGTCATAGGCTCACCTGTCTTGTATTGTGTCAGGATTGTTCAATTTCCTGGTCAGTTTATCGTTTACATCAAAAGGATGAGGTCTCTACAAGAGATAGTGGCTGGTGGAATGGAGTACATAGGAAAGGTGGGGTGACATGGAACTCTTGTCGTGTAGACAATAGGAGAGCACCATGGGGGGTACTTGTCTCAGCATGACTTGTCTCCTAGCTGTCTGATGGCCATCAGTCATCTCAAACCAGGTTTAGCTGTTTATGCAAGCTGACTGCTAAAAAGCAGAAAGTTCTGGAAAGACCAGGACTCCATTTTGATATATATTGCAAGGGGCACACAAATACCGTATGGTATCAGCTTAGATAAAAATACATTTCCACAACTTAATTGTCTCTGTCTGTGCTGTGATGCATGGTATTTATGTCACCTATATAGGAATATAGAAATAATTGCACATGCAAATGTTAATGCCTTTCTGGTATGGCTTCCCTCTAATATATTGGCTGTTTTTTTGAAAGTTAAGTTCCATTTTTTACTCTCGCCATCAATCAACTGTAACCATGCCAACTCCCTCACACTGACTATCTCTAAGCATTGATGGACATCAGCAGTATAAAAACACTTACTTGACATAACATTGACCCATAAAAGAATCCTATTACGAATTTCTACATCTACTTCCTAAATAGCATTGAGCAATAGTTTTCTGACCAGGACTATGCCATGACAATCAGCAGCCATACACAGTCCATCACCACAAAGCGATTGTGCTACTTTGCACCATACCTGCCCAAATCTTTACCCCTGGGACAGGATTGATTTAACGGGCACATTATATGTATTGTAGGGACACCGCCCCTGTCTCAGCTCTTCTGCTGCTGAAACCCTTGTCCATGAAAGACTTGCATTTATGTAAGCGCCTTTCATGATCACCGGACATGTCAAACTGCTTTATAGCCAGTGAAGTACTTTTGAAGTGTAGTCACTGTTGTAATGTAGGAAACCCGGCAGCCAACTAACGCATAATCAAGCTCCCACAAACAGCAGTGTGGTAATGACCAGATGATATGTTTTTGTTTTGTCTATTGAGGGATAAATATTGGCCAGGACACGGGATAATTTCCCTGTTCTTCTTTGAAATAGTGCCATGGGATCTTTTTTGTCCACTTTAGAGAGCAGACAGGGCCTCGGTTTAACGTCTCATCTGAAAGACGGCACCTCCGACAGTGTAGCACTCCCTCAGTACTGCACTGGAGTGTCAGTCGAGATTTTTTTTTGTGCTCAAGCCTCTGCAGTGGACTTGAGCACCCATGCCTTTGTTGCCTCTAGACTTGACTAATTCCAACGCTTTCATGGGCAGCCTCCCATCTTCCACCCTCCATAAACGCAAGCTCATTCGAAATTCTGCTGCGTGAATCCTAACTCGCACCATTCACCCATCACCTCTGTACTCGCTGATCTCTGCGCGCTTCCGATTTCTGGCCTCTTTCACATCCCCGATTTTAATCGCTCCACCATTGGCGGCTGTGCCTTCAGCTGTTGAGGCTCTGCGCTCTGGAATTCCCTCCCTAAACCTCTATGCCTCTAAGACATTCCTTCATACCTGCCTCTTTGACCAAGCTCTGTGTGGCTCAGTGTCAAATTTTGTTTAATAACGCACCTGTGAAGCACCTTGGGACGTTTTACTACATTAAAGGTGCTATATAAATACAAATTGTTATGATTGTAATCATTGTTATGTATAAACAAAATGCCATTTATTTATTCTGTCAACATTTTCATAAATTAAAAACTTATCAAACTATGAAAGTACACCTATGGTCACAGTTGAACGCAATCTTGTATTTTCCAGCTGGTGGGTCACTGCAGAATATTGAGGCCAATTTTAGTGCGTCTACTTGTGGCGAAGATCATTTAATTCAGAACTGAGACAATCCTGCAGCCAAACTTGTGTGAAAGCTCAGTACCATGCCAGATGGTTCACCAAGTAAAAAAAAAAGGTCATGTATAAAAAAAATCACTGGGTGACTGAGTCAATGATTGAGTTTTAGCCGTGGCTCAGTGGGCAGCACTCTCTCTCGCCTCTGAGTCAGAAGGTTGTGGGTTCAAGTCCCACTCCAGGGACTTGAGAACATAAATCTAGGCTGACATTCCAGTGCAGTGCTGAGGGAGTGCTGCACTGTTGGAGGTGCCGTCTTTCGGATGAGACGTTAAACCGAGGCCCCGTCTGCCCTCTCAGGTGGACGTAAAAGATCCCATGGCACTATTTCGAAGAAGAGTTATCCCTGGTGTCCTGGGGCCAATATTTACCCCACAATCAACACCACTGAAAACAGCTAATCTGGTCATTATCACATTGCTGTGTGTGGGAGCTTGCTGTGTGCAAATTGGCTGCCGCGTTTCCTACATTACAACAGTGGCTGCACTCCAAAAGTACTTCATTGGCTGTAAAGTGCTTTGGGACGTCCTGAGGTTGTGAAGGGCTCTGTATAAATGCAAGTATTTTTTTTTTAAACTGTTGTCATGAACAAAAATTTACTGAAAAATACAATTATTCTCAAAGGAATGGGTTCCTCTGCTGTTAATATGTTTCTATGTTTTTAAATACTTTACAGATTATACGTTTCTGGACAAGCTGCCTGCCCTGGGGGAGGTGGCTGCTGTCACGAGCTGGAACCTATCAGAGTCTGGAGGTGGTGTCTGTTGGAGTTGATCCGCCCTCCTGTGATCAATTGCCTGTCTGGGGCTCTGGCTTTAGAAGCACGCGCTCAGGGGAAAGGCGGAAATTATATTTATTTCGGGAAGGGAGAGAAAAAGGTTAAAAGGAAACACAAAGGATGTTGGCTTCTATCCTCAGTGCAGTGATTAGTGGGCCATTGGGCAGGCCCGCGAGGGCAGTGTGCCAGAGTGTCAGACTGAGGCGTCTTTACCGCAGCGAGAGAGGAGTTTATGGCTACAAACCGCACAGGAATGACCGTAATGTCAAATGCACAGCAGAAGCAGTCCCCACTCCAGGTCAGTCGGCGTTGTTTGTCTTTTAAACCCCAGAGTTTTTTCAGGGTTGGAACTGGACTGTAAAACATGTAATGAGAGTAAGGGCGAGGGTCTGTAAACTGCTCCCCGCGCCAAGTCAGCGAGCATTGTAATTGCAAACTTTTGTGACTTTCAAAGTAATAATTTTAGGAAGGCGCTTCCTCGATTTTTGCTACATCGCTGCCGACACTGAACCTTCCACCTTCCACTGCAAATGGCTGCCTCACAGCTCTTAGTTTTGCTCCTCCAGAGCACTAGGAGGATGTTCCATGATCAGATCCTGAGTATACAACCACTGGGTTCCTGCATTTCAGCCTGACCTGTAAAGTTGCCAATGTTCTCGCTACCACACTGGTGTGGTAGCCAGTGTGCTCCTGCCTGGACTTCTGTCAGCCTGCTGGGTACACACGTCCCTTCCAACAGCTGCCGCCAGTTTTAGTCACACTGGAAACACTCAGCAGGTCAGGCAGCATCTGTGGAGAGAGAGAAACAGAGCTAACGTTTCAGGTCGATGACCTTTCGTCAGAATGGGGAAAAAGTTAGAGATGTTACAGATTTTTAAGCCAGCTCAGAGGCAGGGAAAGGAGGGGAGGACAAAAGGGAAGGTCTGTGATTGGGTGAAAGGCAGGAGACAGTAAAAGACAAAAGGGACAATGGTGCGAAGTGAAAGGATACAGTAATGGGACAGGTGAAGAAACAAAAGATGGGTCGAGAGGAGATGTAAATGGGAATAGCAGAATCAATAACAACGTGTATTTATATAGCGCCTTTAACGTTGTGAAACTTCCCAAGGCGCTTCACAGGAGTATTATGAGATAAAAATTTGACACCGAGCCTCATAAGTAGAAATTAGCGCAGGTGAAAGAGGTATGTTTTAAGGAGCGTCTTGAATGAGGAAAGAGAGGCGGAGAGGTTCAGGGAGGGAGTTCCAGAGCTTGGGGCCCAGGCAACAGAAGGCACGGCCACCGATGGTGGAGCGATTATAATCAGGGATGCTCAGGAGGGCAGAATTAGAGGAGCGTAGACATCTCTGGGTGGGGGGTTTGTGGGGCTGGAGGAGATTAGAGATCGGGAGGGACAAGGTCACAGAGGGATTTGAAAATAAAGGTGAGAATTTTGAAATCGAGGCGCTGCTTAACCAGAAGCCAATGTAGGTCAGCGAGCACAGGGGGTGATGGGTGATGCAGGCAGCGGAAAGAGTGTGTGGCAAACCAGTCCCACCCACCCTTTTCCTCAACGACCATATGTCCCATCTGTGACAGGGACTGTGGTTCTCGTATTTGACTGTTCAGCCACCTAAGGACTCATATTTTAAGAGTGGAAGCAAGTCTTCCTTGATTCTGAGGGACTGCCTATGATGATTGATGGGTGAGCGGGACTTGGTGCGAGTTAGGACACAGACAGCAGAGTTCTGGATCATCTCTAGTTTACGTAGGGTAGAATGTGGGAGGCCAGCCAGGAGTGTGTTGGACTAGTCAAGTCTATAGGTAACAAAAGCATGGATGAGGGTTTCAGCAGCGGATGAGCTGAGGCGGGGTCGGAGACGGGCAATGTTACAGCGGTGGAAATAGGCGGTCTTAGTTATGCTGCGGATATGTGAATCATCAGCAACAACTGCCATCTGAAAAAATGGGGGCGGAGGTTACGATTCTGCCATTTACATCTCCTTTGGACCCATCTTTTGTTTCTTTACTTGTCCCATTACCATCTCCTTTCGCCTTGCACCATAATTCCTTTTGTCATTTAATCTCTCCGATCAAGACCTTCCCTTTTGTTCTTTCCTCCCTTCCCCTGCCCCGACACTTGCTTAAAAACCTGTAACATCTCGAACTTTTTCCAGTTCTAACGAAGGGTCACCGACCTGAAACGTTAACTCTGTTTCTCTCTCCACAGATGCTGCCTGACCCACTGAGATTTCCAGCTTTTTCTGTTTTTACTTGTCACATCATCATCCTCATAGGCAGACCCTTGAAATCGAGGAAGACTTGCTTCCACTCTAAAAGTGAGTTCTCAGGTGGCTGTACAGTCCTATGCAGGAATTACAGTCTCTGCCACAGGTGGGACAGACAGTGGTTGAAGGAAAGGGTGGAGAGTCTGGTTTGCCTGCGCTTGATTTCTCCATGCTCTCGGCGACGAGACTCGAGGTGCTCAGAGCCCTCCCGGATACTCTTCCTCCACTTGGGGTGGTCTTTGGCCAAGGACTCCCAGGTGTCGGTGGGGATGTTGCATTTTATCAAGGAAGCTTTGAGGGTGTCCTTGAAATGTTTCCTCTGCCCACCTGGGGCTCGCTTGCCGTGTAGGCGTTCTGAGTAGAGCACTTGCTTACGGAGTCTCGTGTTGGGCATGCAGACGATGTGGCCTGCCCATCAGAGCTGGTCGAGTGTGGTCATCAGCAAGGGCAGACATCGATGATGTTAGATCTCTTAATTTCCAATGAAATATGAACTCCGGTTGTAGTTTTAATGTAACTTTATTCTGGCAGCAGCAACAAGCTCTGGTTTTAAGCCAGGCCTTTGTCCTTCTGAGACCACATGGCCAAAATGGCTGTACTTATACCTGGTTCAATTTACAGAAAAGAACTTGCCTTCTTTGACCTTATTGGCTCAATTGAAAGTATTTTAACCTTTAATTGGCTCGCTACCCAAGGTCCTAAAATTCCAAGTTGATTGATGACTTAATGCAATGTGGTCTGTGTTCTTTCAAAACTGCAGCCGGGCTGCAGAGCTTGAATTCCCTATCAATCCCCCCTTTGATTCTTTCACAAACTGCATCATAAAACATCAGCTATCACTGGTTAAACATTCTACAAAATAATTTCATACATCTTCATAGAGTTTCCTTCTCAAATTTGTTGATGTGTTTCGCCACATGTCCAGACTAGTAGCTTCCACACAAATTTACACCAACCCGAGTTCCATCGTGACCACAATGGAAGTCTGGTTTTAGTAGGTTAATTAACCTTATTCCAATTTAATCCAAATCAATATCTTAATTCAACCAGTAAACAACCTTCCCTTAAGCATAACATACCCCTGTGCCACGTACAGACGGTCTGCTGGAACCTGCAAGGTGTCTCACCTGCGGGGCAGCAGCTACAGCCGCCTGGTCGCAACAACATTTAATCAACATAAACAAACAATATAAAAGTAAAATAATTACAGCAAATAAAATTAAACCTTCCACCAATGAAGTTCCAATTGAACCTAGCCATTCAGTGGCACCGCTCCACAAAGTGAATGATGGGGGTTGCTTAAGGTTTTCTACCTCCTTTTGGATATGCTCCGCTAAGTGGGTAATTTCTTCGGAGCTATCTGGGATATATGTGCAACACTCAGTTCTGAGTAGGGCGCAAGTACCTCCCTTTTCAGCCAGGATGTAACCAAGGGCCAGTCTATTCTGTAGGGCTACTGTGCGGATTGCTACCATTTCTGCATTGATTTTAACTAGGGCCTCTGAGGTATCATTGGCTACCTGTTCCACAACGGATGCCATGTTAATGGATTCCCTTGCCAGTCTGGCGGTCCCATACCTGGGGATCAGAATGGCAAAGAACCTCTCTGTTTCTGTGATAGCGCTCTTAGGACGGTGTAAATGTTCCGACAGTGACTTTATATGATACATATAAGGCACAATGTAGGCTAAATAGCAGGATCCCTAATTCTGGGGCAGCCAAGGGTAGGCCTTGTGGCCACACACCCAATAAGTGCCATTATGGGCAAAGAATGTTAGCTGTTTCTTTGTCAGCAACACTCCGGGGCCTGTCCAGGCTTTTCCATCTGTTTTATTCAGAATCCCTGTTACGTTAAAAGTTCCCACATCGGCCCAGTTTGGACGGTTCCATGGCTTGATTATATTATAATTCCGGGAGCAGTTACTATACCCCATAATTTGGCCTCCTTCGATGTTTCTAATCAGACAGATCGATTCCCCCCGGTCTTCCTATTCCCGTTGTATTAGTGATAACAAAAAATGGGGGCCGTTTGGAATTATTGTAGCACGGTTGGTATCCCCCTTCAAAGATAGTCAGATTGTAACCTGCTGACTTCCATTTACGTGCCCAGTTTTCCTTATCCTGAAACGCATTGCCTGTTTTGTTTTGATTAATTATCCACTCAGCCATTTCCGAGATATTCAAGGGAACTGGCCTCAAGGGAATCCCTCCCTTTTGAGTGAATAGGAATATGCGCACACACTCAACAACTAGAAATGTTACCTTTTTTGACATAAATGTATGACATATATAAAAAGGTATTTACATGTAATTCCCTTGCTACCCTACTATTTCCCTTTGGTGCAGAGGGTCAGCTAGTAAGAAGTAGGCAAATGCCTAGAATACCTACAGTCAGCAATACAGTAAATTTATACATTTGGCAAAAAGTAATTGTCCTTATTAGATTTCAGCTTCAGTTACGGGTGCTCGTTTAACGTGTGAAGCGTGGATCCAGGCTTTCTTTCCTTGGACTTTAACAGCTGCCTGGGTGGTCAATAACACTTGATAAGGTCCCTCCCACTTGGCACCCAAAGGTTCTTTATGCAACTTTTTCACATACACCCAGACTCCCAGGATGATGTCGTGTCCTCCTTCGGGTGGATTACCCCAAGCTGCCGATATCTGTCGGGAAACAGAACTAATAGCATTGGTTAAATTCTGACAGTATGATAACAAAGCGTCACTCATAAAGTGAACATCAGCTTTCTGTAAATCGATAGTTCCTGGCAGCGACATGGGTCTTCCTGTTATAATTTCAAATGGGCTTAGACCTGTAGTTCTGTTCAGGGTTGCCCTAATGCTACATAGCACTATTGGTAGTGCCTGGGGCCATGGTGTTCCTTCTTGGTGATATTTGGCAAGCCGTTGTTTCAGAGTTCGATTCATTCGCTCTACTTGTCCTGATGATTGTGGATAATAAGGACAGTGTAAATCTCACGTAATGTTCAGTAACCTACAGACTTCTTGGCAGACAGCACCTGTGAAGTGTGTTCCCTGATCTGAGTCAATGCTACTCGGGACTCCCCATCGGGGAATGTAATCCTTACACAAGACCTTTGCAGTGTGATTGGCTGTGGCTCTTTTAGTTGGGACAGCTTCTACCCATCTAGAGAATCTGTCGACCATGACAAGAATGTTAGTGTGTCCTTGGCATGAAGGAAGAGATATATAATCAACCTGCAGATGCTGGAATGGTCCGACAGGGGCAGGGGGCCTCAGTTGGGGCATTACCGTGATGGGTCTAGAATTATTTTTCTGGCAGACCACACAGCGGTCTGCTACCAGCTGGGCATGTTTTTTAAATCCCCGACCCCACCAGCTTTTCTGGAACCGTGCCGCCATCTGTTGAGGCCAAGTGTCCCCACGAGTGAATCTGTTGGGCTAAAAAAGGCTTAAGCACTTATGGCGCGACTGGCTTGTCGGGAACTCTTTGTCTCCAGACACCATCTTCACATAGCTTAATTCCTGCCTCAATCCATAGAAACATAGAAACATCGAAAATAGGTGCAGGAGTAGGCCATTCAGCCCTTCTAGCCTGCACCGCCATTCAATGAGTTCATGGCTGAACTGAAACTTCAGTACCCCATTCCTGCTTTCTCGCCATACCCCTTGATCCCCCAAGTAGTAAGGACTTCATCTAACTCCTTTTTGAATATATTTAATGAATTGGCCCCAACCACTTTCTGTGGCAGAGAATTCCACAGGTTCACCACTCTCTGGGTGAAGAAGTCTCTCCTCATCTCGGTCCTAAATGGCTTATCCCTTATCCTTAGACTGTGACCCCTGGTTCTGGACTTCCCCAACATTGGGAACATTCTTCCTGCATCTAACCTGTCCAAACCCGTCAGAATTTTAAACGTTTCTATGAGATCCCCTCTCGTTCTTCTGAACTCCAGTGAATACAAGCCCAGTTGATCCAGTCTTTCTTGATAAGTCAGTCCCACCATCCCGGGAATCAGTCTGGTGAATCTTCGCTGCACTCCCTCAATAGCAAAAATGTCCTTCCTCAAATTAGGAGACCAAAATTGTACACAATACTCCAGGTGTGGCCTCACCAAGGCCCTGTATAACTGTAGTAGCACCTCCCTGCCCCTGTACTCAAATCCCCTTGCTATGAAGGCCAACATGCCATTTGCTTTCTTAACCGCCTGCTGTACCTGCATGCCAACCTTCAATGACTGATGTACCATGACACCCAGGTCTCGTTGCACCTTCCCTTTTCCTAATCTGTCACCATTCAGATAATAGTCTGTCTCTCTGTTTTTACCACCAAAGTGGATAACCTCACATTTATCCACATTATACTTCATCTGCCATGCATTTGCCCACTCACCTAACCTATCCAAGTCACTCTGCAGCCTCATAGCATCCGCCTCGCAGCTAACACTGCTACCCAACTTAGTGTCATCCGCAAATTTGGAGATACTACATTTAATCCCCTCGACCAAATCATTAATGTACAATGTAAACAGCTGGGGCCCCAGCACAGAACCTTGCGGTACCCCACTAGTCACTGCCTGCCATCCTGAAAAGTATACCCATTTACTCCTACTCTTTGCTTCCTGTCTGACAACCAGTTCTCAATCCACGTCAGCACACTACCCCCAATCCCATGTGCTTTAACTTTGCACATTAATCTCCTGTGTGGGACCTTGTCGAAAGCCTGCTGAAAGTCCAAATATACCACATCAACTGGTTCTCCTTTGTCCACTTTACTGGAAACATCCTCAAAAAATTCCAGAAGATTTGTCAAGCATGATTTCCCCTTCACAAATCCATGCTGACTTGGACCTATCATGTCACCATTTTCCAAATGCGCTGCTATGACATCCTTAATAATTGATTCCATCATTTTACCCACTACTGAGGTCAGGCTGACCGGTCCATAATTCCCTGCTTTCTCTCTCCCTCCTTTTTTAAAAAAGTGGGGTTACATTGACTACCCTCCACTCGATAGGAACTGATCCAGAGTCAATGGAATGTTGGAAAATGACTGTCAATGCATCCGCTATTTCCAAGGCTACCTCCTTAAGTACTCTGGGATGCAGTCCATCAGGCCCTGGGGATTTATCGGCCTTCAATCCCATCAATTTCCCCAACACAATTTTCCGACTAATAAAGATTTCCCTCAGTTCCTCCTCCTTACTAGATCCTCTGACCCCTTTTATATCCGGAAGGTTGTTTGTGTCCTCCTTAGTGAATATTGAACCAAAGTACTTGTTCAATTGGTCTGCCATTTCTTTGTTCCCCGTTATGACTTCCCTGATTCTGACTGCAGGGGACCTACGTTTGTCTTTACTAACCTTTTTCTCTTTACATACCGATAGAAACTTTTGCAATCCGCCTTAATGTTCCCTGCAAGCTTCTTCTCGTACTCCATTTTCCCTGCCCTAATCAAACCCTTTGTCCTCCTCTGCTGAGTTCTAAATTTCTCCCAGTCCCCAGGTTCGCTGCTATTTCTGGCCAATTTGTATGCCACTTCCTTGGCTTTAATACTATCCCTGATTTCCCTAGATAGCCACGGTTGAGCCACCTTCCCTTTTTTATTTTTATGCCAGACAGGAATGTACAATTGTTGTAATTCATCCATGCGGTCTCTAAATGTCTGCCATTGCCCATCCACAGTCAACCCCTTAAGTAGCATTCGCCAATCTATCCTAGCCAATTCACGCCTCATACCTTCAAAGTTAGCCTTCTTTAAGTTCTGGACCATGATCTCTGAATTAACTGTTTCATTCTCCATTCTAATGCAGAATTCCACCATATTATGGTCACTCTTCCCCAAGGGGCCTCGCACAATGAGATTGCTAATTAGTCCTCTCTTATTACACAACACCCAGTCTAAGATGGCCTCCCCCCGAGTTGTTCCTCGACATATTGGTCTAGAAAACCATCCCTTATGCACTCCAGGAAATCCTCCTCCACCGTATTGCTTCCAGTTTGGCTAGCCCAATCTATGTGCATATTAAAGTCACCCATTATAACTGCTGTACCTTTCTTGCATGCACCCCTAATTTCCTGTTTGATGCCCTTCCCAACATCATCACTACTGTTTGGAGGTCTGTACACAACTCGCACTAATGTTTTTTGCCCTTTGGTGTTCTGCAGCTCTACCCATATAGATTCCACATCATCCAAGCTAATGTTTTTCCTAACTATTGCATTAATCTCCTCTTTAACCAGCAATGCTATCCCACCTCCTTTTCCTTTTATTCTATCCTTCCTGAATGTTGAATACCCCTGGATGTTGAGTTCCCAGCCCTGATCATCTTGGAGCCACGTCTCCGTAATCCCAATCACATCATATTTGTTAACATCTATTTGCACAGTTAATTCATCCACCTTATTGCGGATACTCCTTGCATTAAGACACAAAGCCTTCAGGCTTGTTTTTTTAACACCCTTTGTCCTTTTAGAATTCTGCCGCACAGTGGCCCTTCCTGTTCCCCGCCCCGGGCCTCTCCGCCCCCCCACCCCCCCCCCCCCCTCAATCTCCCCTCCGTCTCCTGCCTCTACCTCCTTTTTGTCTCCCTCTGTCTCCCTGCATTGGTTCCCATCCCCCTGCCATATTAGTTTAACTCCTCCCCAACAGCACTAGCAAACACTCCCCCTAGGACATTGGTTTCGGTCCTGCCCAGGTGCAGACCGTCCGGATTGTACTGGTCCCACCTCCCCCAGAACCGGTTCCAATGCCC
This sequence comes from Pristiophorus japonicus, assembly GCF_044704955.1. Taxonomy (NCBI): domain Eukaryota; kingdom Metazoa; phylum Chordata; class Chondrichthyes; family Pristiophoridae; genus Pristiophorus; species Pristiophorus japonicus. The sequence continues at coordinate 7,260,469 of NC_091989.1, read as the reverse complement.
CAGGAATTTGAATCCCTCCCTGCTGCACCACTGCTCAAGCCACGTATTCATCTGCGCTATCCTGCGATTCCTACTCTGACTAGCACGTGGCACTGGTAGCAATCCCGAGATTACTACTTTTGAGGTCCTACTTTTTAATTTAGCTCCTAGCTCCTTAAATTCGTTTCGTAGGACCTCATCCCTTTTTTTACCTATGTCGTTGGTACCAATGTGCACCATGACAACTGGCTGTTCTCCCTCCCATTTCAGAATGTCCTGCACCCGCTCCGAGACATCCTTGACCCTTGCACCAGGGAGGCAACATACCATCCTGGAGTCTCGGTTGCGGCCGCAGAAACGCCTATCTATTCCCCTCACCATTGAATCCCCTATCACTATCGCGCTCGCACTCTTTTTCTTGCCCTCCTGTGCAGCAGAGCCAGCCACGGTGCCATGAACTTGGCTGCTGCTGCCCTCCCCTGATGAGTCATCCCCCCCCCAACAGTACTCAAAGCAGTGTATCTGTTTTGCAGGGGGATGACCACAGGGGACCCCTGCACTACCTTCCTTGCACTGCTCTTCCTGCTGGTCTTCCATTCCCTATCTGGCTGTGGACCCTTCTCATGCGGTAAGACCAACTCGCTACACGTGATACTCACGTCATTCTCAGCATCGTGGATGCTCCAGAGTGAATCCACCCTCGGCTCCAATTCTGCAACGCGGACCGTCAGGAGCTGGAGGCGGATACACTTCTCACACACGTAGTCGTCAGGGACACCGGAAGTGTCCGAGTTCCCACATGGTACAGGAGGAGCATATCACGTGACCGAGCTCTCCTGCCATGCCTTAACCCTTAGATACCCTTAAATTGGTAATAACAATGTTACAGTTAACTTACTGATATAAAAAAGAAAGGAAAAGCTACTCACCAATCACTTACCCCATTGGCTGTGACGTCACCTTTTGATTCCTTTCTACTTCTATTTTGCTTTCTCTCCCTCTGTAGCTGCACCGGTACGCCTTTTATAGGCCGCTCCGACGCTGCTCCCGCCTCTCACCTACTGCCGCTGGTACTCGAGCTCCCGCTGGGCCTTTTAAAGGCCGCTCCGACACTGCTCCCGCCTCTCGCCAACTGCCGCTGGTACTCGAGCTCCCGCTGGGCCTTTTATAGGCCGCTCCGACACTGCTCCCGCCTCTCGCCAACTGCCGCTGGTACTCAAGCTCCCGCTGGGCCTTTTATAGGCCGCTCCGACGCTGCTCCCGCCTCTCCCCAACTGCCGCTCAGATGCTGTCCATTTTTCCTCTCTGGAGCACTCGCCTTGCATTGTTTGAAGGTCTCGTGTCAGAGTCCTGAGTGCTTTCAATCTGCACATCTGTGTTGGTTCTTCTGGGGGAACGGCCATGTGAGGCGACATCTTTAGCTGCCTGGTCAGCTAGGGCATTTCCTTGTGCTTCCGTGGTATTTTCCTTGGTATGGGCCTTACACTTCAGGATGGACACTTCCTGAGGTAATTGTATGGCCTCGAGTAAGTATCGGACGACTTTTCCATTTCGGATAGGTGGACCAGCAGCAGTGAGGAATCCTCTTTTCCGCCATAACAGACCAAAGTCGTGAGCGACTCCAAAAGCATAACGCAAATCTGTGTAGACATTAGCTGTCTGTCCTTCTGCTATTCGACATGCTTCTGACAGGGCCTGTAACTTGGCCTGTTGTGCTGATGTTCCTGAGGGTAAACAACCTTTTGCCACTACCTCATATAAGGTTGTAACTGTCCATCCTGCTTTTCTGGTACCATTGTCAATAAAAGAGGAACCATCTGAAAACAGGATGAGGTCTGGGTAGTGCAGAGGCTCCTCTGCTGCTAAGGCTGCTTCTTCTGTTTCTTTTAAAATCTCCACGCAGTCATACTCTTCACATTCTCCCCCCTCTTGCTCCCTCGATTCTGACATTGGGAGCATAGTTGCGGGATTAACCGGGCTGGCCCGGACGATATGGACATTAGGAGCTTCCAAAACTGCTGTCCAGCGGGTCCATCTAGCTGCTGTCACCTGAGACATTCTATTCATAGACAGCAAAGCATGTACGGTGTGGGGACACTTGACAATCAGCTTTTGGTCGAGGACTAGACCCGCTGTGATCATTACCGCTCGACATGTAGCTTCCATGGCCCTTAGGCAACTTCCCCATCCGAGGGCTACCGCATCCAGTTTTGCCGAATAATAGCCAATAGGTCTTTGCCGATCCCCATGTTCATGTGTCAGTATAGCTGTCATATATCTTTCTTTCTCATGGACAAACAGGGTAAATGGCTTACCACTGTCGGGGATTCCCAGAGCCGGTGCTGAGACAAAACCTTTTTCAAACTCGGGAAGGCCTCTTGCTGTTCTTTAGTGAGGGTGATGGCTTCTTTAGAGGCACGTTTCCCCTTTAAAATATCATTCAATGGCTGAGCAAGCTGTATGAAGGAGTCAGTCCAATTTCTGTTAAAGTTACACAATCCCAAAAAAGACCTTAGTTCCTGAATAGTGGTGGGTTTTTTAGCAGCCCGAATGGCTGCAGTTCTATCCTGGGTAAGTTCTCTCTTTCCTTGTGAAATCTTTTGTCCCAGGTATACAACCTCTTCTTGGGATATTTGTGCTTTGTCGATGCTGGCTTTATGTCCTTTCAGCCAAAGGTGGTCCAGCAAAGCTCATAAATCTTGTTCATGCTGTTCTTCCGTGTTTGAAGCTAGCAGGATATAACATAAGAACATAAGAATTAGGAACAGGAGTAGGCCATCTAGCCCCTCGAGCCTGCTCCGCCATTCAACAAGACCATGGCTGATCTGGCCATGGACTCAGCTCCACTTACCCGCCCGCTCCCCATAACCCTTAATTCCCTTATTGGTTAAAAATCTATCTATCTGTGACTTGAATACATTCAATGAGTTAGCCTCAACTGCTTCCTTGGGCAGAGAATTCCACAGATTCACAACCCTCTGGGAGAAGAAATTCCTTCTCAACTCGGTTTTAAATTGGCTCCCCCGTATTTTGAGGCTGTGCCCCCTAGTTCTAGTCTCCCCTACCAGTGGAAACAACCTCTCTGCCTCTATCTTGTCTATCCCTTTCATTATTTTAAATGTTTCTATAAGATCACCCCTCATTCTTCTGAACTCCAACGAGTAAAGACCCAGTCTACTCAATCTATCATCATAAGGTAACCCCCTCATCTCCGGAATCAGCCGAGTGAATCGTCTCTGTACCCACTCCAAAGCCAGTATATCCTTCCTTAAGTAAGGTGACCAAAACTGCACGCAGTACTCCAGGTGCGGCCTCACCAATACCCTATACAGTTGCAGCAGGACCTCCCTGCTTTTGTACTCCATCCCTCTCGCAATGAAGGCCAACATTCCATTCGCCTTCCTGATTATCTGCTGCACCTGCAAACTAACTTTTTTTGGGATTCATGCACAAGGAGCCCCATGTCCCTCTGTACCTCAGAATGTTGTAATTTCTCCCCATTCAAATAATTATCCCTTTTACTGTTTTTTTTTTTTCCCAAGGTGGATGACCTCACTTTCCGACATTGTATTCCATCTGTCAAACCTTAGCCCATTCACTTAACCTATCTAAATCTCTTTGCAGCCTCTCTCTGTCCTCTACACAACCCACTTTCCCACTAATCTTTGTGTCATCTGCAAATTTTGTTACACTACACTCCGTCCCCTCTTCCAGGTCATCTCTCTTCCAGGTCATCTATGTATATTGCAAACAGTTGTGGTCCCAGCACCGATCCCTGTGGCACACCACTAACCACCGATTTCCAACCTGAAAAGGACCCATTTATCCCGACTCTCTGCTTTCTGTTCACCAGCCAATTCTCTATCCATGCTAATACATTTCCTCTGACTCCGCGTACCTTTATCTTCTGCAGTAACCTTTTGTGTGCACCTTATCGAATGCCTTTTGGAAATCTAAATACACCACATCCATCGGTACACCTCTATCCACCATGCTCGTTATATCCTCAAAGAATTCCAGTAAATTAGTTAAACATGATTTCCCCTTCATGAATCCATGCTGCGTCTGCTTGATTGCACTATTCCTATCTAGATGTCCCGCTATTTCTTCCTTTTATGATAGTTTCAAGCATTTTCCCCACTACAGATGTTAAACTAACCGGCCTATAGTTACCTGCCTTTTGTCTGCCCCCTTTTTTTAACAGAGGCATTACATTAGCTGCTTTCCAATCCGCTGGTACCTCCCCAGAGTCCAGAGAATTTTGGTAGATTATAACGAATGCATCTGCTATAACTTCCGCCATCTCTTTTAATACCCTGGGATGCATTTCATCAGGACCAGGGGACTTGTCTACCTTGAGTCCCATTAGCCTGTCCAGCACTACCCCCCTAGTGATAGTGATTGTCTCAAGGTTCTCCCTTCCCACATTCCTGTGACCAGCAAATTTTGGCATGGTTTTTCTGTCTTCCACTGTGAAGACCGAAGCAAAATAATTGTTTAAGGTCTCAGCCATTTCCACATTTCCCATTATTAAATCCCCCTTCTCATCTTCTAAGGGACCAACATTTACTTTAGTCACACTTTTCCGTTTTATATATCTGTAAAAGCTTTTACTATCTGTTTTTATGTTTTGCGCAAGTTTACCTTCGTAATCTATCTTTCCTTTCTTTATTGCTTTTTTAGTCATTCTTTGCTGTTGTTTAAAATTTTCCCAATCCTCTAGTTTCCCACTAACCTTGGCCACCTTATACGCATTGGTCTTTGATTTGATACTCTCCTTTATTTCCTTGGTTATCCATGGCTGGTTATCCCTTCTCTTACCGCCCTTCTTTTTCACTGGAATATATTTTTGTTGCGCACTATGAAAGAGCTCCTTAAAAGTCCTCCACTGTTCCTCAATTGTGCCACCGTTTAGTCTGTGTTTCCAGTCTACTTTAGCCAACTCTGCCCTCATCCCACTATAGTCTCCTTTGTTTAAGCATAGTACGCTCGTTTCTGACACAACTTCCTCACCCTCAATCTATTACAAATTCAACTGTACTGTGATCACTCATTCCGAGAAGATCTTTTACTAGGAGATCGTTTATTTTTCCTGTCTCATTACACAGGACCAGATCTAAGATAGCTTGCTCCCTTGTAGGTCCTGTTACATACTGTTCTAAGAAACAATCCCGTATGCATTCTATGAATTCCTCCTCCAGGCTACCCCGTGCGATTTGATTTGACCAATCGATATGTAGGTTAAAATCCCCCATGACTACTGCCGTTCCTTTTTCACATGCCTCCATTATTCCCTTCATTATTGCCCGCCCCACCGTGAAGTTATTATTTGGGGGCCTATAAACTACGCCCACCAGTGACTTTTTCCCCTTACTATCTCTAATCTCCACCCACAATGATTCAACATTTTGTTCATTAGAGCCAATATCGTCTCTCACAACTGCCCTGATATATCATCCTCTATTAACAGAGCTAACCCACCTCCTTTCACTTCTTGTCTATCTTTCCGAATTGTCAGATACCCCTGTATGTTTAATTCCCAGTCTTGGCCACCCTGCAACCATGTTTCTGTAATGGCCACCATATCATACCCATTTGTAATGATTTGTGCCGTCAACTCATTTACTTTATTTCGAATGCTGTGTGCGTTTCGGTCTACATATTGGATGACTGTGGATGACAGGGGAGGTAATTCTCGCAAATGGCTTTGTAAAGCCATGTGGAATACCGTCGGGCTGTTGTGGAAACCCTGCGGCAACCGGGTCCAAGTATACTGTTGTCCTTGGACCGTGAAAGCAAACCACTGTCGAACCTCCGGTGCCAGAGGCACCGACCAAAATCCGTTGGCCATATCTATAACCGAGAAATATTTATGTTCCGGTTTGAGGGCATTAAAAATGGTGGAGGGATCTGTGACCAAAGGAGCTTTTTGATTAATACGCTGGTTAGCTTTCCTATAATCGACAGTCAAACGCCAAGTCTCATTAGATTTCTGTACTGGCCACACGGGGCTATTGGAGGAGCTATGCGTTTTAATAAGCACCCCTTGTTTCTCCAATTGCTGAATAACCGGTAAGATTCCCGCGATGACAGTTGGACTGATGGGATACTGTTTAGTGCATGGCGGCTTGGTCCCGGTACATGACGCAGGCTCCATCTGGAGTAGGCCACAATCGTTCTTATCTTTAGCCCATATCGGGTGTTCCTTCAATTCTTCTTTCTTCAAAGTTCTAATTGACCATGTCACCCGACCATTCTCGAAGTGCAACGATGAATCTATTTGGATTAGAACGTCCATTCCCAAAAGGGGTTGATCTACTGGGCCTATCCAGACCGGCATGGTTAGTTCATGTGGACCCAGCCCTATAAGTACCGGTGTTGTCCTTTTAATTTCCATTTTATGGCCCCCAACTCCATAGGCTGTACGTGCCCGACCATCCAACGGCAAAAAGTCTCCATATTGTCGGGGTAAGCATGTTCATTCCATCCCTGTGTCTAAAAGACAGTCCACATCCTTATCGCCCACCCTCACAGTTATATATAGCCCATCTCCTCTTTGTTGTATTAGTGCGAGGAGGTAGACCAGGGTGGGCTCTAATTGTTTTTTGCTATCCCAAGTAACTCCTTCTGTTGTATTGTCATTAAATGCTTCTATGAGGTCGTTATCTTGTGACAAGCCTAGTTTGTTGGCTGAATTGTATCCCTGGCTGCGTCCTCTTCCCCGGCCATGACCTTGCTGTTTTGCCCTGCACGTCTTGGCTTAGTGACCTTCTTTCCCACAATAATGACATTTTCCGGGTAATTTTCCTAATGACTATTTATTGGAATCCTGGGATTTCCATCCCATAGCCTGTACAGCTCGGACTTTCACTCCCATATCCCGACCTAATTGGTTACATTGATCCACCAATGCTGCAAAGGTAGTTCCTCTACCTTCCCAGTCCGGTAACACTACCTTAAGCATTTTGGACAGTTCTGGCTTTAGACCTGCCACGAAAGCTGCTTTCAGGGGTTCAAACACTTGTTCATCCATTTCCTCATCCGTATTATTCATACCCGAATGTTCTAGCCACGTGCATCTAAACCACTCGTCATACTCCAGGACCTCCTCTGTTCCTTTCTGTTGGCAGGCTGCAATTTTTCCCCAGTCTGTCTTAGCTGGACTGAAGGTTTGCAGCCAGTGTTTAATCGCCTCCTACCCTGTGTCTAATTCTTGCTCATTCTGCTCCAAAGCTTCTTCTGCCTTGTCGTGCAATTTTCTTCCCTGTGTTTTTGGCATCATTATGGTCAAAATTTGCACTCCATCCCAGGGATGAAGTTGATATATATTTCTTAAGCGGTCCAATTGGTCCCACGTTTTTACTGCTCCTTTCTTTTGATTGGGCAATTCCTTGGACCATTTATCAATTTTCTCTGGGTCTGCCGGATTATGAAATAAGTATTCTGCATACACCCTTTTCCTCGTTTTTTTGGTTCCGCCCTCATCCGCAGTCTCTTCTGATTTGACTACAACTCGTCTTTTTTTAAACGGGGCAAAGTGCACCCCTAATTCTTCATCCTCCGACCCTATATCGTCGGAGGATTCAGAATTCGTATCTATTCCTTGGTTGTGTCTTCGGGTTTGCGCTTTTAATTTATCCAAACATGCGTACCCTGGGAATTGACCGATACATTTTCATTTTCCTATGACTGTCTCTTGACCTAATGATTTTTTCCATTCTTTAATTTCACCTTTTAAGATCTTTAACTTCCGCTTCCGACTTTTCAAGTTCAAATCTTTTCTGTTGCAGCTGTGCACAAACAGCTTGCAATTGGTCCTTTGTACTGGTCAGTTCTCGATCATGTTGGGAACGCATTATAATTTCACTCAGATCTGTCCCATAACGGCTAGGGACCATCTTGTTCACTCTTTATTTTTCATACGGGTCGTTTTTCCCCAGACCCTTTTCATCTCGTCCACGGACCATTGTCCTTTGGAGGTTCCGTACTTTTGTTCGATCTTAATACAGGTTTTAGATAAGTCGAATTGTTGCTCTATGTATTCTTTCAACTGTTGGAGGATTTCATCCATCGAAACCTCAGGTAGTGCCCGCCCACCTTTTAACAGTTGTAGGCAATTCTTTGCTCTTATCTCCTGCTGCCATAATACTGATTTCTTTACTGGGGTCTCGAGTCGTAGGCTTTCCAGCCGATCAGTGGGTCGGTGATTAATTAACTAACACACCGCCGAAGTTAGACGTCTATGGGACCTCGAGCTGACTATCAACCGGAGGGTTCGCAAATCGGAGGCTTTCGGAATCGCATAGAAGGAGAGGCGAATTTAGACTTTTGACCGAGGACTTTTTATAAAGAGGAGTCCTGACCTCAGTATGTAGGCCCGATGTCCAAAATTCAGTTTCTTCCCTCAGCGATCGTGTTCGTGACGCCAAAATTGTTAGATCTCTTAATTTCCAATGAAATACGAACTCCGGTTGTAGTTTTAATGTAACTTTATTCTGGCAGCAGCAACAAGCTGCTGGTTTTAAGCCAGGCCTTTCCTTCTGAGACCACATGGCCAAAATGGCTGTACTTCTACCTGATTCAATTTACAGAAAAGGACTCGCCTTCTTTGACCTTATTGGTTCAATTGATAGTCTTTTAACCTTTAATTGGCTCGCTACCCAAGGTCCTAAAATGTCAAGTTGATTGATGACTTAATGCAATGTGGTCTGTGTTCTTTCAAAACTGCAGCCGGGCTGCAGAGCTTGAATTCCCTATCAATGACGAGGTCCAACACTGCCTCCAGTGTCCCAGCGCAGGCTTCGGTCGCCTGGGGAGGAGAGTGAACACCAGGACCTCAAATCTGGCACAAAGCTTATTTATCACACCCTGCCTGCTACATGCCTTAGACTGTCAACTGGATTTACTTGCCTCATTGCCAGCTATCAGCACACACCCGTCTAGTTATTGTGACATAGGGGTGGGTCATTTCGCCTACTCCTTTTTTTTAGTTATTATTTGTTCTTCCTCAAACTTCTCCTGAGACACGAATACAAAATCAAAATTCTGCAGATGCAGGAAACCAGGAATAAAAACAGAAAATGCTGGAAATAATCAGAAGGTCAGGCAGCATCTGTGAAGAGAGAGACCGAGTTAACATTTCAGGCCGATAATCTTTTGTCAGAACTGGAATAAATTAGAGATGTAACAGGTTTTAAGCAAGTGCAGAGTCAGGGAAACGGGGACGGGGAGGAAAGAGCAAAAGGGAAGGTCTGTGATAGGGTGGAAGGCAGGAGAAATTAAATGACAAAAGGGATGATAGTGTAAGTCACTGTTTCGAAGAAGAGCAGGGAAATTATCCCCGGTGTCTTGGCGCTAATATTTTTCCTTCAATCAACATCACTAAAACAGATTGTCTGGGTCATTATCACATTGCTGCTTGTGGGAGCTTGCTGTGTGCAAATTGGCTGCCGCGTTTCCCACATTGCAACAGTGACTGCACTCCAAAAGTACTTCAGTGGCCGGGAAGTGCTTTGGTGTGTCCTGAGATTGTGTTTCTTTTCAACAGCAACAACAGTGACTTGCATTTATTACTGAAGAACACTATAAAATCTGTTGCAGGAATGTTGCCAGCAAAAGTTACCAAATCACTTGTAGATCGCTTCAGGGAAGCATTGAGTGAATAAAAACAGAGATGAGGCAGACCCAGGATCCAGCACTGTGGCTGCAAAAGAGGTAGCTGTTTAAACAAATTGCAATTCTCCCTTTGGCTATGGTGTCACAGACAGAGAGACTTTGCATTTATATAGCACCTTGCATGGCCGAAGAGCATGGCAAAGCGCTTCACAGCCAATGAAGTACTTTTGCAGTGCGGTTCCTGTTGTAATGTAGGAAATGTGGCAGCCAAGGGCACACAGCAAGCTCCCACAAACAGTGAAGACGAGCAGGGGGAGTTCTCCCCGGTGTCCTGGTCAATATTTATCCCTCAATCATCGTCACTAAAACAGATTATCTGGTCGTTGCCTTACTGCTGTTTGTGGCAGCTTGCTGTGCGCCGCGTTTCCTACGTTACAACAGTGACCTCCCCATCCGCGGAAGCACTGGTTCACTCAGCCTACTGTTGGTGACAAAATGGTCTGACGTTGTTGAAGTCAATATTAGGACCAGATGACTACAAAGTACTGAGTAGAAAGATGAGGTGCTGTTCCTGCAGCTGGTGTTGAGCTTCACCGGAACAGGGTCGAAGGCTATGGTTCGAGAATTCAAGTGGTGTGTGTTGTGTTCCTAACACAGATGAGATTGCACACAAGGAGGTTAAAGTAACAGTGACCTCAGTCTTTATTAAGACACTCAGAGTGAGTAACAGGCCTTGGGGGCCGGCTTATATACAGTGCTCCCAGGGGATGCGCTCCCTGGTGATGGAACATGGGAGTGCATGCTTTACAGATACACCATCACTCACCCCGCCAAAGTCAAAGTGAAAACAATTTACAAGGCGAGGCGGTCGGGAGCCTTTCTTTTCCTGGAGGACCGCCTCGGTACAAATGTCTGTTCTGGTGTGTTGGCCGTGCCCTCGCTGGGCTGGCGTGTTGTTGGCCCTGCAGGGCTGCTGGGTGAGCCTGGCCTTGCTGGGCTGTTGGGCGTGATGGGTTCGATTTCCTGGTCCGGGGTGGTGTCGTTGATCCTTTGGGAGTGTGTTCTGGGCTCTCAAAAGGTGGTGTCTGCTGTGGGTTGTTCAGGGCAGTCTGTGAACCACAGCCTCGTTTGGTCCAGGTGCTTTCTGCAAATTTGTCCATTGTCTAGTTTGACGACAAACACCCTATTCCCTTCTTTAGCTATCACCGTGCCCGCAATCCACTTCCATGTCCATTGTTTAGCACATACACAGGGTCATTCAGATCAATTTCCCGTGACACAGTGGCGTGACCATCGTTTACATTTTGTTGCTGCCGCCTGCTCTCTACCTGATCATGCAGGTTGGGGTGAACCAGCGAGAGTCTGGTTTTAAGTGTCCTTTTCATGGGTAGCTCAGCCGGGGGCACCCCTGTGAGTGAGTGGGGTCTCGTGCGGTAGCTGAGCAGTACTCGGGACAGGCGGGTTTGGAGTGAGCCTTCTGTGACTCGTTTGAGGCTCTGTTTGATTGTTTGTACTGCCCGCTCTGCCTGCCCATTGGAGGCTGGTTTAAACGGGGCCGAGGTGACATGTTTGATCCCATTGCGGGTCATGAATTCTTTAAATTCGGCACTGGTGAAACATGGCCCGTTGTCACTGACCAGTATGTCAGGCAGGCCGTGGGTGGCAAACATGGCCCTCAGGCTTTCAATGGTGGCGGTGGCGGTGCTTCCCGACATTATTTCACATTCAATCCATTTTGAAAAAGCATCCACCACCATCAGGAACATTTTACGGAGAAACGGGCCCGCATAGTCGACATGGATCCTCGACCATGGTCTGGAGGGCCAGGACCACAAACTTAGTGGAGCCTCTCTGGGCGCGTACACAGGACTCTAAGTCAGAGTCGATACCGGGCCACCACACGTGGGATCTGGTTATCGCTTTCATCATTACGATACCCGGGTGTGTGCTGTGGAGATCCGATCTTTGGTAGCACTACGCAGTTACCTCACAACAACAGTCTGCCTGAATGGATAGCTCGTCCTTTCGCCGCTGGAACAGCTTGATTAGCTCTTGCATTTCAATGGGGATGCTGGCCCAGCTCCCATGCAGTACACAGTTTTTTACTAGGGACAGCAGGGGATCTTGGCTGGTCCAAGTCCTAATCTGGCGGGCCGTGACAGATGATTTATCATTTTCAAACGCTTCCATGACCATCAACAAGTCTGCGGGCTGCGCCACCATCAACAAGTTTGCAGGCTGCGCCATTTCCACCCCCGTGGTGGGCAATGGTAGCTGACTGAGAGCATCCGCACAGTTCTCGGTGCCAGGCCTGTGGCGGATGGTATAGTTGTACGCTGATAGTGCGAATGCCCAACTTTGTATGCGGGCTTGAGGCATCAGTATTTATCCCCTTGTTTTCAGCGAACAGGAATGTGAGGGGCTTGTGATCGGTTTCCAGCTCAAATTTGAGGCCCAACAGGTACTGATGCATTTTCTTTACCCCAAACACACACGCTAATGCCTCTTTCTCAATCATGCTTTCGGCCCTCTCGGCCTTAGACAAGCTCCTGGAAGCATAGGCGACAGGTTCCAACTTCCCCGCAACGTTAGCTTGTTGTAATACATACCCGACTCCGTACGACGATGCATCACATGCTAGCACGAATCTTTTACACGGATTATACAATACAAGCAGCTTGTTGGAGCATAAAATGTTTCTGGCTTTCTCAAGCAATTACTTGTTTTTTTTTTTCCCCATACCCAGTTCTCATCTTTACGCAATAACACATGTAGGGGCTCTAAGAGGGCGCTTAACCCCGGTAGGAAGTTAGCAAAATTGTTGACGAGTCCCAGGAACGACCGCAGCTCCGTGACGTTTTGTAGCCTGGGCGCGTTCCTGATAGCCTCTGTCTTGGTGCCTGTGGGCCGAATGCCATCCGCCGCGATCTTTCTCCCCAAAAACTCCACTTCTGTTGCCATGAAGACACATTTCGACTTTTCAGCCGCAGCCCTACGCGATCCAGTCGCTGGAGGACCTCCTCCAGGTTTTAGAAGTGCTCGATGGTGACCCGTGACCAATATGTTGTTCTGAAAAACCACTGTGCGTGGTACCGACCTGAGTAGGCTCTCTATGCTTCTCTGGAAGATCGCTACAGCCGACCGAATTCCAAACTGGTATCTGTTGTCGACGAACAGTCCCCCCTGTGTGTGTTGATGCAGGTGAGGCCCTTTGAAGACTCCTTCAGCTCCTGCGTAATGTAGGCCGACGTCAGGTCGAGCTTGGTGAACGTCTTTCCTTCTGCCAGCGTCGCAAATAGGTCGTCTGCCTTAGGTAGCGGGTGTTGGTCCTGTAGCGAGAAACGATTAATAGTTACTTTATAATCGCCACAAATCCTGACCGTGCCATCACTTTTGAGTACTGGAACAATTGCGCTGGCCCACTCGCTGAATTTCACTGGGGAGATGATGCCCTCGTGTTGCAGCCTGTCCAGCTCGATTTCCACTCTCTCTCCCTCATCATGTGAGGTACCGCTCGCGCCTTATGGTGAATGGGTCGTGCCTCTGGGACCAAGTGGATCCGCACCTTCGTCCCGGAAATGTTTCCAATGCCTGGCTCAAAAAGGGAAGGAAATTTGTTAAGAACCTGGGTACATGAGGCCTCATTGACATGTGATAGCGCTCGGATGACATCCCGGTTCCAGCGGATTTTGCCCAAGCAGTGTGGGGCCATTGCCCGGGACAATCCAGTGTGGCAGTTCATGCATCGTGCCCTCATAGGTTACCTTGACCATGGCGCTGCCCAGGACAGTGATAACCTGTTTGGTGTACGTTCTCAGTTTCGTGTGGATGGGGCTCAGGGCTGGTCTGAATGCCTTGTTGCACCACAGTCTCTCAAACATCTTTTTACTCATGATGGATTGGCTAGCGCCAGTGTCCAGTTCCATGGCAACGGGTAAGCCATTCAATTTTACGTTTAGCATTACAGGTGGACATTTCGTCAAATGTGTGCACCCCGTGTTCTTCAGCATCTGCCTCCTCTCTCTCTGAGGCTCTCCAAATGCTTTGGTCCACCATGGACCGATATTCCTCTGCCACGTGGTTAGCAGGTTTTGCAGAGCTGCAAGTTCGTAGGAGGTGCCCCATTGTTCCACAGCTCTTGCAAACATACCCTTTGAAGTGGCATGAATAGGCTGAATGGAAGCCTCCACAACGCCAACAAGGTGTGAATTGCCTTACATTCATCCTTTGTTGCAGACTCAGTCATCTGGGTCACCTGAGGCCTACTGACAGTTGCAGACTCGTGGTTTCTGCCCTGTACATTTCTGCTCGCAAACACAGTTCCAGTTAATTTATGAACAATGCTAGCACTTCTGTGTTGAGAGATTTGTTTGGTGTTATCACTGGTGGACATAAACACCTGTGCTATCGCAATGGCCTTACTGAGGGTCGGTGTCTCTACAGTCAAAAGTTTTCGTAGGATAGTCTTGTGGCCAATGCCCAGTACAAAAAAGTCTGAGAATTTGCTCCAGGTAGCCATCAAACTTACATTGTCCTGCAAGTTGCCTTAGCTTGGCGACGTAGCTCGCCACTTCCTGACCTTCAGATCGCTGGTACGTATAGAACCGATACCTCGCCATCAGCACGCTCTCCCTCGGGTTAAGATGCTCCAGAACCAGTGTGCACAGCTCCTCATACGACTTATCTGTGGGTTTCACCGGAGCCAGAAGATTCTTCATGAGGCTGTAGGTCGGTGCCCCGCAGACCGTGAGGAGGACCGCTCTCCTTTTTGCAGCGTTTCCTTCTCCGTCCAGCTTGATGGCTACAAAGTACTGGTCTAACCGTTTGACATAGGCTTCCCAGTCCTCACCCTCCGAGAACTTCTCCAGGATGCCCACAGTTTGCTGCATCTTTGTGTTGGATTCGTGTACTCGTCGCCAGTTGTTGTGTTCCTAACACAGATGAGTCTGCACACAGGGAGGTTAAAGTAACAGTGACCTCAGTCGTTATTAAGACACTCCAGAGTAACAGGCCTTAGGGGCTGGATTATATACAGTGCTCCCAAGGGATGCTGGGATCCTTTGGGACTTCAGGGGATGCGCTCCCTGGTGGCGGAATATGGGAGTGCATGCTTTACAAATACACAACATCGTGAGCTCAGGATCGCACTTGTGGACAGAATGGAGGTGTTCAGCAATACAATGCATGACTATTTTATCAATTCCTATTTTTATACAATGTCTCTGCTAAAACTGTTGCATTAATCAAAAAAAAATTTAAAAACCAACCGTAATCATGTAGACAAACTGTTCTTGCTGTAGTCTGGCATTAATACTAGTTAACCTACAGCCGTGGCTCTGGGCAACACGCTCGCCTCTGAGTCAGAAGGTTGTGGGTTCAAGTCCCACTCCAGGGACTTGAGCATGAGGATCTAGGCTGACACTCCCAGTAATTGGCAGACAGGAAGTAAAGAATAGGAATAAACTGATCCTTTTCAGAATGGCAGGCACTGAATAGTGGGGTACAGCAGTTATTTACAATATATATTAATGATTTAAACAAAGGAATTGAATGTAAATCTCCAAGTTTGCAGATGATTCTAAGCTGGGTGACGGTGTGAGCTGTGAGGAGGGTGCTAAGAGGCTGCAGGGTGACTTGGACAGGTTAGGTGAGTGGGCAAATGCATGGCAGATGCGGTATAATGTGGATAAATGTGAGGTTATTCACTTTGGTGGCAAAAACAGGAAGCCAAATTATCATCTGAATGGTGACGGAATAGTAAAAGGGTTGGTGCAACGAGACCTAGGTGTCATAGAAACATAGAAAATAGGTGCAGGAGTAGGCCATTCGGCCCTGTGAGCCTGCACCGCCATTCAATAAGATCATGGCTGATCATTCCTTCAGTACCCCTTTCCCGCTTTCTCTCCATACCCCTTGATCCCCTTAACCGTAAGGGCCATATCTAACTCCCTCTTGAATATATCCAATGAGCTGGCATCAACAACTCCTTGTACATCAGTCATTGAAAGTTGGCATGCAGGTGCAGCAGGCGGTGAAGAAGGCAAATGGTATGTTGGCCTTCATAGCGAGAGGATTTGAATATAGGAGCAGGGAGGTCACTGAAATTGTACAGGGCCTTGGTGAGGCCACACCTTGAATATTGTGTACAGTTTTGGTCTCCTAATCTGAGGAAGGACGTTATTGCTTTTGAGGGAGCGCAGCGAAGGTTCATCAGACTGATTTCTGGGATGGCAGGACTGACATATGAAGAAAGACTGGATCGACTAGGCTTATATTCACTGAAATTTAGAAGAATGAGAGGGGATCTCATAGAAACATATACAATTCTGACGGGATTGGACAGGTTAGATGCAGGAAGAATGTTCCCGATGTTGGGAAGTCCAGAACCAGGGGTCACAGTCTATGGATAAGGGGTAAGCCATTTAGAACTGAGATGAAGAAAAACTTCTTCACTCAGAGAATTGTGAACCTGTGGAATTCTCTACCACAGAAAGTTGTTGAGGCAAGTTCGTTAAATGTATTCAAAAGGGAGTTAGATGTGGCCCTTACGGCTAAAGGGATCAAGGGGTATGGAGAGAAAGCAGGAATGGGGTACTGAAGTATATGATCAGCCATGATCATATTGAACATAAGAATTAGGAACAGGAGTAGGCCATCTAGCCCCTCGAGCCTGCTCCGCCATTCAATAAGATCATGGCTGATCTGGCCGTGGACTCGGCTCCACTTACCCGCCCTCTCCCCGTAACCCTTAATTCCCTTATTGGTTGAAAATCTATCTATCTGTGACTTGAATACATTCAATGAGCTAGCCTCAACTGCTTCCTTGGGCAGAGAATTCCACAGATTCACAACCCTCTGGGAGAAGAAATTCCTTCTCAACTCAGTTTTAAATTGGCTCCCCCGTATTTTGAGGCTGTGCCCCCTAGTTCTAGCCTCCCCTACCAGTGGAAACAACCTCTCTGCCTCTATCTTGTCTATCCCTTTCATTATTTTAAATGTTTCTATAAGATCACCCCTCATCCTTCTGAACTCCAACGAGTAAAGACCCAGTCTACTCAATCTATCATAAGGTAACCCCCTCATCTCCGGAATCAGCCTAGTGAATCGTCTTTGTACCCCCTCCAAAGCTAGTATATCCTTCCTTAAGTAAGGTGACCAAAACTGCACGCAGTACTCCAGGTGCGGCCTTACCAATACCCTGTACAGTTGCAGCAGGACCTCCCTGCTTTTGTACTCCATCCCTCTCGCAATGAAGGCCAACATTCCATTCGCCTTCCTGATTACCTGCTGCACCTGCAAACTAACTTTTTGGGATTCATGCACAAGGACCCCCAGGTCCCTCTGCACCGCAGCATGTTGTAATTTCTCCCCATTCAAATAATATTCCCTTTTACTGTTTTTTTTTTCTCCCAAGGTGGATGACCTCACACTTTCCGACATTGTATTCCATCTGCCAAACCTTAGCCCATTCGCTTAACCTATCCAAATCTCCTTGCAGCCTCTGAGTCCTCTACACAACCCGCTTTCCCACTAATCTTAGTGTCATCTGCAAATTTTGTTACACTACACTCTGTCCCCTCTTCTAGGTCATCTATGTATATTGTAAACAGTTGTGGTCCCAGCACCGATCCCTGTGGCACACCACTAACCACCGATTTCCAACCGGGAAAGGACCCATTTATCCCGACTTTCTGCTTTCTGTTCGCCAACCAATTCTCTATCCATGCTAATACATTTCCTCTGACTCCGCGTACCTTTATCTTCTGCAGTAACCTTTTGTGTGGCCCCTTATCGAATGCCTTTTGGAAATCTAAATACACCACATCCATCGGTACACCTCGATCCACCATGCTCGTTATATCCTCAAAGAATTCCAGTAAGTTAGTTAAACATGATTTTCCTTTCATGAATCCATGCTGCGTCTGCTTGATTGGACTATTCCTATCTAGATGTCCCGCTATTTCTTCCTTTAATGATAGTTTCAAGCATTTTCCCCTCGACAGATGTTAAACTAACCGGCCTATAGTTACCTGCCTTTTGTCTGCCCCCCTTTTTTAAACAGAGGCGTTACATTAGCTGCTTTCCAATCCGCTGGTACCTCCCCAGAGTCCAGAGAATTTTGGTAGATTATAACGAATGCATCTGCTATAACTTCCGCCATCTCTTTTAATACCCTGGGATGCATTTCATCCGGACCAGAGGACTTGTCTACCTTCAGTCCCATTAGCCTGTCCAGCACTAACCCCCCTCGTGATAGTGATCATCTCAAGGTCCTCCCTTCCCACATTCCTGTGGCCTGCAAATTTTGGCATGGTTTTTGTGTCTTCCACTGTGAAGACGGAAGCAAAATAATTGTTTAAGGTCTCGGCCATTTCCACATTTCCCATTATTGAATCCAAAATTGAATGGTGGTGCAGGCTCGCAGGGCCGAATGGCCAACCCCTGCACTTATTTTCTATGTTTTCTATGCAGTGCTGAGGGAGTGCCGCATTGTCGGAGGTGCCATCGTTCGGATGAGACGTTAAACGGATGCCCCGTCTGCGCTCTCAGGTGGATGTACAAGATCCCACTGCACTATTTCGAAGAAGAGCAGGGGAGCTCTCCCCATGTCTTGGCCAATATTTATCCCTCAATCAACATCTCTAAAACAGATTATCTGGTCATTATCAGCTTGCTGTTCTCAAATTGGCTGTCTTGTTTTCTACATTACAACAGCGACTACACTTCCAAAGTACAAATACATGCTGGGAGGTTGTTTCCCCCTGGGTGGAGTGTCCAGAACTCGGGAGCACAGTCTCAGGATAGGCGGTCGGCCATTTAAGACAGAAATGAGGAGGAATTTCTTCACTCAGAGGGTTGTGAATTATTGGAATTCTCTGCCCCAGAGGCCTGTGGAGGCTGGGTCATTTAGTATATTCAAGGCTGAGATCGATAGATTTTTGGACTCATGGGGAACCAAGGGATATGGGGATCGGGTGGGAAAGTGGAGTTGAGGTAGAAGATCAGCCATGGCCTTATTGAATGGCGGAGCAGGCTCGAGGGGCCGAATTGCCGACTTCTGCTCCTAATTCTTATGTTCTTATGTATTTCATTGGCTGTAAAGCGCTTTGGGACGTCCGGTGGTCGTGAAAGGCGCTATAGAAATCCAAGTCTTGATCTCTTTTTTTCCAGTTGACCACGGTTTAGCGCGGCTGGTGACAGCTTATCGTGAACATGGCCACAAAGTGGCTAAAATCAACCCATTGCGTCAAGATGTGCAAGAGATGATTCCTGAAATCCAGGCCCTAACGGAAGCACTTCAGGGTCATGATCTGTTCCACACAAAAGGTAAGTCTGCTTCAGTAAATGGACTGCCTGGGATGGTTAGGAGAAATTAGAATTAAAACATTTCCCACTGTTTCCAGCCGATACAGCAGAGATTGCAGCAGAATGATATTTTCCATGTTTTATTCCTCCCTAAGACTGGACACAACTGTTGATGATGATGATGAATATCATATTTTACAGACACGCTTTCAGGGAATCACTGAATATGGGTAGGCGATCAAAGTACTGTGTACAATTCTGGTTGCCACATTTCAGAAAGGAAATACACGACTTGTAGAACGCATGGAGTAAGGGGCAAGAATTAAATCATAGGTTTACATCGGATATACGGCACAGAAACAGGCCGTTCGGCCCAACCAGTCCATGCTGGCGTTTATGCTCCACTCGAGCCTCCTCCCGTCTTTCCTCATCTAACTCTATCAGCATAACCCTCTATTCCCTTCCCCCCATTGGCTTGTCCAGCCTCCCCTTAAATACATCGATACTATTCGCTTCAAACCCTCCCTGTGGCAGCGAGTTCCACATTCTCACCGCTCTCTGGGTAAAGAAGTTTCTCCTGAATTCCCCATTGGATTTCTGGGTGACTATCTTATATTGATGGCCTCTAGTTATGCTCTTCCCCACTCGTGGTAAAATGGATGAATTATGAGGAAGAATTGAAGAAGCTTGGGCTATGCAGTCTAGAAAGATGATTACGGGGGTACCAATAATAAGAATATAACTGAACAGACCACCCGGCATCGACCTGGGCACTGACTTCCGTCCCTAACAACACTGGGAGCACCTTCACCACACGGACTGCAGCGGCTCAAGAAGGCGGCTCACCACCACCTTCTCGAGGGGCAATTAGGGATGGGCAATAAATGCAGGCCTTGCCAGTGATTCCACGCACCGGCATCTTCCACCCTTCAAGATGTAGTTCGGGATCTGGAATATTGGGTCCTTCATTGAAACATCTGTGAACTCATCCCTTTTTGGCGTGGAAGCAAGTCATCCTCGCTTCGAGGGATCGCCGATGATGATGAGTTGCTGGTTACGTTATAGGGCCATGTCGGAGGCAAGCTGTCTCTCTGCCGCTGTCACTGGCAAATAATTTGTGATGAAGCCTCCCTCAAAACGCTCGGCAAGTTTCTTCATCATCATCGGCAGTCCCTCAACATCGAGGAAGACTTGTTTCCACTCTAAAAGTGAGTTCTCAGGTGGCTGAACAGTCCAATACGGGAATTACAGTCTCTGTCACAGGTGGGACAGACAGTGGTTGAGGGAAGGGGTGGGTGGGACTGGTTTGCCGCACGCTCCTTCCGCTGCCTGCGCTTGGTTTCTGCATGCTCTCGGCGACGAGACTCGAGGTGCTCAGCGCCCTCCCGGATGCATTTCCTCCACTCAAGGCGGCCTTTGGCCAGGGACTCCCAGGTGTCGACAAGTTTATTCTGTGCTTAAACCAGACAGTCCAAAGACGGTATCACAGACCTTCCTCTTTTGTTCTGTCCTCCCTCGCCCTTTCACTGCCCCCTGCACTTTCTTACATCTCAAACTTTTCCAGTTCTGACGAAGGGTCACCAACCTGAAACGTTAACTCTGTTTCTCTCCACAGATGCTGCCTCACCTGCTGAGATTGCCATCATTTTTTGTTTTTATTTTAGCAAAGAAGGTCTCCGCTTCAACCGTTGGTCTGTATTGCAGTAGCTGACCTTAGACCGGGAGGCAGTATGGGTGCTATTGGTTTAGCACCCTTGGGGTCAGAAAGGTTCCAGCTCCTGATCGTGATCCAGCGTCGCGTCCCCCCACCCCCTTCTCCCCCCCCCCCCCCCCCCCCCCGCACCCCTTGCGGGAAGTGCGTGTGTCAGGGCACTGACTGAGGTCAGCGTATGAAGCATCATGCAGTTGAACAGCCTTCTGACGTTCACTGCGTGAATAATGATCACTCGGGTGAGACACGGAAGGCTGACGGACATCTGTGGCTCTGCAGCACAAAAAGCGATCGGTGTCTTCGGGAGAAGGAAGGGAACATCTTGCAGGAACTTTCCTCTTTCTCGGGGTGTGGGGGAGGGTGGGGGAAATATAACAGAGACTGAGGAAGTGAACCTTCAGTGATTTCCACACGTGTGAGAAGTGTTCCTTCCTGTTTTGAAACTTGCAAAGAGAAAAGGAAAACATGCATCGAATCTTTTTTATATGTAAAGAAAACTTTAAATTGTAGCCATTGCCATTGAGCAAGCAACAGAGGAACTGTGTGCAGGGTGTAATGTATACCCCTATGTGTAATGTATGTAACCTCTATATAACACCACTGCAATACTGTATATACTTAATGCACACCTTGACCACAGGGGGTGAACTTGTGGGAGACACTCCTTACCTGGTCATCCAGGTATATAAAGGGAGGTCCCACGCAGAGTCATCACTTCTTGGTCCTGTGAATAAAGGTTCAGCTCATAGATTGACCTTGTCCATAGAATGTGCCTCGTGTGGGTTTTGTGCCATTGAGTAAGGACTTTACAGTGGCGACGAGAAACGGGAATCAACGACCCACGAGAATGGCCACCGGTAGCACAGAGGAACGGTACTGTGTTGGTGAGGACTGGGACGATTTCATTGAGAGGCTCCAGCAAAGCTTTGTCACGAAAGAATGGCTGGGAGATGCAGCGGCCGACAAGCGAAGGGCCCATCTGCTGACCAGTTGCGGACCTAAGACTTACGCGCTCATGAAGGACCTACTAGCACCCGAAAAGCCGGCGGACAAAACCTTTTGAAGAGCTCAGCAAACTAATCGGTGAGCACCTCAAACCGGCGAGCAGCATACACAAGGCCTGACACGGATTCTATACCCACTGGCATCGTGAAGGACAGAGCATACTGGACTTCGTTGCGGATCTCCGGCGTTTGGCCAGCCTCTAAGTTTACAGACGCCTGCAGGGGGGAGATGTTAAGGGATTTCTTTATTGAGGGCATCAGTCATGCAGGGATTTTCCGAGAGTTAATTGAGATCAAGGACTTGACTTTGGAAACGGCAGTGTTGATGGCTCAGACTTTCATGGCGGGGGAGGAGGAAACCAAAATAATATACGCGCGCAATTCTGCCTCCAACGCGGCGGGGGATCAGGGAGTCAATATTATAAACGCGACTCAGAGCCCCGCAGGCAGGCAAGGACAGTTCAACACACCCCAGGCAGCAATAGACCCCAGAGTAGGTTTTCAACAGAGACAATGGCAGGCTGAACAGACATTTACGCCATCACAGTGGACAGTGCAGTCTGGGATGGGACCATTGACTCTCACTAACAGGGTACTCGAGGGCAGTCAAAGGGACAATCGGCGAGGAATGCCGGGTCATAGCTCCTTTGTTCACAACAATGGGAATCTCGGCTCATGCTGGAGGTGTGGGAGCAAACATTCTGCCAGGACTTGCAGGTTTCAACAATTTGTCTGCAGAAATTGCAACCTCAGTGGCCATTTAGCTCGAATGTGCAGGAAGCCTGTAACCAGGCTAATTTACGAGGTGGATGGACCAGAAGAGGGGTCTGTGAGGCAGGATGACTCTTGGGGCAAATCAATGGACGCTGAAGTTCAGCGGGTTCATGTGACAAACATTCACAGCTCGTATACCAAAACGGCACCAATGATGATGAAGGTTTTATTAAATGGCATCCCTGTACGCATGGAGCTGGACACGGGGGGCCAGCCAGTCACGCATGAGCGTTCAACAATTCGAAAAGCTATGGTCACTCAAAGCCAGTAGACCCAAACTAGAACGCATTGAGACACAACTACGGACGTATACCAAAGAAATCGTTCCAGTACTAGGCAGTGCAATGTTGGCGGTCACACACAATGGATCAGTGAACCGGCTGCCACTCTGGATTGTCCCGGGCAATGGTTCCGCACTGTTGGGAAGGAGCTGGTTAGCTGAGATGAACTGGAAATGGGGGGATGTGCACACAATGTCATCTGTGGAGCGAAGTGCGTGCTCACAAGTCCTACAACAATTTGAGTCATTATTCCAACCTGGCGTCGGGACATTCAAAGGTACCAAAGTAGTGATATGCATCACCCCGGACGCCAGACCAATGCACCACAAAGCCAGAGCTGTGCCATATGTGATGCGGGAGAAATTTGAGAGCGAATTAGACCGTTTGCTGAGAGGGCATCATCTCGCCCATTGAATTCAGCGACTGGGTGAGCTCCAACATTCCCGTCCTAAAAGCGAATGGTTCTGTCAGGATCTGTGGCGACTACAAGGCCACCATCAATCGGGTGTCCCTACAGGGGAGAGCGGAGGATCTTTTCGCCACGCTGGCAGGTGGCAAGCTGTTTACCAAGTTGGATCTCACTTCAGCCTACATGACCCAAGAACTGGCCGACGAATCTAAACTACTGACCACCATCACTACGCACAAGGAACTGTTCGTTTACAACAGGTGCCTGTTTGGCATTCGATCAGCGGCCGTGATTTTTCAAAGAAACATGGAAAGCCTGCTTAAATCCATTCCTGGAACAATCGTATTTCAGGACGACATCCTCATCACTGATCGTGACATCGAGGAACATCTCCACAACCTGGAGGAGGTGCTACGCTGACTGGACCGGGTAGGCCTGTGACTCAAGTCTAAATGTGTGTTTTTGGCTCCTGAGGTTGAGTTCCTGGGCAGGAGGGTTGCTGCAGATGGGATTCAGCCCACCGAATCCAAAACACGGGCGATTCGCCGAGCACCCAGGCCCGGCAACACATCGGAGTTTCATTCATTTCTGGGACTCTTGAACTATTTCGAGAACTTTCTGCCGAACTTAAGCACGTTGTTGGAGCCGCTTCACGTGCTCCTGCGTAAGGGTTGTGATTGGTTTTGGGGGGACTGTCAAGAACAGGCTTTCAATCGGGCGCGGAACCTACTTTGTTCAAATAAGTTATTGAACCTGTACGACCCCCCGTAAGAAATTGGTTCTGACATGTGATGCATCGTCCTATGGGGTTGGGTGCGTGTTGCAGCAGAGTAATGCTGAGGGCCCACTACAACCTGTGGCTTATGCTTCCAGGTCACGCGCTCAAGCAGAATGGGAATATGGGATGGTTGAGAAGGAGGCACTCGCGTGTGTCTATGGTGTTTTTAAAAAAAAAAATGCATCAGTACCTTTTTGGCAGGAGGTTCGAATTAGAAACGGACCACAAGCTGTTAACATTCCTGTTGTCAGACAGCAAGGCTATTGATGCCAAAGCGTCAGCCCGCATACAGCGATGGGCTCTCACGCTGGCTGCTTATGACTACACCATACGACACTGGCCTGGCACCGAAAATTGCGCTGACGCGCTCAGCAGGCTTCCACTGGCCACCACCGAGGGGACAGCGGAGCAAAGCGCCGAGATGGTCATGGCCGTTGATGCCTTTGACAGCACAGGCTCCCCCATCACAGCCCGCCAGATCAAAATCTGGACCAACAGAGATCCCCTCCTATCTCTGATTAAGAAATGTGTCCTGACTGGGGATTGGGCGCCCGCACACGGAGCATGCCCTGAGGAGGTCGGACCGCTTCACAGGCGGATGGATGAGCTCTCCATCCAAGCTGACTGCCTACTATGGGTCAGCCGGGTAGTCATGCCCCAGAGGGGCAGGGAGGCATTCATCAGGGAACTCCACAGTGAGCATCCAGGCATCGTTCTGATAAAAGCCATTGCCTGGTCACATGTTTGGTAGCCGGGAATTGATTCAGACCTGGAACACTGTGTTCGCAGGTGCACGACGTGTGCCCAGGGAGGCCCCACTCAGCCCGTGACCCTGGCCCTCCAGGCCAGGGTCACGTATTCATGTAGACTATGCGGGCCCGTTCATGAGAAAAATGTTTCTCATTGTGGGCGATGCGAACTCTAAATGGATCGAGTGCATCATTTTGAATTCGTGCACGACATCCACCACTGTGGAGAGTCTACGTGTGGTCTTTGCAACCCCTGGCTTGCCGGACATCCTTGTTAGCAATAATGGCCCATGTTTCACGAGCTACGAACTCCGGGAGTTCACGTCGGGCAATGGCATCAACCATGTCAGGACAGCACCGTTCAAGCCGGCCTCCAATGGCCAGGCGGAACGTGCGTTCCAAATCATTAAACAAGGCATGCTCCGGATCCAAGGACCCTCCCTTCAATGCTGCCTATCGCGCCTCCTGCTGGCCTATAGGTCCCGACCGCACTCGCTCACGGGGGTCCCGCCCGCTGAGCTACTTATGAAACGAACACTCAAAGCTCGGTTGTCCCTCATTCACCCAGTCCTGACCGACATTGTTGAGGGCAAGCGCCAGTCCCAAAACGAGTACCATGACCGAAATTCAAGGGGGAGATGAATAGAAGTAAATGACCCCGTATTTGTCCTCAATCACACCGTGGGGCCCAAATGGCTTGAGGGTACTGTAATAGACAAAGAGGGGAACAGGGTCATCGTGGTTAAACTTAACAATGAGCAGATATGCCGTAAGCATCCGGACCAAGTAAAAAAAAAAAAGGTTCAGCATGGACACAGAGGATCCCGAGGAAGATCATGAGATGGTGCTCACACCACCGCCAGTGAATGAGCAAAAGAACATTCAGCAGCATGCACAGTCCTGGCGGTCAGGCCGGAATCACCACAGATGACAGACACTCACGTCAAGGCTCAACAACCAGAGCCCCAACTGCGGCGCTCCACGAGGGAGCGTAAACCACCTGAAAGACTTGACCTATGATCCAAATAAGACTTTAGGGGGGGGAGGTGATGTCATGTATGTAACCTCTATGTAACATCACTGCAATACTGTAAATACTTAAGCAATGCACACCTTGACCACAGGGAGTGAACTTGTGGGAGACACTCCTTACCTGGTCATCCAGGTATATAAAGGGAGATCCCATGCAGGGGCATCACTTCTTGGTCCTGTGAATAAAGGTTCAGGTCATTCGAGTGACCTTGTCCATAGAATGTGCCTCGTGTGGGTTTTGTGCCATTGAGTAAGGACTTTACACTGAGAATGCTCACAGGTTTGTAGAGCTGTTGGCCTGATCTTTGGGCACCCTGTGCGGAAGGGAGCGGGCATGTCAGAGGGCCTCCTCATAGGACTGCTCCTGGGCTTGGCCAAGGGGGCCATCAGCCGGTCCAGGCAGCGAGCGGTCGAGAGGGTCGTTCAGCCCGATTGCCTTCCTCTCTTCCGCGGTTACATCCGAGCCAGGGTGTCCCTGGAGATGGAGCACGCGGTGTCCACACTCGTGGCCTTCTGCGAGAGGTGGGCACCGGAGGGACTGGAGTGCATCAGCACCCCCGGCAACCAGATTTTAAGTTGATGTACGTTACTGGAGAAGTTTAATTTGAAATTTCTTGGTTCTGGTGCCCTTGTCTAAAGGGGGCATTTGATATACTAAAATAGTTGTAGAGCTATTGCATTGTGAGTGGCTTAGCCAGTCACGTGATGTTCACAAGACTAAATAAAACCCCAGCCAGTTGGGTTCGGGGGAGCCACGATGAGGCAGGTGGTTGTGAGCCTGGTGGATGAACAGGTAATGTATAGTGTGATTGTTAAACCTTTGCCAACTAGTTCTTAATAGCCATGTGTTGCTCTGAATTCTTAAGCAAAGAACCCATGAAGAAAATACATTACACAGGGTTTATTAGAAAACCAACTGGCTCTGATGCAATTGTAGGCAACAACAGTAATATGTGTAGTTCTGTAATACTCTGAGGGCTAGACTTTTGATGATGAGACCATCAACATCCTGGGGGTCACCGTTAATATGAAACTTAACTGGACCAGCCACACACATACTGTGGCAGCAAGAGCAGGTCAGAGGCTGGGTATTCTGCGACGAGTGTCTCACCTCCTGACTCCCCAAAGCCTTTCCTCCATCTACAAGGCACAAGTCAGGAGTGTGATGGAACACTCTCCACTTGCCTGGATGAGTGCAGCTCCAACAACACTCAAGAAGCTTGACACCATCCAGGACAAAGCAGCTGCTTGATTGGCCCCCCATCCACCACCTTCAACACTCACTCCCTCCACCACCGGCGCACCGTGGCTGCAGTGTGCACCATTTACAAGATGCACTGCAGCAACTCGCCAAGGCTTCTTCGGCAGCACCTCCCAAACCCACGACCTCTACCGCCTAGAAGGACAAGGGCAGCAGGCGCATGGGAACACCACCACCTCCACGTTCCCCTCCCAGTCACACACCATCCTGACTGGGAAATATATCGGCCGTTCCTTCATCGTCGCTGGGTCACAATCCTGGAACTCCCTCCCTAACAGCACTGTGGGAGCACCTTCACCACACGGACTGCAGCGGTTCAAGGCGGCTCACCACCACCTTCTCAAGGGGCAGTTAGGGATGGGCAATAAATGCTGGCCTTGTCAGTGATGCCCACATCCCAGGAGCTTTAATGGTCAACTTTGGCCGGCTATTCAGTCAGGGAGACAACAACACAGCCAACTCCAGCCCCAAACCTCTGCTGATGACCACACAAATGAATCTCTGGACTGGGTCATAATGATGAATGAGGACTCTGGTTGATTATTCCCTCTTCAACTCAAGGACATTATGACTGCTCGTGCCCCTACTGCGGCCCTGGCTGAGGGGGGGGGGTTAAAGTAAAATCTATTCCTTTCTATCAATCCAAGCTCTAGCATTCCTATTACGCACATACTAGTACTTTTATAAAAGAAAAACGCATCCAGTTGTAACAACATCCGATTTAAACCACCCAATAACCTTTGTCTGGTATTTGATATTTGTTTAACTTGTCAGGTCAGGATAAGACAGCTACAGGTTTTTATACGGGCTTTTAAGGCAAATCAATATGGCAACCATTGAATATTATCTATCTATCTATCTATCTAATCTATAAAAACCCTAGCTCTCTGTCCCTCTCCCTCCCGCTCTTTCGCTCTCTCACTCTCTCTCCTTCATGTGTATGTCTTGTAATGAGTTCACATCCATTCAGCTGGTAGGCAGGAACCTGCAAAGACTTGGAGCCATGTTTGAGCTTTAGGTGGGAGTGAACTGCTATTCCAACGATTAAATGAGTGGCATAATCTTAACCATTTAATGGGAGAGCGCTTCGTTAGGAAACAGATGCGGCAGGGGTACAGTGAAATCTATCAGACACTGACTGTGGGCAAGCATGGCAGTACCCACTCACTGCCACCCCTGGCATCGTTCATCAGGGCTGTCCAGAAACTAAGCAATTCTCACTCACAACCCAATGTGCCAGGTGCACTATAGCTTGCATTGTGTATATTGTGCTGGGGACACTCGATTTCAAGTTAGTTTAAAATTGTTGTATATTGTGATGTGTACTGTAATCAAAACAATTTCAGTGAAAAAGAGAGAATGGGTGAGAATAGTTACCACCGCTCACTGCTGCCTAGTAATGGAGTGTTTGTTGCTTCCTATTAATTGGCAACGGTCCCAGTCAAAAGGTTTGACTTTGAATTCCAACTGTGGATAATCTCATGGAAAATTTAATAGAATCATAGAACGGTTACAGCGCAGAAGGAGGCCATTCGGCCCGTTGAGCCCGTGCCGGCTCTCTGCAAGAGCACCTCAGCCAGTCCCACTCCCACACCCTTTCCCTGTAGTCCTGCACATTTTTTACCTTCAGGTACTTATCCAACTCCCGTTTGAAAGTCACGATTGAATCTGCCTCCACCATCCTTTCAGGCAGCGCATTCCAGATCCTAACCACTTGCTGCGTTTAATAAAAAAACGCTTTTCAGATGGAAGCACCCCGTGATAACAATGTGAAAGTGGATGATGCAAAGGTGGAGGGGTGAGGGGAGAAGTGTGTTTTTTTTGGGAAAGACAACAGAACAAGTACTAAAGAATGATAAATTATTTTCCAGGGATGTTGAGCTTGGTGAAGGAGGAAGCCACTCTGGAGGAGGTGTTGGCCTATCTGGACCAGACTTACTGTGGGCACATATCTGTTGAGATTAGCCAGCTGGAGACCATGGCGGAGAGGGACTGGTTCGCTCAAAGGTTTGAACAAGCCAAGCAAGACACTCTAACTCAAGAAGAGAAAAGACATTTAGCTAAGTTGATGCTGGAGTCTCAGGTAAGATGTGATCTGTTCTACCTGAATGGAGGATGGGAGAAGACTAGTTGTCACTGGGAGTGGAAATTAACATGGTTGAATAAAATATAGATTGAATAATAGTGATTTATGCCAGTTATGTGGCAGATTTTTAAAAATTCGTTCCTGGGATGTGGGCGTCGCTGGCAAGGCCAGCATTTATTGCCCATCCCTAATTGCCCCTTGAGAAAGTGGTGGTGAGCCACCTTCTTGAACCGCTGCAGTCCATGTGGAGAAGATGCTCCCACAGTGCTGATAAGAATATAAGAAATAGGAGCAGGAGTAGGCCATTCGGCCCCTCGAGCCTGCTCCGCCATTCAATAAAATCATTGGCTGATCTGATCCTGGCCTCAGCTCCACTTCCCTGCCCACTCCCCATAACCCTTTACTCCCTTATCGCTCAAAAATCTGACTATCTCTGCCTTAACTATATTCAATATATCCACAGCTCTCTGGGGCAGGGAGGGAGTGCCAGGCTTTTGACGCAAGGATTTGATTTGAATCTTTTCCCTGCCCCAACCTGCCTGGTATTTCCTGTTAGGAACTTGGACTTGTAGTTCACGTTACTAGGTTAACACAAAAAATCATTTGAAAATTGGGATTTTAATTCTTTCTGAAATCTCAGTCTTTCATTTGAAGGGAGTTGTAATGTATTTGCTTCATGGGTTCTTTGCTTAAGAATTCACAGCAACACATTGCTATTAAGAACTAGTTTGTTTATTAACAAAGGTTTAACAATCACACTACACATTACTGGTTCATCCACTAGGCTCACAACCACCTGCCTCATCGTGGATCCCCTGAACCCAACTGGCTGGGGTTTTATTGAGTCTTGTGAACATCACGTGAACTGGCTAAGCCACTCACAGTGCAACAGCTCCACCAGCCCGTGAGCATGCTCACAGGTGCAAATAAAGTGGACTGAAAATAATCTTGGATCACAACTTTGGGAGAAATGTTCCTCTTGTTCAATGTTTGCAGCAGTATCGTAGAAAGCGGATATCTTTCCCCCTTCTACATTCCTTGAGCAAAGTCATTGTACAATTGAAAAGGATTGGAAAGAAAGCAAAATGAATTGAATACGTTGTAAGCATTCCTAATTGGCAAGGTTGTCTATTGGTAATTATCGGGGGACATTAATCTCAGTTTGGCTCTTCAGTGCACCTGTAAATATTGTCACCGACCTCTCCTTGTTCCCCGCTCCACAATAACAGTGGGGGTGTAAGTCAAGAAGGACTATCTGCATCTCCAGAAGAGCAGCAGCAGGTTAATGTTTCATATCGATACCCTGTGACACACGGGGAAGTGGGCCCGGTTACACACTGCCCCATCTGGGTTACAAGGCAGAAAATAAATCTTAAGTTTTAAAATGCATTTTGTAGATTGTTCCTTTCTAAATGCATTGAGCTTGATGCTTTTCATTCCTTTTTTGTGCTCCCCTTTTGTAAATAGTTTCAGTGATAGCTCTTTCAGTATTATCAAATTGGAGGGTGAATTCTGTTCCGGAAGACATTTGATTATCTGTGTCGATACAGCTTTGGATGAGTCTATATCGCACCCCTCTCTGTGTGTTTAGGCAAGAGAGTGGAATGTCTACTAATCTAACTCCAGGTCCAAGCTGAAGGTGCACCATTGGCTTTTTAACAATGCAGACACGATGGGCCGAAT
The DNA here is from genome assembly GCF_044704955.1 of Pristiophorus japonicus. Lineage (NCBI taxonomy): Eukaryota > Metazoa > Chordata > Chondrichthyes > Pristiophoridae > Pristiophorus > Pristiophorus japonicus. The sequence goes on along the minus strand of NC_091989.1, from coordinate 7,229,801 downwards.
GGCCTCCTTCTGTGCTGTAAATTTCTATGATTCTATGAACAGTGCTCGTCAAGGTAAGCGACGTCATTGGCGGACAATGACCATTTGTTGTCCACTCCCCATACCGAGCACTCCAGGATAAGGCGCAGAGTGAACCTGCCCCAACAATCAGTCTCTGCCCCAATGTCGGCTGGGCACCCAAACTGCACCAGCGTGAATCTTTCCATCTTCTCCATCAGCCGCCCTTAACAGCTTCTCGGGGCGAGATTGCCAAATTGTGGCTAATTTATGCACAGGGTTCAAATCAACAGAACCGACTGGAGGTCGTGGCTCAGTGGGCAGCACACTTGCCTCTGAGTCACAAGGTCGTGGGTTCAAGTCCCACCCCAGGGACTTGAGCACAAAAATCTAGGCTGACACTCCAGTGCAGTACTGAAGGAATGCCGCACTGTCGGAGGTGCCGCCTTTCAGATGAGACGTTAAACCGAGGCCCCGTCTGCGCTCTCAGGTGGATGTAAAAGATCCCACGGCACTATTTCGAAGAAGAGCAGGGGAGTTATCCCCGGTGTCCTGGAGCCAATATTTATCCCTCAATCAACATAACAAAAACAGATTATCTGGTCATGATCACATTACTGTTTGTGGGAGCTTGCTGTGCGCAAATTGGCTGCCATGTTTCCCACATTACATCAGTGACTACACTCCAAAAAGTACTTCATTGGCTGTCAAGCGCTTTGAGACGTCCGGTGGCCGTGAATGGTGCTATATAAATCCAAGTCTTTCTTTTGAGACTCCCGACACTTATTTCGGATGGGATACTGAGGGAGGACATAGAGGTGTTTCAGCCAGCGGGCTGAACCTAGTTCCCAGATGTGAAAGAGCAATGTGCGAACTCCCTGTGCCCTTCAACTCTCAACTGACTGATTTCAGGCTGTGACCCAGGACTAGAGGGCATCAGAATAAAATTGCTAAACCCGGAGTCAGATTAGTCGGCATTCCACTTTATTGGCTAAACACAGTGAGAGATGTGTGGTATAGATCCATCCAAAGACACAAACACAGATAAGCAAATCTGGAGCATAATGCTGGGACCAAGGAGAGACCATCAGTCAGCAGTCAGGGTTCAATGCGTCACGCTGATATATTGGAGTTTGTAAGTTTATTACCTTTTTAGGAGGAAGAAACAATTCACAGAGCTTCTCTTCAAAGTTTTCCATGGAATTATTCACTCCGATATCAGTTGGGTTGCACCCTTGATGCTACAGATTGTACATGATCTGTTGGAGGAATTGCCCTGATGGACAGAATCAATGTTTGTTCCAATGAGGAGGCTTCTTGTGCAGCTTCACGACAAACTGTTTACCCCATCATCCTCGTGCTAATAACTCTGGAATTGGTTCTCATTTCGTTCCCTAGATGTGTTCGATTTGTTTTCAAAATTTCAAAATTCTCATCCTTGTTTTCAAATCCTTCCATGGCCCTCGCCCCTCCCTATCTCCGTAATCTCCTCCAGCCCCACAACCCCCCCCGAGATGTCTGCACTCCTCTAATTCTGACTTCTTGAGCATCCCTGATTATAATCGCTCCACCATCGGTGGCCGTGCCTTCTGCTGCCTGGGCTCCAAACTCTGGAACTCCCTCCCTAAACCTCTCTGCCTCTCGACCTCTCTTTCCTCCTTCAAGACGTTCCTTAAAACCTACCTCTTTGACCAAGCTTTTTGTCACCTGCGCTAATTTCTACTTATGCAGCTCGGTGACAAATTCTTATTGTGTATCATCATAGGAAATCGAGGAAGACTTGCTCCCACTCTAAAAGTGAGTTCTCAGGTGACTGTACAGTCCAATACAGGAATTACAGTCTCTGTCACAGGTGGGACAGACAGTGGTTGAAGGAAAGGGTGAAGGAAAGGAAAGGTTTGCCGCACGCTCTTTCCGCTGCCTGCGCTTGTTTTCTGCATGCTCCCGTGGCGAGACTCGAGGTGCTCGGCTCCCTCCCGGATGCTCTTCCTCCACTTAGGGGTGATCTTTGGCCAGGGACTCCCAGGTGTCAGTGGGGATGTTGCACTTTATCAGGGAGGCTTTGAGGGTGTCCTTGAAACATTTCCTCTGCCCACCTGGGGCTCGCTTGCCGTGTAGGAGTCACGAGTAGAGCGCTTGCTTTGGGAGTCTCGTGTCGAGCATGTGGACAATGTGGCCCGCCCAACGGAACTGGTCGAGTGTGGTCAGTGCTTCGATGCTGGGGATGTTGGTCTGATCCAGAACACTGACGTCAGTGTGTCTGTCCACCCAGGTGATTTGCAGGATCTTGCGGAGGCATCGTTGCGTAATACTTCTGTGAAGCACCCTGGGACGTTTCACTACGTTAAAGATGCTATATAAATACAAGTTGTTTTAAAACAAATTTAACACACCTCTTTTGTGTGTCGACTATTCTAACGCATTCCTGGCTGGTCTCCCACGTTCTACACTCCGTAAACTTTAAGTCTTCCAAAACTCTGCTGCCCATGTCCTAACTCGCACCAAGTCCCGCTCACCCATCACCCCCTGTGCTCATTGACCTACACTGGCTCCCGGTTAAGCAACGCCTCGATTTTAAAATTCTCATCCTCATGTTCAAATCCCTCCATGGCCTAGCCCCTCCCTATCTCTGTAACATCCTCCAGCCCCACAACCCCCTTCCAATTCTGACCTCCTGAGCAATCCCTGATTATAATCGCTCCAACATTGGTAGCCGTGCCTTCTGTTGCCTGGGCCCCAAGCTCTGGAATTCCCTCCCTAAACCTCTCCATCTCTCCTTCTCATTCCTCCTTTAAGACGCTCCATAAAACCTACCTCTAACACCAAGCTTTTGGTCACGGGCCCTAATATCTTATGTGGCTCGGTGTTAAATTTTGTTTGCTAACGCTCCTGTGAAGCGCCTTGGAATGCTTTACAACGTTAAAGGCGCTATATAAATGCCAGTTGCTGTTGTGTTGTACATCTCTCTCTCTGGGTGGGACATGTAATTATAGTAAATAGGCTAACTAATGACTTGCGTTTATTAACCAGGAATTTGACCATTTCTTGGCCACTAAATTTTCCACCGTGAAACGTTATGGCGGCGAGGGAGCAGAAAGCATGATCGGATTTTTCCACGAATTGTTCCGAATGGCGGCATTGAACGGTGTGACTGACGTGGTGTTGGGACTGCCCCATCGAGGGCGCCTGAACCTACTGACTGGACTCCTGCAATTCCCACCTGAGGTGAGCGATAATTGGGAAAAGGCCCGAAAGATACGATTGAAATGTGAAATCTCTCTCTCTCTTCCTCTCTCTCCCTTAAGCAGTCCCTTGGGGTCGAGGATGACTTACTTTCACACTAAAAATGAGTTCTCAGGTGACTGATCAGACCAATGCGGGACCTACAGTCTCTGTCACAGGTGGGGCAGACGGTGATTGGAGGGACGGGTGGGTGAGGTGCTTGGGTTGTCGTGCACTCCTTCCGCTGTCTGCGCTTGGTTTCCCCTTGCTCCCGGCGAAGCGAGTCGAGGTGAATCAGACTTGCTCCCGGGATGGCGGGACTGACGTATCAAGAAAGACTGGATCAACTGGGCTTGTATTCACTGGAATTCAGAAGAATGAGTGGGGATCTCATAGAAACGTTGAAAATTCTGACGGGTTCAGACAGGTTAGATGCAGGAAGAATGTTCCCGATGTTGGGGAAGTCCAGAACCAGGGGTCACAGTCTAAGGATAAGGGGTAAGCCATTTAGGACTGAGATGAGGAGAAACTTCTTCACCCAGAGAGTGGTGGACCTGTGGAATTCTCTACCACAGAAAGTTGTTGAGGCCAATTCACTAAATATATTCAAAAAGGAGTTAGATGTAGTCCTTACTACTTGGGGGATCAAGGGGTATGGCGAGAAAGCAGGAATGGGGTACTGAAGTTGCATGTTCAGCCATGATCTTATTGAATGGCGGTGCAGGCTCGAAGGGCCGAATGGCCTACTCCTGCACCTATGTTCTATGTTTCGCACCTTCCCGGATGCCCCCTCTCCACCCTGAGTGGCCTTGGGCCAGGGATTCCCAGGTGAAATACGGTCGAGTAAAATGTCTAGATTTGTGATCTATAAAATCAGACTAAGGCGTGACTAAAGTATGTGCAGGGCGGCTACAAGCTGTTAAACAAACATTCAGGTACACACAGATCATTTGGCCTTTCGCTTTTGCACAACATTAGAATGACGTATTTATAGAGGGCTGCGTCTGTTTATACTAACTGAAAGGCAGCCGTTTCTCTGGCTGCTCAAGTCTCTGGAGTGGAACCTGAACCCACAACCTTCCCATGTTACAATATGCTTATTTTAAGTAGTTCAGAATTCTGGTGTTGAGGTGCTTTAACGTAACGTTTCCCCTTCCAATTTTCTCTCCTTTCCTCCTGAAGCTCCTTACCGGGTACGAATCTATCGGTGGTGGTCACCTTCTGCCGCCTCGTTGGTCATTTGTGAACCTGCACAGTGAATGTTGGCAGACAGTTTAGCTGAGGGGCATCTGAGCCAAGCAGTGTCCTGTGCTTACCCAGTGTGCCTTTGCACTTCCAGCAGGGGATATTGGTGCGGATTTGGCATTGCAAGTAACGGCGTGGCTATCCGCGCTCACCGTTATCATGGGGTAAATCGGACAGCAACTTCCGGAGTCCGCATGTGCACAGTTAAATGCCGAAATCGGGAATTGCTGTCCGAGTCGCTCTGCTCCTCCAGAGCCTCGCAACAACAGAATCCTGCTGATAGACACGGCACTGAAACCCATGTCAGGTTGTGAAGTTGCTGTTCTTGTCCACTAGTTACCCACTAAACATCTATTGGCTGAGGCATAGAATATAAGAGCAGAGAATTTATGCTTGAACTGTATAAAACGCTGGTTAGGCCACAGCTGGAGTACTGCGTGCAGTTCTGGTCACCGCATTACAGGAAGGATGTAATTGCACCAGAGAGGGTGCGGAGGAATTTTACGAGAATGTTGCCAGGACTGGAAAACTTTAGCGATCAGGAAAGATTGGATAGGCTGGGGTTGTTTTCGATGCAACAGAGGAGGCTGAGGGGAGATTTAATTGAGGTGTATAAAATTGAGGGCCCTAGATAGGTCCTTCCTATCCACTCTATTTCCCTTAGCAGAGAGGTCAATAACCACGGGGGCATAGATTTAAAGTGGTTGGTAGAAGGTTTAGAGGGGATTTAAGGGGAAATTTCTTCACCCAGAGGGTGGTGGGGATCTGGAACTCACGGCCTGAAAGGGTGGTAAAGGCAGAAATCGTCACCACATTTAAAAAGTACTTGGATGTGCACTTGAAGTGCCATAACCTACAGGGCTACGGACCAAGAGCTGGAAAGTGGGAGCTCTTGGTCGACCGGCGCGGACACGATGGGCTGAATGGCCTCCTTCTGTGCCATAATTATTCTATGATTGTATAAACATGCCAAAAAAAGTTGGTGCTGGTGCATTCCGGTATTAATTAATTTTCTATGGCGTGATAAGTCATAATTTCTGCCAAACAACCTACTATTGTAATGTTTAATCTTGTATTTATGATGTTGGCTCCGTGCCTCTAGCTGCAGCATTGCACAAAATTTGGATGGGGTTCGGTTGGCAATATACTTGCTCCGTTATATTGGTGCGCTGAAAAATCTTTCTCGATTTTATTTCCAGTTGATGTTTCGCAAAATGCATGGATTAAGCGAGTTTCCGGAGAACTCCCCAGCCACTGGAGACGTCTTGTCTCATCTGACGGCCTCCCTGGACCTGGACTTCGGCATGGACCAACCGCTGCACGTCACCATGCTGCCCAACCCCTCCCACCTGGAGGCAGTCAACCCGGTTGCTGTCGGTAAAACCCGCGGCAGGCAGCAGTCCCGGCACGATGGGGATTATTCACCGAGTGGCTCTGCACGGCCAGGCGACAAAGTCATTTGTGTCCAGGTCAGGAATCTACGCATGCTGCACCCAAGGCAGAGATCGTTCGATTTTCGAATATTAATGGAATGGGGGGATATGGGGATAGTGCAGGGAAGTGGAGATTTTTTTATTTATCCTGGGATGTGGGCGTCGCTGGCAAGGCCATCATTTATTGCCCATCCCTAATTGCCCCCTGAGAAGGTGGTGGTGAGCCGCCTTCTTGAACCGCTGCAGTCCGTGTGGTGATGGTGCTCCCACAGCGCTGTTCGGGAGGGAGTTCCAGGATTTTGGCCCAGCGACAATGGAGGAACGGCCGATATATTTCCAAGTCAGGATGGTGTGTGACTTGGAGGAGAACTTGGAGGTGGTGATGTTCCCATGCGCCTGCTGCCCTCGTCCTTCTAGGCAGTGGAGGTAGAAGATCAGCCATGATCTTATTAAATGGCAGAGCAGGCTCGAGGGGCCGAATGACCGACTCCTGCTCCTAAATCTTATGTTCTTATACAAACACATACCGAAAACTAAACTCGTAGGAAACATAGTCAATGCTGTCGGTTAGTTTTATTTTCTTTAAAGCAAAATAACTGACTTCATTGACGCAATCACTGGAATGTCCTGGTCAGAAGAAAGAGGAATTGGTTTTAGAAGCTCATTTTTAAATTAAAAAAAAAACATATATATGCATTTTTATAACGGCTCTTTGCCTATGAGGCCTCCTTAAATACCTGCGCTCCCAAGGGATTATGGGATCCCTTGGGACTCCAGGAGATGAGCCCTCTGGTGGCTATACAGAGTAAATACAAGTTTACATATATAACAGTTAGGATCTGGAATGTGGGGCCTGAGAGGGTGGTGGAGGCAGACTCAATTGTGGCTTTCAAAAGGAGAAGTGGATAAGTGCCTGAAGGAAAAGAATTTTCAGGGCTACGGGGAAAGGGCGGGGGAGTGGGACTGGCTGAGGTGCTCTTGCAGAGAGCCGGCACGGGCTCGATGGGTCGAATGGCCTCCTTCTGTGCTGTAACCATTCTATGATTCTGTGACTGTAGGCAAGCATGGTCATCGTTCTACACCAGCAAACCCCACAGACATCGAGGTGCATGAACAGTTGATGATTTAGTCATGCTATTGGAAACATTGGTCGGACAATGGGGGAACGGCTCTTTGAATAGTGCCATGGGTTGTTAAAGCCCACCTGAACAAGCATACAGGACCTCTATTCACTGTCCCATTCAAAAAAAAATTGTAAAGCAAATCCCTTGCCCCCTCTTAAAACTTTTTTGAACATTTACATATTGTACAAATATTCTCAGACACTGTCTCAAATATACTATGCATACCCATCATCCAGAAATATTTAACATTTTTCAGATAGTGTATACATTTTGTTTTAATTCTGAAACAATGTTGTTTCAAAGCTAAATAACTAACACCTATTATGTAACAGAGGGGTCAATAACCAGGGGGCATCAATTTAAAGTAGTTGGTAGGAGGATTAGAGGGAGATGAGGAAAAATGTCTTCATCCAGAGGGTGGTGGGGGTCTGGAACTCACTGCCTGAAAGGGTGGTAGAGGCAGAAACCCTCACCACATTTTTAAAAAAAGTACCTGGATGTGCACTTGAAGTGCCGTAACCTGCAGGGCTACAGACCAAGAGCTGGAAAATGGGATTAGGCTGGGTAGCTCTTTTTTGACCAACACGATGGGCCGAATGGCCTACTTCTGTGTTGTGATTTTCTATAATTCGAGGAGATAGCTCTGAAACTCATGACACCTGTAGACATTTAGGGGCCTGGATAGAGTGGATAGGAAGGACCTGTTTCTCTTGGCAGAGTGGTCAACAACCAGGGAGCAGAGATTTAAAGTAAATAGTAGAAGGTTTAGAGGAGATTTGAGGGAAAATTTCTTGACCCAGAGGATGGTGGGGGTCTGGAACTCACTGCCTGAAAGGGTGGTAGAGGCAGAAACCCTCATCACATTTAAAAAGTACTTGGATGTGTGCTTGAAGTGCCGTAACCTACAGGGGCTACGGACCGAGAGCTAGAAAATAGGATTAGGCTGGGTGGCTCTTTGTCGGCCGGCGCAGAGACGATGGGCCGAATGGCCTCCTTCCGTGTCGTCATTGTTGGATGATTGTGTAGCCGTTTGAAGATGATGGGCTTTCTCTCCCCCCACCCCCCCCCACCACACCCGCTGCAGGTACACGGTGATGCCTCTTTCCCCGGACAAGGTATTGTCGCTGAGACCTTCACTCTGTCCAATCTCCCCCACTACAGAGTCGGCGGGAGTGTTCACCTGATCGTCAACAATCAGTTGGGCTACACCACTCCTGCTGAGAGGTCCAAATCCTCACTGTACAACAGTGACGTCGGTAAGCTCATTCCCTGCACCTTGTGACTGCTGACTGTCAATGAGAGAAGCATGATGTCAACCTGTGACCCCGAGACCAAACTGACGGAGACGCTGTAGGGCTGGGAATTTGGTTGGAGGGATTTTAAGGCGCTAATGTCGGGCGGTCACTACACTTAGCGCCGGGAAATGGTTACCGATGGCACCCAGCACATTCACTTATTGCGTCCTGAGAGAGGGGCGGAGCGCTAAGGGAGGCGTTTCCACACCTCTCTCGGGGCGCCAGGCCGGGTGAGCAACTGAATATCCCGCGCTAAAGAGCCGGCCTCGGAGCGCCCTGAGAGAGGCCTGCCCGTAACAAAAGGAATTGGAACAAGAAACATTCCCGATACATTACTCACCCCAAATAAAGTTAAATCGCAAAAAAAGTACATCACTCACACACGTGCCTCACGCAGTCGTTCCTTCCCGTAGCGCCCCGGGACAGCTCCGCACGCCGGCTTTCTCTGGCGGGGGCGCTACGGGTGCTGCACAAACCAAATGTTGCCGCCGTGTCGATACCGGGGGCATTGCACACCGGCGCGGTGCTCCCGGGCGATACTCCTCAGCCTCGCCAGTACCGCCACACTGAATTTGCTGAGCGGCACGAATGGCGACACTTGCGGCTGCAAACCCTCTAGCGCCCCTGTTCCCACCCTCGCCAAGGGGCACCATCCTACCGAATCTCTAACCCTATTGCTTTAAGGGTTGGCATGTTGCTGAACCGTATGCAGCGGCGTCTGCAGGTTGGTCCGCTGTGGATATTGTTTCACCGGTGCTGAGAGAGTCTTCTGACTTGGTCCTTGCTATAATTTTGGTGGATGAAACAATTAGAGAACAATCTTTGAAGAAAAGGGTAAATGTCGAGGGGACGACTTTCACCATGAAAACATTCCACTTGGGAGCAGTGGTCCCGCTCAGCTGCGTGCGTGTGGCCGCTCAGTAATCTGCAAGGTCCCGCGCAGGCCACTCTCCGCCTTTTACGTTGTAAATACTGCGCATGCGCAGAAATTTAAAGGGACAGCGCATTAAAAGAAACAGGCCACGCAGAACAAGCACAGCTCGCGGGGAACATTGCCCAGGAGCCGTTATTTCTGGTTACATTTATCTTTCCCTTCCCTCTGAGCATCATCATCATCATCACAGGCAGTCCCCCGGAATCGAGGAAGACTTACTTCCACTCTAAAAGTGAGTTCTCAGGTGACTGAACAATCCAATACGGGAATTACAGTCTCTGTCACAGGTGGGACAGACAGTGGTTGGAGGAAAGGGAGGGTGGGGAGTCTGGTTTGTCGCACGCTCCTTCCACTGTCTGTACTTGCTTTCTGCATGCTCTCGGCGACGAGACTCGAAGTGCTCAGCACCCTCCCGGATGCTCTTCCTCCACTTAGGGCGGTCTTTGGCCAGGGATTCCCAGGTGTCGGTGGGGATGTTGCACTTTATCAGGGAGGCTTTCAACCGTTTCCTCTGCCCACCTATGATGACTCCAGCCTAACCTGCAGTCTTAATGCTGAGAGTTGTACATTTTTTTTGTTAGTAGTTTGACTATCACGCATTCCATCAGACCGCGTTCCGTTGATCACAGCTACAGCTGCACCACTTGAATTCTCTGAAGTTGGGTTTTGTGATTGAGCCCATGATGAAGAAGCGAATAATGATATTATAATGTGATGCACATGAACAATAGTTCTGGTGCCAATTTCGAAGGCAACCAGGTCCGGGAAAGCCGGCACCAGCTGGCTGTTGAATTTTCCTACCTCTGATGCCTCTCGATTGGCTTTCAGGACCAACCAGATTGCAGTCTGCAGATGCCTTGTGCAGCCAGTCACCAATCCCTTGTATTGGATCTGAGCTGTATGTGGAACCCTGAAAGCGATTGTCTCCATATTACTGCACTTTATGTACTTGAACCATTGTAAAATACTTCCTGCGGGACCTCCCACTTCAGGGACACAGTGCACTGCATAGCCATCTGAATCACACTGCCAGTCTGCAGTTGATGTGCACCCAAAACCCCTTTGTTTCAATGCAAAGTGACAGTATGACTGATCATGCTATAATTATTAACAACTTCATCATAAGCATAATCACATAACCCAACTTTCAGCCAACTGTAGTGGTGCAGCTCTAGCATCTAACATAGTCTGATGGAATGTATGTTAGTAATCAAACAGTTTCTTTCTTTGTTTATGGGATGTGGGCATCGCTGGCAAGGCCAGCATTTATTGCCCATCCCTAATTGCCCCTTGAGAAGGTGGTGGTGAGCCGCCGCCTTGAACCGCTGCAGTCCGTGTGGTGAAGGTGCTCCCACAGTGCTGTTAGGGAGGGAGTTCCAGGATTGTGACCCAGCGACGATGAAGGAACGGCCGATATATTTCCAAGTCAGGATGGTGTGTGACTTGGAGGGGAACGTGGAGGTGGTGGTGTTCCCATGCGCCTGCTGCCCTTGTCCTTCTAGGAGGTAGAGGTCGCGGGTTTGGGAGGTGCTGCAGTGCATCTTGTAGATGGTGCACACTGCAGCCACGGTGCGCCGGTGGTGGAGGGAGTGAATGTTGAAGGTGGTGGATGAGGTGCCAATCAAGCGGCTGCTTTGTCCTGGATGGTGTTGAACTTCTTGAGTGTTGTTGGAGCTGCACTCATCCAGGCAAGTGGAGAATATTCCATCACACTCCTGACTTGTGCCTTGTAGCTGGTGGAAAGGCTTTGGGGAGTCAGGAGGTGAGACACTCGCCGCAGAATACCCAGCCTCTGACTTCTTCTTGTGGCCACAGTACCTATATGACTGGTCCAGTTAAGTTTCTGGTCAATGGTGACCCCAGAATGTTGATGGTCTTGTTATCAAATGTACCAAATGCGTTTGGACCTAACATTCTCCTGAACAATGTAGCTTAACCCTGAACTCGGAAGAGAAACCATTCTGCATCAGTGCAGCAACTCTTGCGTTCCAATTCTTGTGGCTCTTCAGTAAAATTGATAAAATAAAGGCAGCTTTCTGCAGAGAATGCATTCCACTTACAGAGGGATCCTTACAGTGACCGAGAGGAGAGCTCACCTGATCACCAGTGTCAGCTGTGGCTCAGTGGGTAGCACACTGAGTCAGAAGGTCATGGATTCAAGTCGCACTCCAGGAACTTGAAAGCATAAAAAAATCCAAGCTGACACTCCCAGTGCAGTGCTGAGGGAGTGCTGCACTGTCAGAGGTGCCGTCTTTCAGATGAGACGTTAAACTGAGGCCCCGTCTGCTCTCTCAGGTGGATGTAAATGATCCCATGGCTCTGTTTCGACGAAGAGCAGGGGAATTATCCCCGGTGTCCTGGGGCCAATATTTATCCCTCAATCATCATCACTAAAACAGTTTATCTGGTCATTATCACATTGCTGTGTGCGGGAGCTTGCTGTGCGCAAACTGGCTGCTGCGTTTCCCACATTACAACAGTGACTACACTTCAAAAGTACTTTATTGGCTGTAAAGCGCTTTGAGATGTCCGGTGGTCGTGAGAGGCGCTGTAGAAATGCAAGTATTTTTCTTTCTTCGTCAGCTGGTTCAGACTGTACAGCTAGAATGTGCTTCCCTTCTGTCAACGATGTCTAGTTTGAAAACCACATGTTTATTTTTGGTGCTTCCAGGTAAGATGGTTCATTGTGCCGTTCTTCACGTGAATGGAGACGATGCTGAAGAAGTGATTCGAGCCACAAGGCTGGCTGTTGAGTATCAGCGGCGTTTCCGCAAAGACGTGATCATCGACCTGCTCTGCTACAGGCAGTGGGGCCACAATGAGCTGGATGAGCCAACCTTCACAAACCCCACCATGTACAAAATCATCAGGTGCGGTAAAGAATGGAGTCCGATCTTTATTGATATTGATACTGATGAGCTGTTGAACATGCATCCATATCAACAACAACTTGTCTTTATATAGCGCCTTTAACATAGTGAAACGTCCCAAGCCGCTTCACGGGAATGTTATGAGATAAAACAATATTTGACACCGAGCCGCATAAGGAGAAATTAGGGCAGGTGACCAAAAGCTTGGTCAAAGAGGTAGGTTTTAAGGAGCGTCTTGAAGGAGGAAAGAGAGGTAGAGAGGTAGAGAGGTAGAGAGGTAGAGAGGTAGAGAGGTAGAGAGGTAGAGAGGTAGAGAGGTGTAGGGAGGGAGTTCCAGAGTTTGGGGCCCAGGCAACAGAAGGCACGGCCACCGATGGTGGAGCGATTATAATCAGGGATGCTCAAGAGGGCAGAATTAGAGGAGTGCAGACGGGGGGGGGTGGGGGGTGTTGTTGTTGTTGTGGGGCTGGAGGAGATTACAGAGATAGGGAGGGGGCGAGGCCATGGAGGGATTTGAAAACAAGGATGAGAATTTTGAAATTGATGTGCTGCTTAACCGGAAGCCAATGTAGGTCAGGGGGTGATGGGTGAGCGGGACTTAGTGCGAGTTAGGACACGTGCTGCCGAGTTTTGAATCACCTCTAGTTTACGTAGGGTCGAACATGGGAGGCCAGCCAGGAGTGCGTTGGAATAGTCAAGTCTAGAGGTAACAAAGTAACATCAATAAAGTATCAGTGGGCATTGTGTCTATCCATATATTGCCTAGTCTGGAATCATCATCATCATAGGCAGTCCCTTGGAATCGAGGAAGACTTGCTTCCACTCTAAAAGTGAGTTCTCAGGTGACTGAACAGTCCAATACAGGAATTACAGTCCCTGTCACAGGTGGGACAGACAGTGGTTGAGGGAAGGGGAGGGTGGGACTGGTTTGCCGCACGCTCCTTCCGTTGCCTGCGCTTGGTTTCTGCATGCTCTCGGCGACGAGACTCGAGGTGCTCAGCGCCCTCCCAGATGCTCTTCCTCCATTTAGGGCGGTCTTTGGCCGGGGACTCCCAGGTGTCGGTGGGGATATTGCACTTTATCAGGGAGGCTTTGAGAGTGTCCTTGAAACGTTTCCTCTGCGCACCTGGGGCTCGCTTGCCATGTAAGAGTTCCAAGTAGAGCGCTTGCTTTGGGAGTCTCGTGTCGGGCATGCGGATGATGTGGCCCGCCCAGCGGAGCTCAATCAACATCACTGAAACAGATTATCTGGGTCATTATCACGTTGCTGTTTGTGGGAGCTTGCTGTGCGCAAATTGGCTGCTGCCTTTTCCACATTACAACAGTGACTACACTCCAAAAAGTACTCCATTGGCTGTAAAGCGCTTTGAGACGTGCGGTGGTCGTGAAAGGCGCTATATAAATGCAAGTCTGTTTTTTTCCCACAGATCCCGTAAAAGTATTCCTGACTTGTACTCTGAGCAGTTGGTTGCAGACGGCCTCCTGACTGAGCAGGAAGTGTCCCACATTAAAACCTCTTATTATTCTAAACTGAATGACCACCTGTCGAACACGACCTCATTCTGTCCGACTGCCTCCAACCTCCAGGCCCACTGGAGCGGCTTGGCGGAGCCTTCAGCCAGCATCAGCGTATGGGACACCGGAATGCCCATTGATCTGCTCAAGTATGTGGGAGCCAAGTCTGTGGAGGTTCCCGAGGACATCGCCATGCACAGTCACCTGATGAAGATACATGTACAAGTAGGTGTCAGCAGGAAGGGGGGGCCAATAAATCACACTTCAATTATTAACATGCACATTGATCCTAAACTGAAACATAGAAACATAGAAAATAGGTGCAGGAGTAGGCCATTCGGCCCTTCAATATGATCATGGCTGATCATGCAACTTCAGTACCCCATTCCTGCTTTCTCTCCATACCCCCGATCCCTTTAGCCGTAAGGGCCACATCTAACTCCCTTTTGAATATATCTAATGAACTGGCCTCAACAACCTTTTGTAGAGAATTCCACAGGTTCACAATTCTCTGAGTGAAGAAGTTTCTCCTCATCTCGATCCTAAATGGCTTACCCCTCATCCTTAGACTGTGACCCCTGGTTCTGGACTTCCCCAACATCAGGAACATTCTTCCTGCATCTAACCTGTCCAATCCCATCAGAATTTTATATGTTTCTATGAGATCCCCTCTCATTCTTCTAAATTCCAGTGAATATAAGCCCAGTCGATCCAGTCTTTCTTCATATGTCAGTTCTGCCATCCCGGGAATCAGTCTGGTGAACCTTCGCTGCACTCCCTCAATAGCAAGAATGTCCTTCCTCAGATTAGAAGACCAAAACTGAACATAATATTCCAGGTGTGGCCTCAACAAGGCCCTGCACAACTGCAGTAAGATCTCCCTGCTCCTAGACTCAGATCCCCTCACTATGAAGGCCAACATGTTATTTGCCGCCTTCACCGCCTGCTGTACCTGCATGCCAACTTTCAATGACTGATGTACCATGACACCCAGGTCTCATTGCACCTCTCCCTTTCCTAACCTGTCACCATTCAGATAATATTCTCCCTTCGTGTTTTTGCCACCAAAGTGGATAACCTCACATTTATCTACATTATACTGTATCTGCCATGCAGTATGATCAGTGAAGACCCCTTTGTCAGATACAGTGCTGTGCCCAACATAGAATGGTTACAGCTCAGAAGGAGGCCATTCGGCCTGTCGAGTCTGTGTCGGATAGCACATAGCACTCATTCTTCATCTTTAAAGGATGTATTCCCTTTTGCTTGGTCTTTGGCAGTTTATGCTATATTGCTGTACATTTATCTTATTACAATGGATTCTCAGCAGATTTTTGCTTCAGCTCTGGCATTGGATTGTTGGGAACCCCTCTGAGGAACATTGTGCGATCCGTCTCCCAATATTGCTGTATACATACTTATTGTTCAAACAGAGCCAGAAAACAGCTCTAATATCCTGCACCCTTAATTAGCAGCGATGCCATTTTAAGTTCAGCATTATGGTAATTCTGTGATCATTTTTTTTAAATTTCCTAATTTGTTACTTTTGTCCCCTGGTATTTGAACTCTTTAACATAGTAAACAATGTAAATAAAAATGTATTTGTTCCTGGGATGTGGGCGTCGCTGGCAAGGCCGGCATTTATTGCCCATCCCTAATTGCCCCTTGAGAAGGTGGTGGTGAGTCTCCTTCCTGAACCGCTGCAGTCCGTGTGGTGAAGGTGCTCCCACAGTGCTGACTTTGTCGTAGTGGTTTCGCACAACTGAGTGTCTCGCTGGGCCATTTCAGAGGGCATTGCTGTGGGGTCTGGAGTCACATATCGGCCAGACCGGGTAAGGGCGGCAGATTTCCTTGTCTAAAGGGACAGTAGTGAATCAGATGGGTTTTTCTGACAATTTGGTAGTTTCATGGTCAGCATTACTGTCACTAGTTTTCTGGATTAATTTTGTCAATTCCCTTTTATAACATGGAAATGGCAATTAGATCAGAGCCTGTACTTTAATAACTAGTGTAACTTATCCTCATAATTTAAATGGCTGATACCCCAAATAATCTTCTCTCTAAAGAGCAATAATATCCTTCCTGTGGGTCCTTGAGCAGGGAGGCACACAATTATCTAAATGCTTTGGACAATACATGTTCCTTTTTAATTTATACCTTGTCCCTCTGCTACTGTAACCTCGTACCTCATTCGCCATTTTACTGCCGCTGAGCAGGGTCATAGAATCATAGATATTTTAGGCATTTCGACCCATCGTGTCCGTGCCGGCTGACAAAGAGCTACCCAGCCTAATCCCACTTTCCAGCTCTGGGTCCGTAGCCCTGTAGGTTACGGCACTTCAGGTGCACATCCAAGTACTTTTTAAATGTGGTGAGGGTTTCTGCCTCTACCACCCTTTCAGGCCGTGAGTTCCAGACCCCCACCACCCTCTGGATGAAGAAATATCTCCTCATACCTCCTCTAAACCTCCCCCCAATTACTTTAAATCTATGACCCCTGGTTGTTGACCCCTCTGCTAAGGGCCCTTCCTATCCTGGACACATAGAGAACACTACTTTAGATTTATTAATTTTGTTCTGTGCATGATTGCTCGCTTTGTAGGTTATATTATTTTAAGGACTTAAGTTTTTCAAATTGCATCACTGTGTTATTGTGAACGGAAATGAAATGGCTCACTTGTTTCAGTCGCCATTGAGCAACATTGTTACGTCAAAGAAAGACTGCATTTATATAGTGCTTTTCACAACCTCAGGACATCCCAAAACATTACCCAGCCACTGAAGTACCTTTGAAGTGTAATCAACTTGTAATGTAGGAAACACGGCAGGCAATCTGTGCAGTCGTGAGGTAAATTACCAGGTAATGCCCCTCCCTATCTCCTGTAATCCCCTCCATGGCCTCACCCCTCCCTATCTCTGTAATCTCCTCCAGCCCCACAACCCCCCGAAATATCTGCGCTCCTCTAATTCTGCCCTCTTGAGCATCCCTGATTATAATCGCTCAACCATCGGTGGCCGTGCCTTCTGTTGCCTGGGCCCCAAGCTCTGGAACTCCCTGCCTAAACCTCTCTGCCTCTTGACCTCTCTCTCCTCCTTCGAGACGCTCCTTAAAACCTACCTCTTTGACCAAGCTTTTGGTCACCTGCGCTAATTTCTCCTTATGCGGCTCGGTGTCAAATTTTTTAAATCTCTCAATACTCCTGTGAAGCGCCTTAGGACGTTTCACTACATTAAAGGCGCTATATAAATACAAGTTGTTGTTGTTTCGGAATTGTTGATTGAGACATTTTGACCAGGTGCGCTCCCTTCCTCTTCTTTTGAAAAGAGATATTTTATATCTGCCTGGGAGGGTAGACGGGACCTCAATTCAACATCTCGTCTGAAAGACCGCCCCTCCCAACAGCATAGAACTCCCTCAGTATTGCATTGAGGTGCCAAACTAAAGCTTGTACTGAAGTCTCTCTGAGTGGGACTTGAACCCAGCTTCATTTGACCCAGTGGAATGACGCTGCCACCGAGCCAATGCAAAACCCATTTCAGAAAGGAAAGAAGGCTCATGAAAGTATCCCGGTCAGGATTTTCCCAAGTTGCTTTCCCTGCAGCACATCTCCGAGTGGTGGCTTTGTGACCTGAGCCACGGGCTACGCAACCCGAGGTTGTGGAATAATGTCTGTCTAAGTGTAGTCCGCTTAATTCCTCTCCATGTCTGTATAGGCTAGGTTGCAGAAACTGCAAGAGGGCACACAGTTGGACTGGTCTGCAGCAGAAGCCCTGGCCATTGGAACTTTGCTCTGTCAAGGTAATGGGCCGGATTTTCGGCTTTGCTCATTTCGGGGTGATAACGGTGGCGGGGCGGGAAAGTTAGCACCCAGGAACAGTTTGTGCCTCAGTCGGTAAGTTTGGGCAGCTGGGGCCCTGAGTCAGGGGGCGCAGCGCTAAGGGAGGCGTTGTCCACCTCTCTCGGGGCGTTAGCGTGGGAAACTCCCGAGTTAAAGAGCCGGGCCAGGAGCGTTCCCAGAGAGACGTGGGGGGTCGGGGGACAACGACCCACAAAAACATTCCCAATACATCGCCCACGCCACCACAACACAAATCGGGGGGGAAAAAATTGACAAGAACAAACAATCACACTTGTCTCAGGAGTCCATTCCTCACCTCTCCGCTGTTGGCATGGTTGGCCCGCCCTGATTTCCCAGGCGGTCAGTGCGGGGCGCGCTGCGGGGCGGACTGGTCGGGCAGGAGCTCAAACTCGCGCCGGCGTAGTAACCGGGGGCGTCACACACCGCGCGTAGCTCTCCCGGGCGGTGCTGCTCTGCGCTGCCGCTAAACCCGACCCGAGGATCACCGCGGGGCGCTGGAGGCTGACCGCCCGCCCAGAACACCCCACCCTGCCATTGTCGCCGCTCCCGGGCGAAAAACGGAGCGCAGAAGATCCAAAAATCCAGCCCAATAAATTTGAAGGAGACGAACTGGGACTGAATTGTCCAGTTATAATAAATACGTCACGATGGTGGATGAACTTGGGCTCGGCTACGCTGAGGCTCACTCTGGTTACCAGTGCGGGGCCAACAGGCCTCTTTCACTCCCACTACACAACAGACACAAGTGGATGGTTGCAATCTGAAGGGGTCCTTAAAGAAGGATTTGCATTTCTATAGTGCCTTTCATGACCACCTGATGTCCCAAAGCGCTTTACAGCCAGTGAAGTACTTTTGAAGTGTAGTCACTGTTGTAATGTAGGAAACGCGGCAGCCAATTTGCGCACAGCAAGCTCCCACAAACAGCAATGTGATAATAACCAGATAATCTGTTTTAGTGATGTTGATTGAGGGATAAATATTGGCCCCAGGACACCGGGGATAACTCCCCTGCTCTTCTTCAAAATAGTGCCGTGGGATCTTTTACGTCCGCCTGAGCGAGCAGACGGGGCCTCGGTTTAATGTCTCATCCAAAAGACGGCACCTGCGACAGTGCAGCACTGCTGTCGAAATCTCGACCTCCGAAAAGAATGACTCCGACGCTTACAGCTCCGGCAGAAGTTTCTTTAATTTACTTGCTAGCAAGGGGCAGGTTACACTCAGTCAAGGGCTAAGTGAACACCTCCGCAATGGTACAGTTTCACAAGATATTTATACAATAAAACCCAAGTTATGGCCTCTCCCTGTATATTGCTCTGTCTCACAGTCAGTGAATACAGATAAAGAGCTAATTACTATATCCTGGTCCTGACATGGTTTACAGATATTTCCTTTTGTCAGGGTTATCAGTTGGCCAGCCGGCCATTACTCCATGAGAATGAGGTAATGGGCTATCACCTGTCTTGTATTGTGTCAGGATTGTTCAATTTCCTGGTCAGTTTATCGTTTACATCAAAAAGATGAGGTCTCTACAAGAGATAGTGGCTGGTGGTTTGAGTACATAGAAAAGGGTGGGGTGACATGGAACTCTTGTCGTGTAGACAATAGGAGAGCACCATGGGGGGGGGGGGGTGCTTGTCTCAGCATGACTTGTCTCCTAGCTGTCTGATGGCCATCAGCCATCTCCAACCAGGTTTAGCTGTTTATGCAAGCTGACTGATTTTATGCAGAAAGTTCTGGAAGGACCAGGACTCCCTCTTGTAATATATTGCAAGGGGCACACAAATACCGTATGGTATCAGCTTAGATGCAAATACATTGCCACACTGCACTGGAGAGTCAGCCTAGATTTATGTGCTCAAGTTCCTGGAGTGGGACTTGAACCCACAACCTTCTGGCTCAGAGGCGAGAGTGCTGCCCACTGAGCCATGGCTGACACTGAATTATGGAACAATATGTCGATGGTGCTTGAATACTAAAAAGAAACCTACGAGCAGAGGGGTGGGATGCCTCGGTGTCGATAACATATTTGATCACGCTTATTTTCGAGAAATCTTGCACCGAGTTAACTTATCTTGGCCTAGTGTAAGATTTAAGGCAATTGGTCTCTGTGAACTGCGAAGCGGAAAACCAACCATCCAGGGTTCCTGACCAAGGATTGACGGCCACTGGAAAATGTGTGTGTGTGTGAACTCAAAAAAAAAAAAAAAAAAAAAAAAATTAATTGATGGGATGTGGGCACCGGTGGCAAGGCCAACATTTATCGCCCAACTCTAATCAGAGGCGGGAGTTCGTGGCGTTGGTGAGGCCGATAAAGGCCCGGCGGCAGTCAGCGGCGGGAGTTCGTGGCGTTGGTGAGGCCGACAAAAGGCCCAGCGGTACCGAGAGGAGGGAGCTCGAGGTGCGTGTTGAGGCCTATAAAGGCCCAGCGGTACCGAGAGGCAGCGGCAGTCGGAGGCGGGAGCTCGAGGTGCGCGGTGAGGCCTCTCGGAATGAGTGATCACAGTATGGTTGAATTTGTAATACAGATTGAGGGTGAGGAAGTAGTGTCTCAAACGAGCGTACTATGCTTAAACAAAGGGGACTACCTGGGATGAAGGCAGAGTTGGCTAAAGTAGACTGGGAACACAGACTAAACGGTGGCACAATTGAGGAACAGTGAAGGACTTTTAAGGAGCTCTTTCATAGTGCTCAACAAAAATATATTCCAGTGAAAAAGAAGGGCGGTAAGAGAAGGGATAACCAGCCGTGGATAACCAAGGAAATAAAGGAGAGTATCAAATTAAAAACCAATGCGTATAAGGTGGCCAAGGTTAGTGGGAAACTAGAAGATTGGGAAAATTTTAAACGACAGTAAAGAATGACTAAGAAAGCAATAAAGAAAGGAAAGATAGATTACGAAAGTAAACTTGCGCAAAACATAAAAACAGATAGTAAAAGCTTTTACCGATATATAAAATGGAAAAGAGTGACTAAAGTAAATGTTGGTCCCTTAGAAGATAAGAAGGTGGATTTAATAATGGGAAATGTGGAAATGGCTGAGATCTTAAACAATTATTTTGCTTCGGTCTTCACAGTGGAAGACACAAAAACCATGCCAAAAATTGCTGGTCATGGGAATGTGGGAAGGGAGGACCTTGAGACAATCACTATCACTAGCGGGGTAGTGCTGGGCAGGCTAATGGATCTCAAGGTAGACAAGTCCCCTGGTCCTGATGAAATGCATCCCAGGGTATTAAAAGAGATGGCGGAAGTTATAGCAGATGCATTCGTTATAATCTACCAAAATACTCTGGACTCTGGGGTGGTACCATCGGATTGGAAAGCAGCTAATGTAACGCCTCTGTTTAAAAAGGGGGGCAGACAAAAGGCAGATAACTATAGGCCGGTTAGTTTAACATCTGTAGTGGGGAAAATGCTTGAAGCTATCATTAAGGAAGAAATAGCGGGACATCTAGATAGGAATAGTGCAATCAAGCAGACGCAACATGGATTCATGAAGGGGAAATCATGTTGAACTAATTTACTGGAACTCTTTGAGGATATAACGAGCATGATGGATAGAGGTGTACCGATGGATGTGGTGCATTTAGATTTCCAAAAGGCATTCGATAAGGTGCCACACAAAAGGTTACTGCAGAAGATAAAGGTACGCGGAGTCAGAGGAAATGTATTAGCATGGATAGAGAATTGGCTGGCGAACAGAAAGCAGCGAGTCGGGATAAATGGGTCCTTTTCGGGTTGGAAATTGGTGGTTAGTGGTGTGCCACAGGGATCGGTGCTGGGACCACAACTGTTTACAATATACATAGATGACCTGGAAGAGGGGACAGAGTGCAGTGTAACAAAATTTGCAGATGACACAAAGATTCGTGGGAAAGCGGGTTGTTAGAGGACACCGAGAGGCTGCAAAGAGATTTAGATAGGTTAAGCGAATGGGCTAAGGTTTGGTAGATGGAATACAATGTCGGAAAATGTGAGGTCATCCACCTTGGGAAAAAAAAAGAGTAAACGGGAATATTATTTGAATGGGGAGAAATTACAACATGCTGCGGTGCAGAGGGACCTGGGGGTCCTTGTGTATGAAACTCTTTTGAGTTTACCTGCGAAAACATAAAACATTAAAGAGTGCCACCCGACCTGGGTGACACTCCAGACATTTACAAGGCCCTTTTTTTCCCCCCTTTTTTTTTTTTTTTGTGTTTTTCTTTTTTTGGTTTTTTTCCTTGTGTATGAATTCCAAAAAGTTAGTTTGCAGGTGCAGCAGGTAATCAGGAAGGCGAATGGAATGTTGGCCTTCATTGCGAGAGGGATGGCGTACAAAAGCAGGGAGGTCCTGCTGCAACTGTGCAGGGTATTGGTGAGGCCGCACCTGGAGTACTGTGTGCAGTTTTGGTCACCTTGCGTCAGGAAGGATGTACTAGCTTTGGAGGGGGTTCAGAGACGATTCACTCGGCTGATTCTGGAGATGAGGGGGTTACCTTCTGATAAATTGAGTAGACTGGGTCTTTACTCGTTGGAGTTCAGAAGGATGAGGGGTGATCTTATAGAAACATTTAAAATAATGAAAGGGATAGACAAGATAGAGGCAGAGAGGTTGTTTCCACTGGTCGGGGAGACTAGAACTAGGGGGCACAGCCTCAAAATACAGGGGAGCCAATTTAAAACCAAGTTGAGAAGTGAATCTGTGGAATTCTCTGCCCAAGAAGGAGTTGAGGCTAGCTCATTGAATGTATTCAAATCACAGATAGATAGATTTTTAACCAATAAGGGAATTAAGGGTTATGGGGAGAGGGCGGATAAGTGGAGCTGAATCCACGGCCAGATCAGCCATGATCTTGTTGAATGACGGAGCAGGCTCAAGGGGCTAGATGGCCTACTCCTGTTCCTAATTCTTATGTTCTTAATTGAGTGGCTTGCTCGGCTTAAAAAGTTAATCGTATTACTGTGGGTCTAGGGTCACATGTAGGCAGATTTCCTTCCTGTAATGTATTTGCGTCATGGGTTCTTTGCTTAAGAATTCATTGCTATTCAGAACTAATTGGCTTATTAGCAAAAGACTTAACAATCACACGACACATTACCAGTTCATTCACCAGGCTCACAACCACCTGCCTCATCGTGGATCCCCCCGAATCCAACTGGCTGGGGTTTTATTGAGGCTTGTGAACGTCACATGACTGGCTAAGCCACTCCCAGCTCAACAAACCTGTGAGCACACTGATGTCCTTTAGGGAAATGTAATGTATGAACCTGTGAGCATAGAGAACCCAATGGGTTTTTACAACAATCCAGTGGTTTCACAGTCACCATCAGTGATACTAGCTTTTTATTCCTGATTTATTTATTTAACTTGAATTTAAATTCCCCAGCTGCCCTGGTGGGGATTGAACTTCTGTCTCTGGATTACGAGCGCAGTAACCTAACCACTATGCTACAGTGATGTCTTCCACATTCTGCTGACACCGTTCCTATCTCGGCTCACACAGAATATTTGTGTTCTGTGCAGGGTGCGATAGGGCTGCTGGGAGCCCGGAAACACAATCCAACAAGAGTCCGTAAATTGCACCGATCTGAGGAGAGAACTGGGCAAAATAACAAGTTTAAAAGTGTTATTGACACCGGAGCTTGTAGTTTTTAACACTGTGATTTGTTTTTAATATAACTTTTCTTTAATAACCTGTTACTATTCTGAAGAACTTTCAGCAAACTGTCTGTGTAAATTTGCAGTATTTGATTAAAAACGCTATTTTCTTTTTGGCAAAGATTTTAACGTGCGCATCAGCGGACAGGATGTTGGCCGTGGCACGTTCAGCCAGCGACACGCAATGGTCGTTTGCCAGGAAACCAGTGAGACTTACATCCCGCTCAACTACTTGAGTCCAGAACAAAAAGGATTTTTTGAGGTAAAAGATCAAAATGAACAGCGTCCATCACCTCTGCAAAATAGAACGGAAGTCTTTGCTTGTGGACACATTTTAAGCTTTCTTGTTTGTGACGGAGCCAGTAGATATGTGTTTTTTATTTCAATAAACCTTTTTTGAGGTGTGTAAAATTATGAGGGGCCTAGGTAGAGTGGTAAGGAAGGACCTGTTTCCCTTGGCAGAGGGGTCAACAACCAGGGTGCTTAGATTTAAAGTAATTGTGGGGAAGATTTGAGGAGAATTATTTCACCCAGAGGGTCTGGAACTCACTGCCTGAAAGGGTGGTAGAGGCAGAAACCCTCACCACATTGAAAAAGTACTTGGATGTGCACTTGAAGTGCCGTAACCTACAGGGCTACGGACCGAGAGCTGAAAAGTGGGATTAGGCTGGGTAGCTCTTTGTCGGCCGGCGCGGACAGAATCAGCCGAATGGCCTCCTCCTGTGCTGTAAATTTCTAAGAAGCTGTTCTGAAGATTTCTGGTCATTTGCTGACAGCGGATGGAAAGCACAGAGGGGTTGGAAGATTCTGCCTGCTCTGTGTTTTGCCGTTCCCTGAAGCTACTCTAATGACCAACATTTCACACTTAAAGTTAACAAACTGTGGCCGACTTAATTTTCTTGTGTTCATCAGAGAAGATCAAGTTTATTTCTGCCTTTGGTCAGAATGTTTGAACTTATTAAGAACCCATCATATGGAACTTGATAATAAACATCTTCACATCTGAGGTGCAAATTGGTGAAAAAAGTTACATTTCAAAAATAAATTTTCAGAACACAATAACTGCCCCCGAGATAGCTGTAGGTCCGTGCAACAGAGCAGTCGTCCTGGTTAACCCTTGCCACTGGACCAAGACCTCGCTCTGTCAAGCCCGTGTGGTGGCTGGTGTGCAACGGCCAGCCCACGTTAAAAAAATCCACCCACAGGCATCTTCCACCCCTGGAGTTCAGGACTGGAATATTGGGTCCTTCATTGAAACATCTGCAAACTCATCCCTTTTGGTGTGGAAGGAGTGGCGAGGTCGGGGTGAAGGAGCGGCGAGAGATTGTAGAGGGACGTGATCAGGGCCCAGGAGAGGCGAGAGTTCGGGCCCCAGGAGAGGCGAGGGCCCAGGGTCAGCACGGGCCCAGCCCACACTGCGATATGTGGGCACACTAGGTCTGTGCAGCAGAGCTGGTCTCCAGTCGTCTTGGTTAACCCTTGCCACTGGACCAAGACCTCGCTCTGTCAAGCCCGTGTGGTGGCTGGTGTGCAACGGTCACCCCACGTTAAAAATATCCGCACACGGGCATCTTCCACCCTTCAAGGTTTAGTTCGGGACTTCGAATTGTAGGTCCTTCATTGAAACACCTGTGAACGTTATGACGTGGAAGCAAGTCATCCTCGATTTGAGGGACTGCCTATGATGATGATGATGTGCAGAGCAAGCTTGAAGAGCTGAATGGCCAACCCCTGCTCCTATTTTCTGATGTTTCAACTACTGTAGTAGTTTATATTAACATTATTTTTTGTTTTGAAGCAAATTAAGAATTGTTGCCATTTTTATTTAAGCTCGGCGATTTTAAACAACGTGCGGAGGCAGTAAGTGTACTGCTGGCAGGGGTTTAAAATGGCTGGCCCGGTGTTATGTTCCATGTCCAACTCACTGTCATCAATAAGAACATAAGAAATAGGAGCAGGAATCGGCCATTCGGCCCCTCGAGCCTGCTCCGCCATTCAATAAGATCGTGGCTGATCTGATCATGGGCTCGGCTCCACTTCCCTGCCCGCTCCCCATAACCCTTTACTCCCTTATCGATCAAAAATCTGTCGATCTCCACCTTAAATATATTCATTGACCCAGCCTCCACAGCTCTCTGGGGCAGAGAATTCCAAAGATTAACGATCCTATGAGAAGAAATTCCTCCTCATCTCAGTTTTAAATGGACAGCTCCTTATTCTGAAACTATTCCCCTTGGTTCTAGATTTCCCCATGAGTGGAAAGATCCTCTCTGCATCTACCCTGTCCCAGCCCCCTCATTATCTTATATGTTTTAATAAGATCACCTCTCATTCTTCTGAGCCCACAGGGAGTGATTCCCAACACATGGTGATGCTATCTCTGTAATCTCCTCCAGCCCGACATCCCCCCCGAGATGTCTGCACTCCTCTAACTCTGCCCTCTTGAGCATCCATGATTATAATCGCTCCACCATTGG
Source organism: Pristiophorus japonicus (assembly GCF_044704955.1). NCBI lineage: Eukaryota > Metazoa > Chordata > Chondrichthyes > Pristiophoridae > Pristiophorus > Pristiophorus japonicus. The sequence continues at coordinate 7,204,188 of NC_091989.1, read as the reverse complement.
TGGCTGTGCCTTCTGTTGCCTGGGCCCCAAGCTCTGGAACTCCCTCCCTAAACCTCTCCGCGCCTCCACCTCTCCTTCCTCCTTGAAGACGCTCCTTAAAACCTCCCTCTTTGACCAAGCTTTTGATCACCTGTCCTAATTTCTCCCTATGTGGCTCGGTGTCAATTTTTTTAATCTCATAATACTCCTGTGAAGCGTCTTGGGACGTTTTGCTACGTTAAAGGCGCTATATAAATACAAGTTGTTGTTGTAATTTCAGTTCTGCCTTTGGGGAGGTGCTAAGTGGATTCCCACAGGAAATCAGTGAAAATTCACAAGTTAGTCATCCCAACTCACTGTTACGCACTTGTCATGATTGAAGGAAGGTGATGAAGTTGAAGATTACCCCCCACATGTCTTCGTACTGTAGGCAAAAATGTATATTATGGATTGGGGGGAGGAATGGGGAGCGGGGGCGGGGGGTACTTTGACAGGTGGAGAAAGAAAATGCTTCATTTTGTTCCGTGAAAGAAAGCCTTCTTACACGTGCTAATCTTAAATTACTGGAAGGTACAGAAGACGTGACCTATATGCTGTGTCCTTCATTTTCTATCCCATTCTCTGCAAGAAACCACCTTCACACACCCTGCTACGATCAGGAATCCATTACGGAGAGAATTGTGGCTGTGTACCTGTGTCCTGCCACTCTCCATTGGTGTACTCATGCATCCCACTGACTTAAAAAATAAAGTTTCAGCTTAATATTAATCATGTTGGTGGAGAAAATGCGTGCCATCATACTAATGTTTTTGTCTTAACTCTGTTATTAAATAAAGAAAAGACAGACTTGCATTTCTATAGCGCCTTTCACGACCACCGGACATCCTAAAGCGCTTTACAGCCAATGAAGCACTTTTTGGAGTGTAGTCACTGTGTTGTAATGTAGGAAACACTGCAGCCAACTTACACACAGCAAGCTCCCACAAACAGCAATATGATAATGACCAGATGATCTGTTTTTAGTGATGTTGATTGAGGGATAAATATTGACCAGGACACCGGGGATAACTCCCCTGCTCTTCTTCAAAATAGTGCCATGGGATCTTTCACGTCCATCTGAGAGAGCAGACGGGGCCTCGGTTTAACGTCTCATCCGACAGACGGCCCCTCTGACAGTGCAGCGCTCCTTCAGTACTGCACTGGGAGCGCCAGCCGAGATTTTTGTGCTCAAATCTCTGGAGTGGGAGTTGAACCCACACCCTTCTGACGCGGAAAGAAAGAAAGACTTGCATTTATATAGCGTCTTTCACGACCACCGGACGTCTCAAAGCGCTTTACAACCAATGAAGTACTTTTGAAGTGTTGTCACAGAGGCGAGAGTGCTACCCACTGAGCCACAGCTGGCACGCAGATTAAAAACTCTGACACAATGTAAATGTAGTAATAATATGTAATAACTTGTCATATCATCTTTGCATTAGGTGTGCAACAGTCCGTTGTCTGAAGAGGCGGTGCTGGGCTTTGAGTACGGGATGAGTATTGAGAACCCGAAACTGCTGCCAATATGGGAAGCCCAATTTGGGGACTTTTTCAACGGCGCTCAAATTATATTTGATACATTTATCTCTGGAGGTGAGGTTTTAAACAAAGTATAAGAACATAAGAACATTCGGCCCCTCGAGCCTGCTCCGCCATTCAATAAGATCACGGCTGATCTTGTACCTCAACTCCACTTTCCCGCCCGATCCCCATATCCCTTGATTCCTTCGTGTCCTAAAAACTATCGATCTCAGCCTTGAATATACTCAAAGACTGAGCCTCCACAGCCCTCTGGGGCAGAGAATTCCAAAGATTCACCACCCTCTGAGTGAAGAAGTTTCTCCTCATCTCAGTCCTAAATGGCCGACCCCTTATCCTGAGACTGTGAACCCCTGGTTCTAGGCTCTCCAGCCCGGGGGGAAACATCCTCCCTGTCAAGCCCTGTAAGAATGTTGTATGTTTCAATGAGATCACCTCTCATTCATCAAAACTCCAGAGAATATAGGTCTAGTCTACTCAATCAAACGAATTTAAGGAGCTAGGAGTTAAATTAAAAAGTAGGACCTCAAAAGTAGTAATCTCGGGATTGCTACCAGTGCCACGTGCTAGTCAGAGTAGGAATCGCAGGATAGCGCAGATGAATACGTGGCTTGAGCAGTGGTGCAGCAGGGAGGGATTCAAATTCCTGGGGCATTGGAACCGGTTCTGGGGGAGGTGGGACCAGTACAAACCAGACGGTCTGCACCTGGGCAGGACCGGAACTAATGTCCGAGGGGGAGTGTTTACTAATGCTGTTGGGGAGGAGTTAAACTAATATGGCAGGGGGATGGGAACCAATGCAGGGAGACCGAGGGAAACAAAAAGGAGGCAAAAGCAAAAGACACAAAGGAGATGAGTAAAAGTGGAGGGCAGAGAACAAAAAGGGTCACTGTACAGCAAAATTCTAAAAGGACAAAGGGTGTTAAAAAAAAAAAACAAGCCTGAAGGCTTTGTGTCTTAATGCAAGGAGTATCCACAATAAGGTGGATGAATTAACTGTGCAAATAAATGTTGACAAATATGATGTGATTGGGATTACGGAGACGTGGCTCCAGGATGATCAGGGCTGGGAACTCAACATCCAGGGGTATTCAACATTCAGGAAGGATAGAATAAAAGGAAAAGGAGGTGGAGTAGCATTGCTGGTTAAAGAGGAGATTAATGCAATAGTTAGGAAAGACATTAGCTTGGATGATGTGGAATCTATATGGGTAGAGCTGCAGAACACCAAAGGGCAAAAAACGTTAGTGGGAGTTGTGTACAGACCTCCAAACAGTAGTGATGATGTTGGGGAGGGCATCAAACAGGAAATTAGGGGTGCATGCAAGAAAGGTGCAGCAGTTATAATGGGTGACTTTAATATGCACATAGATTGGGCTAGCCAAACTGGAAGCAATACGGTGGAGGAGGATTTCCTGGAGTGCAGAAGGGATGGTTTTCTAGACCAATATGTCGAGGAACCAACTCTGGGGGAGGCCATTTTAGACTGGGTGTTGTGTAATGAGAGAGGATTAATTAGCAATCTCATTGTGCGAGGCCCCTTGGGGGAAGAGTGACCATAATATGGTGGAATTCTGCATTAGGATGGAGAATGAAATAGTTAATTCAGAGACCATGGTCCAGAACTTAAAGAAGGGTAACTTTGAAGGTATGAGGCGTGAATTGGCTAGGATAGATTGGCGAATGATACTTAAGGGGTTGACTGTGGATGGGCAATGGCAGACATTTAGAGACCGCATGGATGAACTACAACAATTGTACATTCCTGTCTGGCGTAAAAATAAAAAAGGGAAGGTGGCTCAACCGTGGCTATCAAGGGAAATCAGGGATAGTATGAAAGCCAAGGAAGTGGCATACAAATTGGCCAGAAATAGCAGCGAACTCGGGGACTGGGAGAAATTTAGAACTCAGCAGAAGAGAACAAAAGGTTTGATTAGGGCAGGGAAAATGGAGTACGAGAAGAAGCTTGCAGGGAACATTAAGGCGGATTGCAAAAGTTTCTATCGATATGTAAAGAGAAAAAGGTTAGTAAAGACAAACGTAGGTCCCCTGCAGTCAGAATCAGGGGAAGTCATAACTGGGAAGAAAGAAATGGCGGACCAATTGAACAAGTACTTTGGTTCAGTATTCACTAAGGAGGACACAAACAACCTTCCGGATATAAAAGTGGTCAGAGGGTCTAGTAAGGAGGAGGAACTGAGGGAAATCTTTATTAGTCGGGAAATTGTGCTGGGGAAATTGATGGGATTGAAGGCCGATAAATCCCCAGGGCCTGATGGACTGCATCCCAGAGTACTTAAGGAGGTGGCCTTGGAAATAGCGGATGCATTGACAGTCATTTTTCAACATTCCATTGACTCTGGATCAGTTCCTATCGAGTGGAGGGTAGCCAATGTAACCCCACTTTTTAAAAAAGGAGGGAGAGAGAAAACAGGGAATTATAGACCGGTCAGCCTGACCTCAGTAGTGGGTAAAATGATGGAATCAATTATTAAGGATGTCATAGCAGCGCATTTGGAAAAAGGTGACATGATAGGTCCAAGTCAGCATGGATTTGTGAAAGGGAAATCATGCTTGACAAATCTTCTGCAATTTTTTGAGGATGTTTCCAGTAAAGTGGACAAGGGAGAACCAGTTGATGTGGTATATTTGGACTTTCAGCAGGCTTTCGACAAGGTCCCACACAAGAGATTAATGTGCAAAGTTAAAGCACATGGGATTGGGGGTAGTGTGCTGACGTGGATTGAGAACTGGTTGTCAGACAGGAAGCAAAGAGTAGGAGTAAATGGGTACTTTTCAGAATGGCAGGCAGTGACTAGTGGGGTACCGCAAGGTTCTGTGCTGGGGCCCCAGCTGTTTACATTGTACATTAATGATTTAGACGAGGGGATTAAATGTAGTATCTCCAAATTTGCAGATGACACGAAGTTGGGTGGCAGTGTGAGCTGCGAGGAGGCTGCAGAGTGACTTGGATAGGTTAGGTGAGTGGGCAAATGCATGGCAGATGAAGTATAATGTGGATAAATGTGAGGTTATCTACTTTGGTGGTAAAAACAGAGAGACAGACTATTATCTGAATGGTGACAGATTAGGAAAGGGGAGGTGCAACGAGACCTGGGTGTCATGGTACATCAGTCATTGAAGGTTGGCATGCAGGTACAGCAGGCGGTTAAGAAAGCAAATGGCATGTTGGCCTTCATAGCGAAGGGATTTGAGTACAGGGGTAGGGAGGTGTTGCTACAGTTGTACAGGGCCTTGGTGAGGCCACACCTGGAGTATTGTGTACAGTTTTGGTCTCCTAACTGGAGGAAGGACATTCTTGCTATTGAGGGAGTGCAGTGAAGATTCACCAGACTGATTCCTGGGATGGTGGGACTGACCTATCAAGAAAGACTGGATCAACTGGGCTTGTATTCACTGGAGTTCAGAAGAATGAGAGGGGACCTCATAGAAACGTTCAAAATTCTGACGGGTTTAGACAGGTTAGATGCAGGAAGAATGTTCCCAATGTTGGGGAAGTCCAGAACCAGGGGTCACAGTCTAAGGATAAGGGGTAAGCCATTTAGGACCGAGATGAGGAGAAACTTCTTCACCCAGAGAGTGGTGAACCTGTGGAATTCTCTACCACAGAAAGTAGTTGAGGCCAATTCACTAAATATATTCAAAAGGGAGTTTGATGAGGTCCTTACTAGTAGGGGGATCAAGGGGTATGGCGAGAATGCAGGAATGGGGTACTGAAGTTGCATGTTCAGCCATGAACTCATTGAATGGCGGTGCAGGCTAGAAGGGCTGAATGGCCTACTCCTGCATCTATTTTCTATGTTTCTATGTCTATGTTTCTAATCTCTGCTCATCGGACAATCCCCCCATCCCAGTGAACCATCGTTGCACTCCCTCTATGACAAGTATCTCCTTCCTTGGGTAAGGAGACCAGAACTGTATCTTGCCAAATTTGTGACATTGTAAGACTATTTTGTAGCAGGGCCATTTATTCCTGGCATGCTCTGGGCCACTGTTGACCATTTCCCAGTCTCAACCTGAGTTTTTCTTTCATCCACACATTGCAGCAGTTCTTTGATGCCCTTTATTAACCTGCTGCATGCCTTGTCTTCAAATCCCTCCATGGGCTCGCCCCTCCCTATCTCTGTAATCTTCTCCAGCCCCACAACCCCCCGAGATGACTGCGTACCTCTAATTCTGCCCTCTTGAGCATCCCTGATTATAATCGCTCAACCATTGGTGGCCGTGCCTTCTGCTGTCCTGGGCCCCAAGCTCTGGAACTCCCTCCCTAAACCTCTCTACCTTTCTTTCCTCCTACAAGACGCTCCTTAAAACATATCTCTTTGACCAAGCTTTTGATCATCTGCTGGAATTTCTTCTTGCATGGCTCGTTGTCAAATTTGTCTTATAATCCTCCTGTGAAGCGCCTTGGGATGTTTTACTATGTTAAAGGTGCTATATAAATACAAGTTTTTGCTGCTGGCCCCACCCTCTCCAGTCCCATCTCCCAGCTCTGATCCAGTGCATTAATGTCGGTTCATTCGGTTTTACTGAGTTAAGGATTTACAAGGTGAGCATCAATCTTTTGTGTCACCAGGGTTTAATTTGGACGTTCCTGTGGGGTGTACTTTTAACTGGATAGTTTTCTTGTTGCTTTTCAGTATTAAATTCCGCTGAGTGAGAGAGGGAGAAATTATGTTTTTTTTTCTCATTTAAGAGATCGATTTCCCTTAGCAGAGCGGTCAATAACCAGGGGGCATAAATTTAAAGTAATTGGTAGAAGGATTGGAGGGGAGTTGAGGAAAAATAAAATTTCACCCAGAGGTTGGTGGGGGTCTGGAACTCGCTGCCTGAAAGGGTGGTAGAGGCAGAAACCCTCACCGCATTTAAAAAGTACTTGGATGTGCACTTGAAGTGTCGTAACCTACAGGGCTACGGACCGAGAGCTGGAAAGTGGGATTAGGCTGGGTAGCTCTGCTGTCTGGCACGGACACGATGGGCCGATTAGCCTCCTTCTGTGCCCTATATTTCTTTGATTCGATAAATTTCTCTGGTTCTATGCCAGCTGCCATCCTGTGTCCTGATTGACTGAGTCAGTGCTGGAACATGTGTCGGAGGGACACTGAACAATTGGGAAAGGAGCAGAGGAAGGAGAGACTAGCAGAAACAGAGAGAGAGAGAGATCGGGAAACAATTGGAGACAAAAACAGAGATGACTGAGCAAAAATGTGCCAGAGTCAGAAAGGGAGAAAGAACGAGGGGAAATAGTGGAACACGGAGTCCGAGTTGGAAATAAGCAGAAAGGACAGTTGTAGGAAGAGAGCACCACAACGTTTTCAAACTTGGTCGGTGAGGAAACCCTTGTGTGAGCAACTCGTTTTAAATTATATTTGCATATCTCCTATGGCTTTACTCTGGTAGGCCAGAGGATGTGCTTTTATCCTGCTAGGAGGGTTATACCAGTCCCATGTGCCAACATGTTGTATTATATCAGGCAGGCTGTTTACATCTTCAATAGTCCTTTCCTGAAATGGGACTGCCTCAAGGAAAGCCACTTCCTACGCTGGTGGAGTTGTTTAATCCAGCCTGTCCATTTTTAAGTCCATAAGGTCTACTTGTTGTAAATAGAGAGAACCTGCGACTATTGGAGGCTACTGACGCCCCTGTTCCATGATTTGAATGGGCTGGCTCCTCAGTTTCTGGTTCCACTTCAGTCTGCGCTCCTGATCTTTGGCAGCCCAGTGCCGGGGGGGATGGTGGTGGGGGAAGGGCGATAGAGGGGCAAGTTGGAGGACTGGAGGACCTCCTCAAACGTCTGCTCCTGGACCTGGAGGCCATCCACAGGTCCAGGTTGGACCCGGTCTGTGAGGCTGGCCACTCTGGCTGCCTGCCTCTCTTTCACGGCTATGTCCGCTCCTGGGTGGCCCTGGAGAAGGAGCACACGGTGTCTGCCGGTGCCAGGCGGTGTCTGCCGGTTGGCACACGACCCGTGGGCACCACAGGGATGGAAGTGTGTAGTCAACACTGCAAATAATAATATAATTTCATTAAGTTTCCTGTCTTTGTATGATTTGGATTTTATTAGTTGTGCCCCTAAAAGGGGTCACTTTTGTTAGCTTGCTTGTACCTGGGTTGGCAACACTGGGGGGCAACTCCGTCTCTCTCCTTCAGGCTTCAATTACAGGAGTTTGAGACTGCTTGCTGTTGGAGGTGTGCCTTTAGATTGTCAATTCCGAGCAGCTCCCTGGGGAAAAGGGCCAGGCTATCCAGATCAGAAGAAAATGACAAACCTTTTGTTAAGATGCTACTTATTGATCGGGAAGTTTCCCGTCTGTTCCGTTGACCAGTTTAATGGGTGAACATGTGAAACTCGCTCTGTGTGTGAGACACTTTCAAGAGCACACTGAGAACTCTCAGGGCTTGACCGGGTGTATGCAGGGAGGATGTTTCCCCCGAGCTAGGGAGTCGAGAACCAGGGGTCACAGTCTTAGGATAAGGGGTCGGCCATTTAAGACCGAGATGAGGAGGAATTTCTTCACTGAGGGTGGTGAATCTTTGGAATTCTCTACCCCAAAGGGCTGTGGATGCTGAATCGTTGAGTATATTTGTCATGTATGTACATGCTGTTTGTAGCCACCAGATGGTGTCATTGTTGGAGGCCACTGAGCAGTACACACATTGTGCTGCTCTGGTATAAAAGGCCAGCCATTTTGTGAGTCAGGCACTTTGGGCCGTAATAAAGCAGAAACAAGGTTGCACCTTGTTCAGTTTGCACCTTTATTGCATACATAACAATATTCAAGGCTGAGATCGATCTTTGGACTCTAGGGGAATCGAGGGATATGGGGATCAGGCGGGAAAGTGGCGTTTGAGGTCGATGATCAGCCGTGATTTTATTAAATGGCGGAGCAGGCTCGAGGGGCCGTGTGGTCGTCTCCTGCTCCTATTTCTTATGTTCTTATGCTAACATTTGGGAGAGTGGTAATTATTAGTCTTTGTTGAAAATCTATTGAAACCGATTCTGACTTTGTGTCCCCATTTGGTAGGTGAGGCAAAGTGGCTGTTGCAAAGTGGAATGGTTATTCTCTTACCCCACGGATATGATGGTGCCGGCCCAGAACACTCCTCCTGTCATCTGGAACGTTTCCTGCAGGTGAACCATCCTTGCACCTGTGCCATAATGTATTCTAACTGCTCCTTAAATTTAGATAGAACGTGGTTCAATGCACGAACCAAACACATTTTTCATTAGATGTATGATTCAAGCACTGTTGTAAGATTAGGATCACCGGTCACACACACATACCCAAAGGGTCTTGGGAGTCATAAGACGTTTTATTTTAAGGAGCAGTAGTTCACATATAGTCAAATATAACACACAATCAGGAGAGGTATGGCAGCCATATGACAATGACAAGTAGCTGGTATTAGTCCCGATCAGACAGACGGCTGGTGGTACGAACAGCTCTTCTCTGCACTGTCTGCCCTGAAACGCCTTCTTTAATCCTCTTTTTAGGGGTGGGCCCGGTGTAGGATATGGCCATTACCATTCAACCTGTGATATGTCGGGTTCTTTGCCTCACCTCTTGGGTGAAACCCTCCTCTTCACATCCTACGTAAGAACATAAGAAATAGGAGCAGGAGTAGGCCATACAGCCCCTCGAGCCTGCTCTGCCATTCAATATCATGGCTGATCTGATCATGGACTAAGCTCCACTTCCCCGCCCGCTCCCCTTATCGTTTAAGAAACTGTCTATTTCTGTCACAAATTTATTTAATGTCCCAGCTTCCACAGCTCTCTGAGGCAGCAAATTCCACAGATTTACAGCCCTCAGAGAAGAAATTTCTCCTCATCTCTGTTCTAAATGGGCGGCGCCTTATTCTAAGATCATGCTCTCTAGTTCTAGTCTCCCCTATCAATGGAAACATCCTCTCTGCATCCACTTTGTCAAGTCCCCTCAAACTTATACGTTTCAATAAGATCACCTCTCATTCTTCTGAATTCCAATGAGTAGAGTCCCAGCCTACTCAACCTTTCCTCATAAGTCCAACCCTCCCATCCCCGGAATCAACCGAGTGAACCTTCTCTGAACTGCCTCCACAGCAAGTATATCCTTTCGTAAATATGGGAATCAAAACTGCACACAGTAGTCAAGGTGTGGCCTCACCAATACCCTGTATAATTGTAGCAAGACTTCCCTGCTTTTATACTCCATCCCCTTTACAATAAAGGCCAAGATACCATTGGCCTTCCTGATCACTTGCTGTACCTGCATACTAACCTTTTGTGTTTCATGCACAAGTACCCCCAGGTCCCGCTGTACTGCGGCACTTTGCAATCTCTCTCCATTTAAATAATATCTTGCTCTTTGTTTTTTTTTTTTTGCATGACCTCACACTTTCCAACATTATACTTCATCTGCCAAATTCTTGCCCACTCACTTAGCCTGTCTATGTCCTCCTCCCGCATTACCCTACCTCCCATCTTTGTATCGTCAGCAAACTTGGCTACATTACACTCAGTCCCCTCTTCCAAGTCGTTAATATAGATTGTAAGGTTAGAGTCAGACAGGCCATTCTTGGCCTTCAGACGTTTGGAGCTTCCTGTTATCAGTTATTTATGTTCATGCTGTTCAAGTGTCTTTAGTCATTGTACCATGGAACGAATCCTCAATTCCAACACCAGTCTGATGAGGCTTTTTGGTCCCAGGTTATCTCTTCCCATTCACGATTTCTTACACATGTTCCCTTAACATCATAGCGGAGAACTTTCACAATCTAACATTCTGTAACAAATGTTCTTTTCTCCAACAGATGTGCGACAGCAAGGAAGAAGGTGTTGATGGAGATAATGTAAATATGTTCATTGTCCATCCGACTACCCCCGCTCAGTACTTTCACTTACTGCGTCGGCAAATGATCAGAAACTTCCGAAAACCCCTCATTGTGGCTTCTCCAAAAATGCTGCTACGTCTCGCGGTGAGTACACGGAACACTTCCGATACCGTCACAAGTATACTCGGCACTGTTGAAGCTGTGTGTTCACAATACTCGATCTGCAAACACGTTCCTCTGGCTCATTTCCAGTGAATATTGTTAAATATACAGTGCTGGACTGCTTTCTTGCTCTTTCTCGTTTTGTCGCTTTAAATGTCAGATTATAAACACACACTCGGTTGTCGTACAGGTACAACATCTCAAATCTGGTGGTCTGAAAATCGGAATTGCCTGAAAACCAGACATTTTTGAGAAAATCCCATTTGATATTCAGTAAAATAAAACCCGTAATTGTTGTCCAAAACCCGGTGGGCCGGACTAGTTATCGGCTTTGCCGCGATGTTTTAAATAGTGTGAGATCAGTCCGAGCCTTGCCCATTGACCCTCGACCCCAGCCCGACCTGACCCATGCCACCATTAATACTTTGTCTGTCTCGGTAGCATACGCACGCTCTTGGTTTTATTGTCCGAAATCGGGAAAAATTCAAAAATCGGCATGGTCCCGAGGTTGCCGGATTTGAGACGTTGTACAGGTGCAGTGTCCAGAATCCGGAATCTGGAATGTTCCAGAATCCGGACTCCGGACCGATCGGTGGCTGGGTCGTCTGAAATCCGTAAAATGTTCCGGAATCTGGAGCCGACGACCCTGCTGACCTCGGGGTCCTGCCACTGCCCTTACCACAGGGTCTCCTCGCCAGCCCGCCCGACATCACCCTCAGTGGGGCCCCGCCCGACATCACCCTCAGTGGAGCCCCGCCCGACATCACCCTCAGTGGGGCCCCGCCCGACATCACCCTCAGTGGAGCCCCGCCCGACATCACCCTCTGTGGGGCCCCGCCCGACATCACCCTCAGTGGGGCCCCGCCCGACATCACCCTCAGTGGGGCCCCGCCCGACAACACCCTCAGTGGGGCCCCGCCCGACATCACCCTCAGTGGGGCCCCGCCCGACATCACCCTCAGTGGGGCCCCGCCCGACAACACCCTCAGTGGGGCCCCGCCCGACATCACCCTCAGCGGGGCCGTGCCTGACGACCTACTCAGCGGGCCCCAGGTGGCCAGAGCAGCTCCTCGGCAAGTATCCCCCCCCTCTTTCTGACGTTCCGAAATCCAACCTGGGCTCGGGTATTTCCGGATTCGTGATATCAGAAAGACGATTGAAAATCCGGAAAAGCCCGGAATCCAGAACGGCCTCGGTCCCGACAGTGCTGTTAGGAAGAGAGTTCCAGGATCTTGACCCAGCGACGATGAAGGAACAGCCAATATATTTCCAAGTCGGGATGGTGTGTGACTGGGAGGGGAACGTGGAGGTGGTGGTGTTCCCATGCGCCTGCTGCCCTTGTCCTTCTAGGTGGTAGAGGTCGCGGGTTTGGGAGGCGCTGCCGAAGAAGCCTTGGCGAGTTGCTGCAGTGCATCTTGTAGATGGTACACACTGCAGCCACGGTGCGCCGGTGGTGGAGGGAGTGAATGTTGAAGGTGGTGGATGGGGAGCCAATCAAGCGACTGCTTTGTCCTGGATGGTGGCGGTGATGGATGAAGGGGAAAAGGAGGGAGGGATAGGAGTGAGGAACAGGATGAGGGTGAGTGAAGCTCGGTGAGGGGGGCAGCGAAAGAGAGGGGAGAGGAAAAAGTGAGATATGAGGAACTTTATGACGGGGGGGAAAGGGGTCCCTCAGAGCTCTGCCAGTCCATTTGCCGCCTTATTAATCATCTCCATTCATTATCTGATCCAATCTACTTTCAGCTGATTATTCCATACATTCATTAACTCTAATCAAATACCCTCATTGCACAGAGATTCTAGTCCTCTTGCAGTACAGTGGCTCACTTGCTCCTTCCTTCCAGTGCTTCAAAGACACTTTTTTAATGCCTGGTGTAATAGAATTGAAAAGTAGGGAAGTTATGCTAGACTTGTATGGAACCTTGGTTAGACCACACATGGAATGCAGCACACAGTTCTGGTCGCCATATTATAAAAAGGATATAGAGGCACTGGAGAGGGTGCAGAGAAGATTTACAAGGATGATACCAGAAATGCGAGGGTATACGTATCAAAGGATGAACAGGCTGGGTCTCCTTTCTCTTGAAAAGAGAAGACTGAGGGGGTGACCTAATAGAGGTCTTTAAAATGATGAAAGGTTTTGATAGAGTGGATACAGAGAGAGTGTTTCCACTTGTGGGGAAGACCAAAATTAGAAGCCATCAATATAAGATCGTCACCGAGAAATCCAATGGGGAATTCAGGAGAAACTTCTTTACCCAGAGAGTGGTGAGAATGTGGAACTCGCTGCCACAGGGAGTGGTTGAGGTGAATAGTATCGATGTATTTAAGGGGAGGCTGGACAAGCCAATGGGGGAGAAGGGAATAGAGGGTTATGCTGATAGATTTAGATGAGAAAAGACGGGAGGAGACTCGAGTGGAGCATAAACACCGGCATGGACTGGTTGGGCTGAATGGTCTGTTTCTGTGCCATATATCCCATGTAAGTCTCACCAACAATTGCTACCTCTGATTTTGATGACTCCATAGTGTCACTATCTCATAATCTTAGATGAAACTTCTCGATTCTAAAGTTACATTGAAATATCTTTGTATCCTCTTATGTGGAAACACCCAACTTATTTCCCATACAGTGATCTAATTTAACAACTATATACCAAGTCATCATGCAGATAAATCGGTTTAACTGGTATTGAGGCCAATGAAAATATGTAACTACATAACTATAACACCCTTTATATTTAGTCAAGAATTAATGTGATCTTTTTAATAATTCTTTCATGTGGCATGACTTACCCTGCTGCAGACCTATTGTAATGTAGAGCTACTTTCATGTAACAGTAACATTTCTGAACGCTCACTTGTATTCTTTCTTTCTGAAGGCTGCAGCCTCCAGGTTGGATGAGATGGCACCTGGAACCACATTTAAACCCGTCATCGGGGATTCATCGGTGGATCCTAAAAAGTAATTTATTTTCTCTTTCCAAAATGGTCACAACACTCGAATTTTTTTTTTTTTTTTTTTTAAAGCCTTTTCTGTGACTGTTTAGCACAAACTGTTGAATAGAGTTTTACAAGTATTTGACGAGCCCAGCTCCAACAACTCACGAGGAGCTCGACACCATCCAGGACAAAGCAGCCGCTTGATTGGCACCCCATCCACCACCTTCAACATTCACTCCCTCCACCACCGGCGCACCGTGGCTGCAGTGTGTACCATCTACAAGATGCACTGCAGCAACTCGCCAAGGCTTCTTCGGCAGCACCTCCCAAACCTGCGACCTCTACCACCTAGAAGGACAAGGGCAGCAGGCGCATGGGAACACCACCACCTCCAAGTTCCCCTCCCAGTCACACACCATCCCGACTGGGAAATATATCGGCCGTTCCTTCATCGTCACTGGGTCACAATCCTGGAACTCCCTCCCTAACAGCACTGTGGGAGCACCTTCACCACACGGACTGCAGCGGTTCAAGAAGGCGGCTCACCACCACCTTCTCAAGGGTCAATTAGGGATGGGCAATAAATGCTGGCCTTGCCAGTGACGCCCACATCCCAGGGAAGGGGGTGGGGGGGGGGCACTATTTTTCTTCCCTTCCTATAATGACTATCATCAATGGCCTAAACAAGTCCACTGGCAGCGCTGCAGGAGATGCACTTTTATGACTTTCCCATCGTTAATGATCCTTGTAGCCGTGTGTTACATGCAAAGAATAGCTGACGGAAGCAAAATGCCTTAACAGCTTTATAGGCATTTCAATGTACAGTAAGTTCCTGCTTGCTGTTGGTTTTTAGTGACCTAAATAGCCAAACATGTTGCATTGAAGGAATTGCACACATATTTTTATAGTAAATGCGAGTGAACTTGTATCCGTCTACACATAAAGTCATAGCATTAGAATGACAGATTTTTGGACATTACGGGAATCAAGGGATATGAGAACAGTGCAGACAAGTGGAGTTGAGGTCGAAGATCAGCCGTGATCTCATTGAATGGCAGAGCAGGTTCGAGGGGCAGAATGGCCGACTCCTGCTCCTAATTCTTATGTTATGTTCTTATTAACGTCTGGTTCTTGCATCACTTTCAAGAAGGTGTGTATTCATCTGAATTACCACATGATAATACAACACATGACCATCAATTATTGGATTTCCTGTCTTTTAGACTTTAAAATCACTTGACATCAAGTCTCAATCGCACTATTTCTCACGTACTCATTCTGTCCCGGCAGCATTCCTTGCCTCACTCAGTCTTTGTGCAGACTTTTAAAACTCAAGCTGATGTCACCGAATGTAGCTGATGCTACTCGATTGACCTCAGCTTCTCTCCTGCTCTTCAAACTTGCTGGTTGTCCCTGCACCGTGAGCCTGTGTAAAATCAGATAGTCGGGTGGTAAAGGAGAGAACACTGGAGCCTATTCTTTCGTTACTCACAAGCCTTCATTTACAGAGAGATGTACGCTACATACTGTGCACCCCTGAGATCAACTCTCAACCCTTTCCCAAACTACTCCCCTATTTAGGAAATCTCAGCAGGTCAGGCAGCATCTGCGGAGAGAAACAGAGTTAACGTTTCAGGTCGATGACTCTTCGTCAGAAATCTCAGAACTATAAGAGTTCTGATGAAGGGTCATCAACCTGAAACGTTAACTCTGTTTCTCTCTCCACAGATGCTGCCCGACCTGCTGAGATTTCCAGCATATATATATCATCATCATCAAAGGCGATCCCTCGAACGAGGATGACTTGCTTCCACATGAGTTCACAAATGTTTCAATGAAGGACCTAATATTCCAGATCCCGAACTACATGTTGAAGGGTGGAAGATGCCTGTGTGTGGATTTTTTTAACGTGGGGTGGCCGTTGCACACCAGCCACCACACGGGCTTGACAGAGCGAGGTCTTGGTCCAGTGGCAAGGGTTAACCAGGACGACTGGAGACCTGCTCTGCTGCACGGACCGAGTGCACACACACACACATCGCAGTGTGGGCTGGGCCCGTGCTGCCCGTAGGCTCTCTGCTCTTCTGGGCCCCGTACCCTCATTTGCCGTACTTCCATCACGATCTTTCGCTGCTCCTCCGCCACAACCGTGCCAAGTGTGCGACGGCTTCGAGATGGGCGACTGGGTGACGTCATCAAAACCCAGTTTGGAGTGTGGGCAGGAACATCGGCAGGGCCCAGGTACAACAGAGGAGTGGGGAGGTCGGGGCGGAGGTACGGCGAGAGATCGAGGCGGTGGTGCAGCGAATATATGTATGAGCAAGAGTGTCCCCAATGAATTCCCACCACCTGAATATAATTAACACCCAATTGCCATACACCACTTGAATACAATTAACAACCTTGATCCCTCCCAATTTGTAAATAATAACAATGGCCTGAGAGCAGATATTTTTAAATCCCACCTTTTGGTGTCTTGACATTCCAATCCAAAAGCATTGTATATTGGGATTCATGTCCACAGTCCTGTATTACAGTCATGATGTGCAGAATCCCTGCTCCTGAGGTTTTGGGCCAGAGATCCAGGGGGGATGTGAGGAAGAACGTTTTTACGCAGCGAGTGGTAATGACCTGGAACTCTCTGCCGCGAGGGTTGGGGAAGCGGAGACTTCAGAAGGAAATTGGATAGGCGCTTGAGGGAAATAAACGTAGGGGGAATGGGACTAACTGGATTGGTCTACGTGGACTTGATGGGCCGAATGGCGGCCTCCTGTGCTGTAATGACTCTCTGACAAGTAGTCTTGAAGTGTAAAATGTAGCCAGACTGAGGCATCTACATGGATACAAATCTTTGCCTTTATATAATGCTGCATCCTTTCAAGTGCCACCCTTTAGAGGTATACCAAATACAAAAGAAAAACACTGCGCGTGCTGGAAATCTGAAATAAAACAGAAAATGCTGGAAATCTTAGCGAGTCAGGCCAGCGTCTGTGAGGAGAGAAACAGAATTAATATTTCAGGTCGATGACCCTTCGTCAGAATGATCGTGTTATACTATTCAAGGAGTCGGAAATTACTGTTTCCTGACCGACATTCCTCCCTCAACTAACACCACAAAACGCACTCATCTCACTGCTGCCTGTGGGATCTTGCCATGCACCAAATGGCCGTTGCATTTGTCTACATAATCGTCACTACACAAGAGAAAATTAATTTGTATACAAAGTAATTTCAGATGCAATGAGGAATTCTATAAAGCCATGTCTTAGTGTGGTAATTCAGATGAATACATTCTTAATAATTTGTCAGGCTTCTTGATTAGAAAAAATATTAAAATATGGTCTTTGAATTTCGGTTTTCCCCCTTTAAACCAAAAGGCTGTATGCTGGCTATTGCAAATCCCCAGGCGTAGTATTTCGCAGTTCATATCACAGAATCTGAGAAATTTACAGCATGACAGGAGGCCATTTCGGCCCATCGTGTCCGTGCCGGCTGACCAAGAGCTATCCAGCCTAATCCCACTTTCCAGCTCTTGGTCCGTAGCCCTATAGGTTACAGCACTTCAAGTGTACATTCAAGTACTGTTTAAATGTGGTGAGGGTTTCTGCCTCTACCACCCTTTCAGGCAGTGAGTTCCAGACCCCCACCGCCCTGTGGGTGAAGAAATTTCCCCTCAAATCCCCTTTAAACCTCCCCCCAATTACTTTAAATCTATGCCCCCTGGTTGTTGACCCCTCTGCTAAGGGAAACCGGTCCTTCCTATCCACTCCATCCAGGCGCCTCATAATTTTATACACCTCAATCAGATCTCCCCTCAGTCTCCTCTGTTCCAAAGAAAACAAAACCAGCCTCTCCAATCTTTCCTCACAGCTAAAATTCTCCAGTCCAGGCAACATCCTCATAAATCTGCTCTGTACCCTCTCTCGAGCAATCACATCTCTCCTGTAATGTAGTGACCAGAACTGCACGCAGTACTCCAGCTGTGGCCTAAAAATGTGTAGTCTATGGTACAGCACGTTGGATCAAATGTGTATGGCACCGTAACAAGTGAGGGGTGTGTGTTAGCCAAGGTTAATTTCCTCTTTCAGCACCTGTTTCCTTACAGGCCTCATGTCTAGATTCTCCCAACAGAATTCCCAGGAGGAGAGGGAAAATCTGGAGAGAGTATATACTGAAGCAGGGGTAGCCTACCTATTTGCAATTAGTTCACAGCTGGATCAGCAGAGGCCTGGATCATCCAAAGGACATACTACCTTGGAAATGGGGCATGAGGGTGGAAGTTTAAGTTTTGACAACTGTTATCCATGCCTTTGTTACCTCTAGACTTGACGATTCCAACACACACCTGGCTGGCCTCCCACATTCTACCCTACGCAAATTAGAGGTGATCCAAAACTCAGCTGCCCGTGTCCTAACTCGCACCAAGTCCCGCTCACCCATCATCCCCTGTGCTCGCTGACCCGTGTCCTAACCCACACCGAGTCCTGCTCACCCATCACCCCCTGTGCTCGCTGACCCGTGCCCTAACTCGCACCAAGTCCCGCTCTTCCATCACCCCCTGTGCTCGCTGCCCCATGTCCTAACCCACACCGAGTCCCGCTCACCCATCACCCCCTGTGCTCGCTGACCTACATTGGCTCCCGGTTAAGCAACACCTCGATTTCAGAATTCTCATCCTTGTTTACAAATCCCTCCATGGCCTCGCCCCTCCCTATCTCTGTAATCTCCTCCAGCCCCATAACCCCCCGAGATGTCTGCGCTCCTCTAATTCTGCCCTCTTGAGCATCCCTGATTTTAACCATCGGCACTGCACTTTGGCAGAAAAAATGAAAGAGCAAGTTATTATTTAAATGGTGAAAGATTGCAAAGTGCCGCAGTACAGCGGGACCTGGGGGTACTTGTGCATGAAACGCAAAAGGATAGTATGCAGGTACAGCAAGTGATCAGGAAGGCCAATGGAATCTTGGCCTTTATTGCAAAGGGGATGGGCAGGGAAGTCTTGCTACAGCTGTACAGGGTATTGGTGAGGCCACACCTGGAATACTGCGTGCAATTTTGGTTTCCATATTTACGAAAGGATGTACTTGCTTTGGAGGCAGTTCAGAGAAGGTTCACTCGGTTGATTCCGGAGATGAGGGGGTTGACTTATCAGGAAAGGTTGAGTCGGTTGAGCCTCTACTCATTGGGATTCAGAAGAATGAGAGGTAATCGTATAAGATTATGAGGGGGCTTGACAAGGTGGATGCAGAGAGGATGTTTCCACTGATGGAGGAGACTAGAACTAGGGGGCATGATCTTAGAATAAGGGGCCGCCCATTTAAAACTGAGATGAGGAGAAATTTCTTCTCTCAGAGGGTTGTAAATCTGTGGAATTCACTGCCTCAGAGAGCTGTGGAAGCTGGGACATTGAATAAATTTAAGACAGAAATAGACAGTTTCTTAAATAAGGGGTTATGGGGAGCGGGCGGGAAGTGGAGCTGAATCTCTTATGTCGTCAGATGCTCTGATAATGACTGCACGAGACAATGTGTTGTACTTGAACTGTAGTGACCTTAGTCCATTTAATGTAACTCCAGAGTGAGGATCACACCTGGTGGCCTGCCTTTTATACTAGGCTAGGCACACCTGTACAGGTAACCTACAAGTCTCCCACTGCAGTGCCCTCTGGTGGCACACCTTGTAATAGTACAAGCAGTACCCATGTAGGATACATGACAGAGTCCATGATCAGATCAGCCATGATCGTATTAAATGGCGGAGCAGGCTCGAGGGCCCTGTGGTCTACTCCTGCTCCTATTTCTTATGGTCGTGCCTTCTGCTCCTAAGCCCCAAACTCTGGAAACCCTCCCTAAACCTCTCCCCTTCTCTTTCCTCCTCAAGACACTGCTTAATATCCACCTCTTTGACCAATGTGCTAATTTTCCCTTCTGAGTTCGGTGTCAAATGTTTTATCTCATAACACTCCTGTGAAGCATCTTGGGACGTTTCACTATGTTAAAGGTGCTATATAAATACAAGTTGTTGTTGTTGTTGTGTTGCTAACTCAGTAACCAAGGCAATACATTCTTCACCGCCTTAAAGTGAATGTAATCCTTGTATTATTCAGTTCTTTCAGTCGGAATTTCTACTGCACACATTTTACAAACCAGAATGTTTTGCCAATAATTGCTTTAACAAGCAGTGTGCTACATTCTCAGTGTAACAGCTGTCCTATTTATAGGTTAAGGTGAGGGTTGATGTCAGAATTCAGATGAAGTTTTTGAATTTTAATAATTTCCATATAAATAACGGAAGTCTGAACTCATTGATCGCCAATTCTAGTATTGATCTAAAAACATTCGGATTCTCAGTTTCATGTATTCAGTTCATTGATTATTTCTGTTTTGCAGACAATCGTATATTTTTAAGATGCAGTAATGCCATGTTCCCACAACAGACTTTTAATCGTGTTTGTTTCTTTTGTCTGATTTATTTCAGTGTGAGCCGAGTGGTGGTGTGTTCCGGCAAACACTATTACACTCTGGCGAAACACAGAGAGGCTTTGGCAGAAGCGGCCCACAACACAGCCCTGGTCAGGGTGGAGGAACTCTGCCCCTTCCCACTGGAGGCACTTCAGCGGCAACTGGAGAAATACAAAGATGCAAAAGGTCAGGTCCGCTTAGCAAACGTTACACCCGCCTTGAAACCGACTGAAGTGAGTGTGAATCGTGCAGCGCAAAACCAGGCACGTCCAGAAAGCTCGGGTCAAATTGCTCCTTGTGTGTGAGACAGTCATGTATTTTTCGGTTGGTGTAAATGTCCTGAATTTTCGCCCTGAAAATAATGACACAGGCTGGGTTGTCAGACGCTCTTCAGTGCCTTTCCTGTAACCCTGCCCTGGCAATACGTTGACTGCCTGTGGGAGGGGGCACCAGCAAATCTGGGAATGTCACCCCTCACGTTCCAACTGACTGCACGAATATGCAGGCAATTTTGAGTGTTAGCGACATTTATCCTTCCTTAAACATCAAGGTTTCGTGAGTAAAAACAGCAAATGCTGGAAACGTTCAGCGGGTCAGGCAGCAGCTGTGGGGCGAGAAACCGAGTTAGCGTTTCAGGTTTGGTGACACCTTCGTCAAACCTGGAAAAAGTTAGAGATGTGATTTCATCGACCTGAAACATTAACTCTGTTTCTCTCTCCACAGACGCTATCCAACCCGCTGAGTATTTCCACCATTCTCTTGTTTTTATTTCAGATTTACAGCATCCGCAGTATATTGCTTTTGTATTAAGGTTTCTTGCGCGTATTATAATCCACAGTATGCCTGCAGATGCTTTAACTACAATTTGGGGGTTCTAGAAACATAGAAACATAGAAAATAGGTGCAGGAGTAGGCCATTCGGCCCTTCTAGCCTGCACCGCCATTCAATGAGTTCATGGCTGAACATGCAACTTCAGTACCCCATTCCTGCTTTCTCGCCATACCCCTTGATCCCCCTAGTAGTAAGGACTTCATGTAACTCCTTTTTTGAATATATTTAGTGAATTTGCCTCAACAACTTTCTGTGGTAGAGAATTCCACAGGTTCACCACTCTCTGGGTGAAGAAGTTTCTCCTCATCTCGGTCCGAAATGGCTTACCCCTTATCCTTAGACTGTGCCCCCTGGTTCTGTAGAAGTTGTACAGTTGATACATGCTTGAGTTCAATATACAGGTACAGCGTCGGGAATCCAGAACCCTCGGGACCGAGGCCGTTCCAGACTTCGCATTTTCCGGACTTTCGAGCGTGTTTCTGACGTCACGAATCCAGAAACGCCCGAGCCCAAGTTTGGGTATTTCTGGATTTTGGAACGTCAGAAAGCTGGGGGTGGGGGAGGGGGGCCCGTGGGGGTGTTCGAGCCGCCGGCCACGTCCAGGAGGCTACAATGTCGGCAGGTCCGGATTCTGGAACATTTTACGGATTCCGGATGACCATGCCACCGATTGGTCTGGATTCCGGAACATTCCGGAATTCCGGATTTTTGGCGCTGCATCGGGATCGATCATATTCACAACCACTGTGTCCTATTTGACTCTGAGCTGAGCTTCCTCTCCAACTCCATATCCTCTCCATCATAAAGACAGCCTGCTTCCACTTCGAACATCGCCCGTCTCCGCTCCTGCCTCAGCTCAGCTGCTGCTGACACCCTCATCCAGGCTTTTGTTATCTCCAGACTCGACTATTCCAAAGCTTTCCTGACTGGCCCCACATCTTCCGCTCTCCATAAACTTGAGCTTATCCAAAATTCTGCTGCCTGTATCCTAACCCGCACCAAAACCCCTGTGCTCGCTGACCTACATTGGCTCCCGTTCGGTGAAAGAAAGACTTGCATTTATATATCATCATCATCATCATCGGCGGTCCCTCGTATCGAAGATGACTTGCTTCCACGCCAAAAAAGAGATGAGTTCACAGGTGTTTCAATGAAGGACCTAATATTCCAGATCCCGAACTACATCCTGAAGGGTGGAAGATGCCTGTGGGTGGATTTTTTTAACGTGGGGTGACCGTTGCACACCAGCCACCACACGGGCTTGACAGAGCGAGGTCTTGGTCCAGTGGCAAGGGTTAACCAGGACAACTGGAGACCAGCTCTGCTGCACGGACCCAGTGCGCCCACATATCGCAGTGTGGGCTGGGCCCGTGCTGCCCCTGGGCCCTCGCCTCTCCTGGGCCCCGATCACGTCCCTCTACAATCTCCCGCCGCTCCTTCGCCCCGACCGCGCCGCTCCTGCAGTACCTGCCCACGCTCCAATCACCGACCTGGACCTTGGTGACGTCACTCTTCATTACCGTCGCCCTACTGCACCAGCTCGCGCTGCTCCCTGGAGTGGTATTCCACCATGCTGCTCCTTCCGCTCCCCGGCCTGCTCCGATGGTGCTCGCAGGCCGGGGGCCGCACAGACTGCTGGGCCAGGCCGTTACACTGCTCCTTCCTCTCCCTGGAGCACCATCGGAGCAAGCCAGGCAGCAGAAGTTCTAGATTAACCCATGAGGGGTAACATCCTCTCTGCATCCACCCTGCCAAGCCCCCCCCCAGAACTTATACAGCGTCTTTCACGACCATCAGACATCCCAAAGCGCTTTACAGCCAATGAAGTACTTTTGGAGTGTAATGTGAGAAATGTGGCAGCCAATTTGCGCACAGCAAGCTCCCACAAACAGCAATGTGATAATGACCAGATAATCTGTTTTTTTTGTTATGTTGTTTGGGGGATAAATATTGGCCCTAGGACACCGGCGATAACTCCGCTGCTCTTCTTCGAAATAGTGTCATGGGATGTTTTAAGTCCACCTGAGAGAGCAGACGGGGCCTCGGTTTAACTTCTCATCCAAAAACGTGAAAACCACAAATTTAAAATTCTCGTCTTCATGTTCACATCTCGACAGGGCTTTACCCTTCGCTGTCTTTGTAACCTTCTCCAACCTTGACAAGGTGGATGCAGAGAGGATGTTTCCACTGAGGGGAGACTAGAACTAGAGGGCATAATCTTAGAATAAGGGGCCGCCCATTTAAAACTGAGATGAGGAGGAATTTCTTCTCCCTGAGGGTTGTAAATCTGTGGAATTCGCTGCCTCAGAGAGCTGTGGAGGCTGGGTCATTGAATATATTTAAGACAGAAACAGACAGTTTCTTAACCGATAAGGGGTTATGGGAGCGGGCAGGGAAGTGGACCTGAATCCATGATCGGATCAGCCATGATCTTATTAAGTGGCAGAGCAGGCTCGAGGGGCCATATGGCCTACTCCTGCTCCTACTTCTTATGTTCTTACAACCCTCCAAGAACTCGGCGATCCTCCAACTCTGGCTTCTTGCGTGCCGTACCCTCCCATCGCTCCACCACAGGCAGCCGTGCCTGCAGCCATTGAGGCCCTAAACTCTGCGATTCCCTCCTTAACCCTCTCGGCCTCTCCTCCTTTGAACCACTCCTTCTAAACTCCCTCTTTCGTTAAGCTTCTAGTCACCGCTCCTAACATCATCATCTCCGGCTTGGTTGTGGTGTGAAGAATTGCAGGCCCTTTTTCGACATTAAAGGCGCAGTACAGGTTCTAACTCAAGTTATTGAGCGGTGGGCTTCAATGGGCCGCGCAGCTGTTTTGCGCCCCTGATTTTTTTCTTGTGCATTCTGATAATTCATTCCTTAAATCTCCTCCATCTTTTGTCTCCATCCTATGTATTGAGCACCTTGGGCATTGTCTGAGGTTAAAGGTGTTCTACAAATGCACTGAAACATTGGTTAATGTTTTTTTGAAAACCAACATGATAAGTTTAAGAACATAAGAATTAGGAGCAGGAGTCGGCCATTCGGCCCCTCGAGCCTGCTCCGCCATTCAATAAGATCATGGCTGATCTAATCTGGCCTCAACTCCACTTCCCTGCCCACTCCCCATAACCCTTCACTCCCTTATAGTTCAAGAATCTGTCTATCTCTGCCTTGAATATATTCAATGACCCAGCCTCCACAGCTCTCTGGGGCAGAGAATTCCAAAGATTCACAACCCTCAGAGAAGAAATTCCTCCTCATCTCCATCTTAAATGGGCGACCCCTTATTCTGAGACTATGCTCCCTAGTTCCAGATTCCCCCACGAGGGGAAACATCCTCTCAGCATCTACCCTGTCATGTCCCCTCAGTATCTTATATGTTTCTGTAAGATCACCTCTCATTCTTCTGAACTCCAGTGTGTATTGGCTCAACCTGCTCAACTTAATTCCGGTGTTGTAGTCCTTGTTGAATATACATGTATTGCCCATCATGCTGCTTCATGTTGGACATTGTTCCAAGGACACTGGCTGCTCCTCACACCTTGTCCAAAGCAGCTGAGCCCACACGTCAGGAGCTACATGTCTGAGCATGAACAGGGAGTGTCAGCAGTCTGTTTGTGGAGGCACCATAGCTGAACCTGCTCCTATTCACACTTGCATCGGATATACGGCACAGAAACAGGCCATTCGGCCCCACCAGTCCAAGCCGGCGTTAATGCTCCACTCGAGCCTCCTCCCGTCTTTCCTCATCTAAATCTATCAGCGTAACCCTCTGTTCCCTTCTCCCCCCCATATGCTTGTCCAGTCTCCCCTTAAATGCATTGATAATATTCGCCTCAACCCCTCCCTGTGGCAGCGAGTTCCACATTCTCCCCACTCTCTGGGTAAAGAAGTTTCTTCTGAATTCCCCATTGGATTTCTTGGTGACTATCTTATATTTTCTAGCAAGGAACATGAGGTAATGATCAGGAAAGGATGATTTTTCATTTGTTTGCTCTTCTCCCGAAGTTGGAGATGTTGAGGCCAGATTTAGCTCTGTTTCTGCCAGCCTGGCTAAGATCACCTCATGCGATACAGACTTGGGATCTAACGTAGGGATCTTCCTGATCTGTATGGTTAAGTTCCACATTGGTCAAAGTATTTATGAACTGAAAAAAATGTGTATTTGTATAGCACCCTATCACATCGCATGGCACTTAATGTACAATGAATTATTTTTTAAGTACACAGTAAATTATGTTAGCAAAAGCTTCCATAGATATGTGAAGAGAAAAAGATTGGTGAAAACAAACGTAGGTCCCTTGCAGTCAGATTCAGGTGAATTTATAATGGGGAGCAAAGAAATGGCAGACCAGTTAAACAAATACTTTGGTTTTGTTTTCACGAAGGAAGACACAAATAACCTTCCGGAAATACTAGGGGACCGAGGGTCTAGTGAGAAGGAGGAACTGAAGGATATCCTTATAAAGCAGGAAATTGTGTTGGGGAAATTGATGGGATTGAAGGCTGATAAATCCCCGGGGCCTGATAGTCTGCATCCCAGAGTACTTAAGGAGGTGGCCATAGAAATAGTGGATGCATTGGTGATCATTTTCCAACAGTCTATCGACTCTGGATCAGTTCCTATGGACTGGAGGGTAGCTAATGTAAAACCACTGTTTGTTTCAAAAAGGAGGGAGAGAGTACACGGGTAATTATAGACCGGTTAGCCTGACATCAGTAGTGGGGAAAATGTTGGAATCAATTATTAAAGATGAAATAGCAGCGCATTTGGAAAGCAGTGATAGGATCGGTCCAAGTCAGCATGGATTTCTGAAAGGGAAATCATGCTTGACAAGTCTTCTGGAATTTTTTGAGGATGTAACTAGCAGAGTGGACAAGGGAGAATCAGTGGATGTGGTGTATTTGGACTTTCAAAAGGCTTTTGACAAGGTCCCACACAAGAGATTCTTGTGCAAAATCAAAGCACATGGTATTGGGGGTAATGTACTGACGTGGATAGAGAACTGGTTGGCAGTCAGGATAAACGGGTCCTTTTCAGAATGGCAGGCAGTGACTCGTGGAGTGCCGCAGGGCTCAGTGCTGGGACCCTAGCTCTTTACAATATACATTAATGATTTAGATGAAGGAATTGAGTGTAATATATCCAAGTTTGCAGATGACACTAAACTGGGTGGCGGTGTGAGCTGTGAGGAGGACGCTAAAAGGCTGCAGGGTGACTTGGACAGGTTAGGTGAGTGGGCAAATGCATGGCAGATGCAGTATAATGTGGATAAATGTGAGGTTATCCACTTTAGGGGCAAAAACACGAAGACAGAATATTATCTGAATGGCGGCAGATTAGGAAAGGGGGAGGTGCAACGAGACCTGGGTGTCATCAGTCATTGAAAGTTGGCATACAGGTACAGCAGGCGGTGAAGAAGGCAAATGGTATGTTGGCCTTCATAGCTAGGGGATTTGAGTATAGGAGCAGGGAGGTCTTACTGCAGTTGTGCAGGGCCTTGGTGAGGCCTCACCTGGAATATTGTGTTCCGTTTTGGTCTCCCAATCTGAGGAAAGACGTTCTTGCTATTGAGGAATGCAGCGAAGGTTCACCATACTGATTCCCGGGATGGCGGGACTGACATATGAGGAGAGATTGGATCAACTGGGCCTTTATACACTGGAGTTTAGAAGAATGAGAGGGGATCTCATAGAAACTTACAAGATTCTGACGGGACTGGACAGGTTAGATGCAGGAAGCATGTTACCGATGATGGGGAAGTCCAGAACCAGGGGACATAGTCTTAGAATAAGGGGTAGGCCATTTAGAAAACTTCTTCACTCAGAGTTGTTAACCTGTGGAATTCCCTGCCGCAGAGAGTTGTTGATGCCAGTCCATTGGATATATTCAAGAGGGAGTTAGATATGGCCCTTACGTCTAAAGGGATCAAGGGGTATGGAGAGAAAGCAGGAAAGGGGTACTGAGGGAATGATGAGCTCCAAGAGTCGAATGGCCTACTCCTGCACCTATTTTCTATGTTTCTATGTAAAACACAACAGTCACACTGCACAACTTATTATGAATACTAAATTGGAAATATATTTTTCAGATTTTGTGTGGAGTCAGGAAGAGCCACAGAACATGGGCCCGTGGTTTTTTGTATCTCCCAGGTTTGAAAAACAGTTAGGATACAAGGTAAGCTATGATATCCATCAGAGTAAAGCTCTATTATTATGAAGACCCCAGATAGAGTGGATAGGAAGGACCTATTTCCCTTAGCAGAGGGGTCAACAACCAGGGGGCATAAATTTAAAGTAATTGGTAGAAGGATTAGAGGGGAGTTGAGGGGAAATTTCTTCACCCAGAGGGTGGTGGGGGTCTGGAACTCACGGCCTGAAAGGGTGATAGAGGCAGAAACCCTCACCACATTCAAAAAGTACTTGGATGTGCACTTGAAGTGCCGTAATCTGCAGGGCTACGGACCTAGAGCTGGAAAGTGGGATTCGGCTGGATAGCGCTTGGTCGGCCGGCATGGACACGATGGGCCGAATGGCCTCCTTCCGTGCTGTAAATTTCTATGATTCAAACGTTAATACTGTTGGACAGTGAAGGTGTGTGGATAAATATTCCAGTTTTTGTTTGGAAGTTGGGGCGTATGAATGCCGAACTTTCTTGTAAGAGGTGATACGATAGTCAATGAGGTTGGTGATCGAATAGTTTTTGAGAGAGAGAGAGAGAGAGAGAGAGAGAGAGATCACGTGGGACTAAGATGCCTGAAAGTTCCACCAACAGAGGAACGGGAGAATTCTCAGGAGGCGAGAGATGGTGCAGCAGTGGGGACATGCTGACATGTGCAGCTGGAGGAGGTGGCAGACATGAAGAGGGACAAGACTGTGGAGGCACTTGTAAATGATTGAGGATTTTAAAATTCCATGCATTAGTGGACAAAAGCCATTGGAGGTTGCTTGAAGATAGGTTTGATAGAGAAACTGGAATTAATGCAAGATGCAATAAAGTCGGCAGCGTTTTGAATGAATTGGAGTGTTTGGAAAGTGGAGCATGGGAAGATAACAAGGTGAACATTAGGGGCATAGTTGCATAGTGGTTATGTTACGGGGCCAGTAATCCAGAGGTCTGGATTAATAATCCATAGACCCGACTTCAAATCCCATCATGGCAGTTGGGTAATTTAAATTCAGTTAATTAAATAAATCTGGAATTAAAAAGCTAGTATCAGTAATGGTGACCATAAAACTACTAGATTGTTATAAAAACCTATCTGGTTCACTAATGTCCTTTTGGGAAGGAAATCTGCCGCCCTTACCTGATCTGGCCGATATGTGACTCCAGACCCACAGAACATAAGAATTAGGAACAGGAGTAGGCCATCTAGCCCCTCGAGCCTGCTCCGCCTTTCAACAAGATCATGGCTGAACTGGCCGTGGACTCAGCTCCACTTACCCGCCCGCTCCCCGTAATGTGGTTGACTCTTAACTGCCCCCTGAAATGGCCCAGCGAGCCCCTCAGTTGTACCAAACCGCTACGACAAAGTCAGCACTGTGGGAGCACCTTCACCACACGGACTGCAGCGGTTCAAGAAGGCGGCTCACCACCACCTTCTCAAGGGGCAATTAGGGATGGGCAATAAATGCCGGCCTGGCCAGCAACGCCTGCATCCCAGGAATGAAAAAGAAACGGAGGTGATCATGAGGGTTCCAGCAGCAGTGGAAGTGAGTTAAAGGGAAGAGGTGGGTTAAGTTGGAAATAGGTGGTCTTGGTGATAGGTCAGTTATGGGATCTGAAACTCCGCTCAAGATCCGACCATGAGATTGGATTCATCCTGAACAAGCAGTTACGGAGGGGCGATGGAATCAGGACTAGTGTGCAAATCCTTTGGCAGGAACAGGGTAGTTTTGGTCTTGCTATTCTTAAGTTAGAATAAGTTCTGGCTGATCCCTGATTTAATGTCTGATCAGCAGTCAGACAGCACGATGATGGTGGTGGATTTGAGGTAATGACAGTGACTTATAGCTGTGTGTCCTCAGCATACACATGGAAGTTGATCCCTGCCTACAGGCGATATTGGGGAGTAAAAGGCAGATGGGGGACAAGCGGAGGCCAACAATCTCAAAAATATAGACAATCCACATTGTTAATCCAGGGCAGTTAGCAAATCAATGCAGGGCAGAAAAAGATACAGATTTCATTAGTGACTTAATTAACAAGCCAAAATATTTGTCTGCCAGTGATGGTTAATTGCTTGATGTACGTTGGATGCAATTGCAATTTTGGCCACTTAAACTTGCTGCCATTTTTATAGCCCAGACCACTTGGTATTTCCCCACAATTACTATTTGTTACAATATTGTCCTCACTGTTCCTAATTCATAGCAAATAATTAATTGGGTCCAAAATTGACCCTTGTTATAGCCCCGCGGAGGTGCTAACGGGGCACTAATGATTTATCACCCGGGGGCAGGCGGAGGAAGCGACCTGCCCGGAATTGCCCCCGGGATGCCGCGGGCGAAAACGGGTTTGCGCTGCGCCCCTTACTTTTTGCAATGATGTTACCGCCTCGTGCCGACCCCTTTGCGCCCCATGGGGGAGATTGGCGTGGGGTGATGCCAACGACCGTGGCTGGCCCATCCCGGCCGCCCTTAAAGGGGAGGACCTTTGCACTGCTGGGCCGCCAACAGGCAGACCCGCACCTCCTCTTGGTTGCCGGTCCGCAGGTCTGGCTGAAACCCTCCCTGGTAGCCCAGTGGGTGCCAGGAGCAGCCCTCCTGCCCCGTGGAGGCGAATCCGCCTCCCATACCGCCCCGCACATTTTTTTCAGACAAAGACCCCATCATCATCATCATAGGCAGTCCCTTGGAATTGAGGAAGATTTGCTTCCACTCTTTTATAAAAAAAAAAAAAAAAATTAGTCCTTGGGTGGCTGAACAGTCCTAAACAAGAAACACAGTCCCTGTCACAGGTGGGACAGATAGTGGTTGAGGGAAAGGGTGGGTGAGGAGTCTGGTTTGCCGCACACTCTTTCCGCTGTCTCTGCTTGCTTTCTCCATGCTCTTGGCGACGAGACTCGAGGTGCTCAGCGCCCTCCCAGATGCACTTCCTCCACTTAGAGTGGTCTTTGGCCAGGGACTCCCAGGTGTCAGTGGGTATGTTGCACTTTATCAGGGAGGCTTTCTTTGTAACGTTTCCTCTGCCCACCTTTGGCTCGTTTGCCGTGAAGGAGTTCCAAGTAGAGCGCTTGCTTTAGGAGTCTCGTGTCTGGCATGCGAACAATGTGGCCCGCCCAGCGGAGCTGATCAATGTAGTGACCGTTAGCGGCCCATCTCGCTGGGCAATAAATATTCATTTAATTCAAATGGGGCGCGGGACAATTTCACCCCCATTAACTCTTCTAATTCTTTGTATTTGTCTCCAGTTGAAGTTGGTAAGCAGACCATCTCTTCCAACACCTGCAGTTGGCATCGGGACTGTACATCAGGAACAAAATCAGGACATCCTCACCAGAACCATCTTCTCCTAAAAGGAATTGGGTAAAGCTGTGTGCGCTGCTGTGCCTGACTGTCGGAGAAGACCCACAGCTTACTAATATAGTTGTTGAAGTTATAATTCAACAAAACCGTTTTCCAAAAACATATTTTACTTTTCTGTCTTGAAAGGCCTTTGAGTTCTCACCAAATCATGTAAAGTTTTCCAACTGACTGTAGTTAAAAGTAAAATCCCGAGTTCTTTTTGAGAGCTAGGTATGCAAAATGAACTGGACGTTTTGTAGACAAATACTCCCATGACATGATCTATACATATACCTCAAATTTCAAAAGCACGTTTATGCTGATCTTGTCGGACTGAATAGCTACTGCTGTGCTACAATTCATGGGTTCAAAGGAGTTTTAAATTCCTCTACTGCTCACAAAGCAATCCCTCTCAACGTGACGTTATTCTAAAACTACAAATCAACCAGGCATAACTGTGCAGAAAATTCCTCCCCCACACACACAGCGTGTCAAATGTTAATAAAGAGTACAACGTAAATCGGACATTTCAAAAGAGCAGCATCTTCTCGTTATGTGCTTCACTACTGCCACCACATTACTGGCACTGAATGGTGCAACTTGAACCAAAGGTGAAGGAACTGGGTTAGTGCTCCTGCTGTCCCACCAAGGGGTACAGGTCCCACCAAACAAGGGCGCTTTCAATATTCAGCAGAATTGGGCTTGTTGTCAGGGCAGCTATGCTTTGTGACTGGTGCTGGGTTGAGCAGTTCTGCCTTCTCGCACAGAGGAGGGAAGTTGTTCCATTACACAGGCTTATCTGGTTCTTCCTCAGTCACAAGAAGTAGTCCAACAGGCCGATACAGTGCGACACACACAGCCCGATACAGTGAAACACATAGTGTAACACATACAGTGCGACACACACAGCCCGATACAGTGCGACACACACAGCCCGATACAGTGCGACACACACAGCCCGATACAGTGCGACGCTCGCAGCCCGATACAGTGCGACGCACGCAGCCCGATACAGTGTAATACATACAGTGCGACACACACAGCTCGATGCAGTGCGACACACACAGCCCGATACAGTGTAATACATAGTGCGACACACACAGCTCGATACAGTGCAACACACACAGCCCGATACAGTGTAATACATAGTGCGACACACACAGCTCGATACAGTGCGACACACACAGCCCGATACAGTGTAATACATAGTGCGACACACACAGCTCGATACAGTGCGACACACACAGCCCGATACAGTGCGACACATACAGCCCGATGCAGTAATACATAGTGCGACACACACAGCTCGATACAGTGCGACACACACAGCCCGATACAGTGCGACACACACAGCCCGATACAGTGCGACACATACAGTGCGAGACACACAGCCCGATACAGTGTGAGACACACAGTGCGAGACACACAGCCCGATGCACTGCGAGACACACAGCCCGATGCACTGCGAGACACACAGCCCGATGCAGTGCGAGACACACAGCCCGATGCAGTGCGACACACACAGCCCGATACAGTGCGACACATACAGTGCGAGACACACAGCCCGATACAGTGTGAGACACACAGTGCGAGACACACAGCCCGATGCAGTGCGACACACAGCCCGATGCAGTGCGACACACAGCCCGATGCAATGCGACACACACAGCCCGATGCAGTGCGACACACACAGCCTGATGCAGTGCGAGACACACAGCCCGATGCAGTGCGACACACACAGCCCGATACAGTGCGAGACATACAGCCCGATGCAGTGCGACACACAGCCCGATGCAGTGCGAGACACACAGCTCGATGCAGTGCGAGACACACAGCTCGATACAGTGCGACACACACAGCCCGATGCAGTGCGAGACACACAGCCCGATGCAGTGCGACACACACAGCTCGATACAGTGCGACACACACAGCCCGATACAGTGCGACATAAATACACCATGAACTGCCAACTTCCATCACAAGCACAGCCTCTCGTGCTTTCAGATACTGCGGCCTAAATTGCCCTCTGCCCCAAACGGCGCACATTTCGAAATAAATTATTATTCTCTGCCCCAATCCATGGGGCGGAGAATAGAGTGAAATTGGCATCTTTAAAGTTTTTAATGTTTGGGGCGGCTGAGGGGCGGAGGTGAGTCGGGAGCGGGGCGGAAGGCGGGCGGTGTCATCAGCGCCACACTGAGCACGTCGGTGTGACGCTGATGATGTCAGCACGATGCGCTGACGCATAGCAATGTCCCTCCCCCTTCAGTTAACTTAGAAACATAGAAAATAGGTGCAGGAGTAGGCCATTCGGCCCTTCTAGCCTGCATCGCTATTCAATGAGTTCATGGCTGAACATGAAACTTCAGTACTCCATTCCTGCTTTCTCGCCATACCCCTTGATCCCCCTAGTAGTAAGGACTACATCTAACTCCTTTTTGAATATATTTAGTGAATTGGCCTAAACTACTTTCTGTGGTAGAGAATTCCACAGGTTCACCACTCTCTGGGTGAAGAAGTTTCTCCTCATCTCGGTCCTAAATGGCTTACCCCTTATCCTTAGACTGTGACCCCTGGTCCTGGACTTCCCCAACATTGGGAACATTCTTCCTGCATCCAACCTGTCCAAACCCGTCAGAATTTTAAACGTTTCTATGAGATCCCCTCTCATTCTTCTGAACTCCAGTGAATACAAGCCCAGTTGATCCAGTCTTTCTTGATAGGTCAGTCCCACCATCCTGGGAATCAGTCTGGTGAACCTTCGCTGCACTCCCTCAATAGCAAGAATACCCTTCCTCAAGTTAGGAGACCAAAACTGTACACAATACTCCAGGTGTGGCCTCACCAAGGCTCTGTACAACTGGAGCAACACCTCCCTGCCCCTGCACTCAAATCCCCTCGCTATGAAGGCCACTGTGAACTCTGCAGCCACTTTAGTGGCACCCACCAGGGAAGGTTTATGGCCGGGCCAGCAGCCGACAATTAAAAATAAAATGGCGGCTGCGGTGGCGTGACCTCCCCTTTAAGGCCGGGTGCGCCACCCAGCCTCGGGCAGCTTCCCGCGAGGGAAAGCTGTCGGGGTCACCGATCCTCGGCGGCTCCACTCCTACGCAGCAATCCCCCTCGCGGGGCGAAAGGAATCGCCGTGGGGGTCCCGTTTCTGCCACTTCCGGTCCGGGGGCCAATTTCCGACTGGTCGGCCCATCCTCCTGCCCGCCGGTCGGACTGGCCTTACCGCCCCATTGCTGCCTCTTAGAGGCGGTAATGGACCTTGGGGAGGGAGGCAATTTTGGTCCTTTGCTCGAATGGCCATACACCTGCCACAATTCACAGAATCGATACACCTGGATTGTCCAGCATCCTTTGGCAGTAGATTCCCAGCTTGTGGCATACCAGGAACAGACGAGCTACCCAGGGCCAATTTTGAGTTTAAATACAAACGCGAAGCAATGCAAAGATACCATTTAAAAAAAAATATGTGTTATTATTATTGGACCTCGTTCCGCCATTTTTAAATCATTCATGGCTTGCTCACCTACATTCTGCCAGCTAGTCGGGGAGATTGGCTGGATGTTCAGTGATTCATACTCACTGACAACGACACTTTGGGACAGGACAGGGAATTGAGGGGAAAAAACTGCAAATAATTCATGTCACAGACAGATAGATTTTTAACCAATAAGGGAATTAAGGGTTACGGGGAGAGGGCGGGTAAGTGGAGCTGAGTCTACGGCCAGATCAGCCATGACCTTATTGAATGGCGGAGCAGGCTCGAGGGGCCAAATGGCCTACTCCTGTTCCTAATTCTTCTGTTCTTGTGTTAATTGGAATACACAGCAGGTTCTGTCAGCCTAAAGCAGAAGGGTAATGACATTTTCCGAATGGAACTGTGCTGGAAAAAGTTCACCTGTCTTTTTGCTTTACACATCTCGGCAGATCTGCTGCATTCCTCCAGTATTTTCTGTTTTTATACCAGAATTCTATGAGAGACCCATGTTTAAATACCACAGCCAGGTCTAATCCATGCCCTGGGTGCAGAAAGGCAACACAGCTGAGAAGTTTAGTCTGCTCTGTGCTCAGAAGATTCTCCTTTGACAGATGGTTCAATACTGTAACGGGTCAGTCATTTTCAGTCAAAGACCAGATTTAATATTGTAAACATGTTAAATTGTTGATAATTAAATTATAATAACGGAGATGTATGTTTAAATTACAAAACAATTGAAAGACTTGTGTTTGTAAATCTTATTTAGGACATATGTGGTAATTCTGTAATTCACAACCATTTGCCCAATTCTTTTAAGATTTAATTTATGTAACGACAGTAAGCTTTCTGATGCTGAAAAAAATAAAATCATGCAAGTACCAACTAGCCTCATAATGATTGAGGTAAAAGTGCTGAAGACCTTTCTCCCCAGTGTGGATTTATTTACTTTTATTGACGAATGAAAGTGTGGAGGTGGGGTTAGCAAAGTGAAGCCTATAACAGGGGACTCTTAACAATTGTTACATGTCGATCAAATCTAAATATTTACCATGTGCCTTACAACCAGCTTGCCCCCCGCCCCCCCCCCCCCCCCCCCGGCCCGAAATGGGGCACTCCTTCCCTCTGCCCCCCCCATTTTGATGGTTTTTACCGCAACTGCGATTCAGGTCGCCTCTTGAGCGACATTCGGCTCTTTGCTTTTTTTGTTTTGATCTGGAAGCCGCTCGAGACTACACGAGAGGGGGGGGGGGGGGGATACAGGGCAGTGACTACAGGAGAGGGGGGGGGTTACAGGGCAGTGACTACAGGAGAGGGGGGGGTTACAGGGCAGTGACTACAGGAGAGGGGGGGGGTTACAGGGCAGTGACTACAGGAGAGGGGGGGGTTACAGGGTGGTGACTACACGAGAGGGGGGGGGTTACAGGGCAGTGACTACACGAGGGGGGGGGGTTACAGGGCAGTGACTACAGGAGAGGGGGGGGTTACAGGGTGGTGACTACACGAGAGGGGGGGTTACAGGGTGGTGACTACACGAGAGGGGGGGAGTTACAGGGCAGTGACTACAGGAGAGGGGGGGGTTACAGGGTGGTGACTACACGAGAGGGGGGGGGGATACAGGGCAGTGAGTACACTAGAGGGGCAGATACAGGGTGGTGAGTACACGAGAGGGGCGGATACAGGGCAGTGAGTACACGAGAGGGGCAGATACAGGGCAGTGAGTACACGAGAGGATGGGATACAGGGCAGTGAGTACACGAGAGGATGGGATACAGGGTGGTGAGTACACAAGAGGGGCAGATACAGGGCAGTGAGTACACGAGAGGGGCAGATACAGGGCAGTGAGTACGCGAGAGGGTGGGATACAGGGTGGTGAGTACACGAGGGGCGGATACAGGGCAGTGAGTACACGAGAGGGTGGGATACAGGGCGGTGAGTACACGAGAGGGGCAGATACAGGGCAGTGAGTACACGAGAGGGGCAGATACAGGGCAGTGAGTACACGAGAGGGTGGGATACAGGGCGGTGAGTACACAAGAGGGGCAGATACAGGGCAGTGAGTACACGAGAGGGGCGGATACAGGGCAGTGAGTACACGAGAGGGGCAGATACAGGGCAGTGAGTACACGAGAGGGGCAGATACAGGGCAGTGAGTACGCGAGAGGGTGGGATACAGGGCGGTGAGTACACAAGAGGGGCAGATACAGGGCAGTGAGTACACGAGAGGGGCGGATACAGGGCAGTGAGTACACGAGAGGGGCAGATACAGGGCAGTGAGTACACGAGAGGAGCAGATACAGGGCAGTGAGTACGCGAGAGGGTGGGATACAGGGTGGTGAGTACACGAGAGGGGCAGATACAGGGCAGTGAGTACACGAGGGGCGGATACAGGGCAGTGAGTACACGAGAGGGGCAGATACAGGGCAGTGAGTACACGAGGGGCGGATACAGGGTGGTGAGTACACGAGAGGATGGGATACAGGGTGGTGAGTACACGAGAGGGTGGGATACAGGGTGGTGAGTACACGAGAGGGGCAGATACAGGGCAGTGAGTACACGAGGGGCGGATACAGGGCAGTGAGTACACGAGGGGCGGATACAGGGCAGTGAGTACACGAGAGGATGGGATACAGGGCGGTGAGTACACGAGGGGCGGATACAGGGCAGTGAGTACACGAGAGGATGGGATACAGGGCAGTGAGTACACGAGGGGCGGATACAGGGCGGTGACAGCCTCAGTGGACCACCGGGAAAAGCAGGTTTTGGCCCCGCCGGGCGGGCCGAAGATTTTCCATGGGAAATGTCGCCATCGCGGGGGGGGGGGGGGTTAGCTCGGCGGTGCGCACGGTGATGATGTGCTTACCGCGGAGCGGCAGCACCGGAGCGGTAAGTGGGGGGGATCGGGGCATCACCGGGAAACCTCGGAAGGGCAAATGGGTGAGCTGCAGCCTTTCCACAAATAGTCGATGGCCACTCTGCAGCGTGGCCGCCGGTTTGCGGAGAGGGGCAATTTCCGGCCCTGTGTCTTTAGTGGTGCTGGCTGGTCGGGAATTCACGTTATTTATATCTGCTCCTGTACTTTTCCCCTTTCAGTGAAGATCACCTCATGTTTAAATAGCTTGAATGTAAATGTTTCTGTCATATTGCAAGACTTCAGGAAGATGAAAATCTGCCCTCCGCTCCCCCCCCCCAAAGAAAATGGTGTGCCTATGCTGAATAATTCCCCATTTGCTCCCTCTGTTGGTGATTAGAATCGACGAGAACAGAAGCTGAGGTTTGGGATTGTGACAAAGGGTCCCCCTGTTTTACTTCAATCTGTTTTTATTATTGAGAGTGCGTTCACGTGGACGAGGCGATCACATCGTACCCTTCACATGTTCGGGACGGCTGGAGCCAATCAATTGCGTTTGAAGCAAAGGCATGACTGTCTCGCATGAATGCAGATTAAACCACTTGCACATGCATTCAATCTTGCTGTGCTAGGATTCATGTTGTCACATCTGTAGAGCCACAGCATTAAAACATCTGGCCTGCATAAAGTTCTTGGTAATTTTTGACTGTGGGCCCAGTCCCAGAGTGGCTTGTTGAACGGGCTGTACCCTCCCACAGCAACAGGTTTGATTCTCAAAATAGCATATAACATATATTTATTTTATATTTATATTTACATTTGATATTTATTTTATATATTATATATATATTATATTTTTATATATTTATATATATATATTAACCTACTTTAATGTATTGTACTCATCCTGTTCTTTTACTGTTATATCACTGACGTCTTTTGTTGTTTTCTCCCAACATTTAATAAAAATGCATTTCTCTGCATGGTTCCGTTTGCCCCATTGTAAGCAGAAAACTATCAAAAAGGACCAAATAGCTCATACTGTCTCTGGCTTTTTTTTGGTCTGTTTCTGACCAGATGTTTTCAATTTTTATGCTGCTATTCTACAGATGTGACAACATGAATCCCAACATCTGCAAGTGGTAACATCTGCATGCTTACAAGACAATCATGACTTTGCTTCAAAAGTAATTCATTGGCAGTAAAACAGCTACAGATTAAGTTTTAATGCCACCTCAGATAATGGAGCAGTCCGTGCCCGCATGCAGCAAGACCTGGACGACATTCAGGTTTGAGCTGATAGGTGGCATGTAACATCCGTGCCACACAAGGGCCGGGCAATGACCATCTCCAACAAGCGAGAGTCTAATCACCATCCCTTGACATTCAACAGCATTACCATTCATCATCATCATCATCATCTTGTCAGTCCCTCGGAATCGAGGAAGACTTGCTTCCACTCTAAACATGTGTCCTTAGGTGGCTGAACAGTCCAATACGAGAACCACAGTCCCTGTCATAGGTGCGGCAGATAGTCGTTGAGGGAAGGGTGGGTGGGGAGTCTGGTTTGCCGCACGCTCCTTCCACTGCCTGCGCTTGATTTCTGCATGCTCTCGGCGATGAGACTCGAGGTGCTCAGTGCCTTCCCAGGTGCATTTCCTCCACTAATGGTGGTATTTGGCCAGGGACTCCCAGGTGTCGGTGGGGATGTTGCACTTTATCATGGTATGATAGTATGAGACGTGAATTGGCAAGAATTGACTGGCAAATGATACTTAAAGGTTTGACAGTGGATAGGCAATGGCAAACATTTAAAGTTCACATGGATGAACTTCAACAATTGTACATCCCTGTCTGGAGTAAAGATAAAACGGGGAAGGTGGCTCAACTGTGGCTAACAAGAGAAATTAAGGAGAGTATTAAATCCAAGGAAGGGGCATATAAATTGGCCAGAAAAAGCAGCAAACCTGAGGACGGGGAGAAATTTAGAATTCAACAGAGGAAGACAAAGGGTTTAATTAGGAAGGGGAAACTAGAGTATGAGAGGAAGCTTGCCGGGAACATAAAAACTGACTGCAAAAGCTTCTATAGATATGTGAAGAGAAAAAGATTAGTGAAGACAAGCATAGGCTCCTTGCAGTCAGATTCAGGTGAATTTATAATGGGGAACAAAAAAAATGGCAGATCAATTGAACAAATACTTTGGTTCTGTCTTCACGAAGGAAGACACAAATAACCTTCTGGAAGTACTAGGGGACCGAGGGTCTAGTGAGAAGGAGGAACTGAAGGATATTCTTATTAGGCGGGAAATTATGTTAGGGAAATTGATGGGATTGAAGGCCGATAAATCCCTGGGGCCTGATAGTCTGCATCCCAGAGTACTTCAGGAAGTGGCCCTAGAAATAGTGGATCATTGGTGATCATTTTCCAACAGTGTATCGATTCTGGATCAGTTCCTATGGACTGGAGGGTAGCTAATGCAACACCACTTTTTAAAAAAGGAGGGAGAGAGAAAACGAGTAATTATAGACCGGTTAGCCTGACATCAGTAGTGGGGAAAATGTTGGAATCAATTATTAAAGATGAAATAACAGCGCATTTGGAAAGCAGTGACATGATTGGTCCAAGTGAGCATGGATTTATGAAAGGGAAATCATGCTTGACAAATCTTCTAGAATCTTTTGTGGATGTACCTAGTAGAATGGACAAGGGAGAACCAGTGGATGTGGTGTATTTGGACTTTCAAAAGGCTTTTGACTAGGTCCCACACAAGAGATTGGTGTGAAAAATTAAAGCACATGGTATTGGGGGTAATGTACTGACGTGGATAGAGAACTGGTTGGCAGACAGGAAGCAGAGAGTCGGGATAAACGGGTCCTTTTCAGAATGGCAGGCAGTGACTAGTGGTGTGCCGCAGGGCTCAGTGCTGGGACCCCAGCTCTTTACAATATACATTAATGATTTGGATGAAGGAATTGAGTGTAATATCTCAAAGTTTGCAGATGACACTAAACTGGGTGGTGATGTGAGCTGTGAGGAGGACGCTAAGAGGCTGCAGGGTGACTTCGACAGGTTAGGTGAGTGGGCAAATACATGGCAGATGCAGTATAATGTGGATAAATGTGAGGTTATCCACTTTGGTGGCAAAAACACGAAGGCAGAATATTATCTGAATGGCGACAGATTAGGAAAAGGGGAGGTGCAACGAGACCTGGGTGTCATGGTACATCAGTCATTGAAAGTTGGCATGCAGGTACAGCAGGCGGTGAAGAAGGCAAATGGTACGTTGGCCTTCATAGCTAGGGGTTTGAGTACAGGAGCAGGGAGGTCTTACGACAGTTGTACAGGGCCTTGGTGAGGCCTCACCTGGAATATTGTGTTCAGTTTTGGTCTCCTAATCTGAGGAAGGATGTTCTTGCTATTGAGGGAGTGCAGCGAAGGTTCACCAGACTGATTCCCGGGATGGCTGGACTGACATATGAGGAGAGACTGGATCGACTGGACCTTTACTCACTGGAGTTTAGAAGGATGAGAGGGGATCTCATAGAAACATGTAAAATTCTGACGGGACTGGACAGGTTAGATGCAGGAAGTCCCTACCACAGACAGTTGTTGATGCCAGTTCATTGGATATATTCAAGAGGGAGTTAGATGTGGCTCTTACGGCTAAAGGGATCAAGGGGTATGGAGAGAAAGCAGGAAAGGGGTACAGAGGTGAATGATCAGCCATGATCTTATTGAATGGTGGTGCAGACTCGAAGGGCCGAATGACCTACTCCTGCATCTATTTTCTATGTTTCTATGAGGGAGGCTTTGAGGGTGTCCTTGTAACGTTTCCTCTGCCCGCCTGTGGCTCGTTTGCCATGAAGGAGATCCGAAAAGAGCACTTGCTTTGGGAGTCTCGCGTCGGGCATGCGGACAATGTGGCCCGTCCAGCGGAGCTGATCAAGTGTGGTCAGTGCTTCAAAGCTGGGGATGTTGGCCTGGTCGAGGACGCTAACGTTTGTGCGTCAGTCCTCCCAGGGGATCTTGCCAAATCCAGGGGGTCACCATTGACCAAAAACTTAACTGGACCAGCCTTGTAAGTACTGTGGCCACAAGAGCAGGTCAGAGGCTGGGTATTCTGTGGCAAGTCTCACCTCCTGACTCCCCAAAGCTTTTCCACCATCTACAAGGCACAAGTCAGGAGTGTGATGGAACACTCTCCACTTGCCTGGATGAGTGCAGCTCCAACAACACTGAAGAAGCTCAACACCATCCAGGACAAAGCAGCCCGCTTGATTGGCTCCCCATCCACCACCTTCAACACTCACTCCCTCCACCACCGGCGCACCGTGGCTGCAGTGTGCACCATCTACAAGATGCACTGCAGCAACTCGCCAAGGCTTCTTCGGCAGCACCTCCCAAACCCGCGACCTCTACCGCCTAGAAGGACAAGGGCAGCAGGCGCATGGGAACACCACCACCTCCACGTTCCCCTCCCAGTCACACACCATCCTGACTTGGAAATATATCGGCCGTTCCTTCATCGTCGCTGGGTCACAATCCTGGAACTCCCTCCCTAACAGCACTGTGGGAGCACCTTCACCACACGGACTGCAGCGGTTCAAGAAGGCGGCTCACCACCACCTTCTCAAGGGGCAATTAGGGATGGGCAATAAATGCAGCATTTTAAGTTTGCCAACAGACTGCACCAAACAGGGAGTACATTGCTCCTACAGTGGAAATAAGATTGAAACTGGAAAGACTTTTTTTCCTTTGGAAAGAGAGGAGAGTACAGAGTGCACGTGGAGCAGCATGATTTGCAATTAGAAAAAAAAATAATCCTGTTGCCAGCAAGCAAGACATTTCCTAAGAGGATTAGTGATTGGCTTGTGCCTGTGGTTTGTGCTCGGTGTCCACTGCAATGCAGTGAATGAGCAATCCTGCAGGGGTGTGACTTTGGTGCTCATGTTGGACATCTTATTACAATGGATTCTCAGCTGATTTTTGCTTCAGCTTTGTCATTGGATTATTGGGAGCCCCTCTTAGGAACATTGTAGTATCCGTCTCCCAGTATTGCTGTACACATACTTATTGTTCAATCGGAGCCAGAAAACAGCTCTAACATTCTGCACCCTTAATTAGCAGCAATGCCATTTTAAGTTCAGCGTTATAGTAATTCAGTAATCATTTTTTGTAAATTTCCTAATTTATAACTTTTGTCCTCTGGTATTTCAACTCTTTATCATAGCAAACAATTTTACTTTTATTTATTAGTTCCGGGATGTGGGCGTCGCTGGCAAGGCCGGTATTTATTGCCCATCCCTAATCGCCCTTGAGAAGGTGGTGGTGAGCCGCCTTCCTGAATCGCTGCAGTTGATCCTCTGTGTTAGCAGTTGGTGGAGAAATACCACCAACGATGTCTCCGCAAGATCCTGCAAATCCCCTGTGTGGAAGAAAGAATCTATGAATCTATGGCTTATGGTAAAGGGAAGGGTTAAATTCTGTTTTTGCTATATTTGAAGAAATAATAGGACTAGAACAACACCCACACTTTTTAGCCTTGAAACTTAGAAATGTAATTAAATGACTATCCGGTATTAAAAGGGAGTCTCCTGATATTCTACTTATCAGACTGTGAACAGGGAGAAACTATGCCAGGACAGATAGAGTGTGTGCCTCCCGAGACGACCTTTGTACTCACGGAACTAATGAATAAGATTCCTTTTCTATTTCTGTATTCTATTTCTGTATAAAGATAGGGACAATTTGCTTGTACAGGAGAGTTTTCTGCCTTGGTACGGTCCAAGCAGGCTCTCCGAGATATCTCGCTTTTTCAAAATAAAATTCTCTCGAAGCACGACTCTGAAAGCCTCCGCCTGAGTTAACTAACTTAGAAATTTCCTCGACAGATTCTGGCGTAGTCAGCAG
Source organism: Pristiophorus japonicus (assembly GCF_044704955.1). NCBI lineage: Eukaryota > Metazoa > Chordata > Chondrichthyes > Pristiophoridae > Pristiophorus > Pristiophorus japonicus. Next base: position 7,161,651 of record NC_091989.1, on the reverse strand, counting down.
GATCTCTAAAAAACGAGATCCAAAAGAACTAAATTTAACTTTTAAAGAGAAAAGAGGAATTTTAAGGACCTTCCTAGCTGAAAGGAGGAAGGTGCCTAGGCCGTCCTAGCAAAAGGGGGACGGGCCGCCGAGATCCCCTGGGGGGGGTGAGGCATAATTTAAGGTAGCTACCGCAAAGAAGCTAAAATAACAAAAAGGCAAAAGGAGACCCCGAGCTGAGCAGAAAAGAGAACACCGGTGAGCGCTTTGTAAATTATTGTATATTTTGTAGGATTGTCCTAACTCTCATTTCAGAAAAGATCGTGAGACGTTGCACCCGGAAGAATGGGAAACGGCTCGCGCCCAGCTCCTAGAAAAGGAAAGAAAGACGACCTCTCAACTGAAAGAATGAAAGTACATCCTAAGACTGAGAAAAGAATCCGTAAGGTTGCAAAGCAACGAGAGAAGGTAGGAGATCCTATTGTGCCGCCCGGCTCGCTGGCGGACACTGTAATTAAAGAAACAGGAGACGACAGATACGCGGTAACGTTTAGTAGCGATTTGTACGGTTGGTCTGATAGGGATTGGCCATATGGAGGAAGTTTTAAATTGTCCTTAATTGAGGAATGGAGACAGACCACCAAAGACGGGGCGGGGGACCCCACTTGGGATAAAGATTATATGGAGAATTGTTTTAAAAAATGGACAGAGGTGGCAAAAAGGCACCAGCCCCCGAAAAATAAAAAGAAAGAGGAGGAGGGTAAGGAGAAGCCCCCTCCCTCTTACAGCCCCCCGAGTGCCCCGGTTATGACCGCTTCCCCTGTCGGCTTATATCCCCGCCTTCCAACCACCAAGCCGGATGATTGGCAGGAGATCATAGAAATAGTGGCTGCCCAGCTAGATCAGGCCTCTAGGCGATGAATGCCCTGGACACCGGGGGAAGCTCGGGATATGATATCAGCCGCCCCTAATCCTGTTAAGAAGCCAGTAGCCTTTCACAATTGGCTTGAGCAAACCTGTACCATTTATAACCCCCTCCCCGGAGATGTGAAATTATTACTGCAGGCAGCATATAGGTCCTCTTGGCAGGGGGTGAAAGATATGTTCCCTATACCCGCCGGCGAAAACGGAGATTGGCGGGAAGATAATGAGGAAGAAGGAAATGAGTCCCGGGAACATTGGTTGCAGCACAGGGGCAAGGATGCCATACTAAAGGGAGCTAAAAAGCATGGAGATATCGGGGAAGTCACGCGCTGTCTGCAGAAAGCAGAAGAATCAATAATAGATTTTGCAGGCAGATGGAAAAATAGTTGGGACGAGCATGCAGGAATACCAATGGATCAAAATGAACCTTTGGCAGTGCAAACCTTGTTAAATTGTATGTTGCCGCAACACGCGAGAACCTATAAAATTAAGGTTTAGGACTGGCAAGGAAAAAGTTGGAAGGAAACAATTACAGTCTTGGCCAACATGGATAGGGAGGGACTATTCACATATAAGGAAAATAAGGCTAAAACAGCAGGTCAGTACTATCAGCAAAAGGGACGAGGACAGGTATAGAATAATAGAGGAGGGTTTTGGGGATGAGGACGAGGAAGAGGGAGAGGACAGTGGCCCCAACGAGACCGCTCCCAAGATGAGTGTAGAAATTGCGGAAGGAAAGGGCATTGGGCTCGCGATTGCAGATGCCCCCCGAAACAGGGTGGAGGGTTACAAGGGGATTTCCCCGAACCTCCACCTTCATTGGCCCCTCAGTTTTCGTTCTCTAACCCCAACCCGCACCAATCAGCATAGGGATGCCCCGGAGGCTTAGTGGTACAGGCGGCAGCCCTCCGCTTATCAGCAGACATAGAAGAAAACCCTTTGGCAGTAGTAAAAGTAGGAGACACTTATGTGAAATTCCTGGTGGATACCGGTGCTACTATGTCTTCTGTACCATCCTCTGTGGGATTAACTGTCAGCAACACCACCGTCTTAAGTATGGGTGTGGCCAGTATCCCCATGAAAGAATTCTTATCTGAACCTACCAGATTGATCATTGAAGGACAACCAGTTAATGATGAGACTTTGAAAGTCTCTAAAACAACACCGCTCCCTTTATTGGGAAGGCAGACTTTGTGCAAACTAGGAGCCACAATTTATTGCACAAAGGAAGGAATGTTCATGGAGCTCCCTCCAAATAAAATTCATCAGTTCTTTAATGGGATTAAAGAAGAGAAAAGGGAGGATAACAAAGAAAAGGCTGCCCTCTATTGTTGGCAATTGAATGGCAACTTCTACTCCCCTTTGATACATGAAGTTATACAAAATTTAAAAGCTAAAATCGACCCTAATACTGAAGAATTGATGTATATAATTTTGACAAGCTTTGAGGCAGTTCAGCTTCACTGTACAGCCTGATACACTCGACAAAAAGCTGAAACTTACCAGTGTCTGGTACAATCCTTTTAAAAAAAAGAAGAAATAGTAGAAGCTACGCCCCGCATTTATTTTGGACCAGAAGGATTGGGGGTAGCCATCGATTTGACACCCTTACAGCAGCAGCGGTTTAGAGAAGCGAACTCGACACCCCATCTGACATTGGCTGTAAAACCACCAGCGAAACCTAAAGATATGGGTCCGATGATTGTAGAAATAGAAAAAGAAAAACAGCAACCAGGCTATCAACCTTGGGCAGTAACAAAACTGCAAAATGTTCAGATAGACTTTATCACCCGCACCAGGGGGATTCTCTGGTGGAAAGGTAAAAATCATGCCTCCACTTTTGAAAAACAGCAACCCCCGGAACAACCGAGCCCTAGGCTTCCAATGGCATTGAATCAAGTATCTTCTGAACTTTGGGCAAAGCATAAGAATCATGTTGGGCAAGTACACTCTGCAGTACCCCATCGGGTACAATTGATAAAGAACGCCGTGTTACCAAGCATTAGGCAGTACAGACTGCCTCCAGAGGCAGAAAATGGGATAAAGCCAGTCATTTCTGCATTGTTGGAACAAGGAGTTTTAGAAAAGACACAGAACCCGTGTAACACTCCGATACTGCCCATACCAAAGGTTAATAGGCCGAATGATTGGAGATTTGTGCAAGATCTGAGAGCTATTAATAAGATAGTAATCCCTATCACCCCTGTGGTACCGGACACCAACATTATACTATCTGCTATACCACCAACAGCAACTGTCTTTACTGTGATAGACCTGTGTTCAGCTTTTTTCACCATCCCGTTAAATCAAGAAAGTCAGTATCTGTTTGCTTTCACCCACAAGAAGCAGCAGTACACATGGACCAGGTTGCCCCAAGGATACACCGAAAGCCCCGCAGTATATGCAGCAGCAGTAAAAAGAGACCGCGAAGACTGTTCATTATCAGACCAGTCTGTGCTGTTGCAGTATGCGGACGATTTGCTTGTGGCTTCTAGCCACGGATACAGGTGCATGCAAGATTCCCTGAAACTGTTACAGCACCCATGTGAAAGAGGGCACCGAGTGTCGTTACCAAAGTTACAATTTTGTCAGACTCAAGTCCAGTACCTGGGTTTTCACATATCTCAAGGGCAGAGGCAGCTAGGACCAGAAAGGATTCAGACAATTCAAAGGGCCACCATACCAAAGACAAAGAAGGATATCTTGTCATTTTTGGGGATGGTTGGGTACTGTAGACAATGGATCCCCGATTATCGAGAATGGGATGCGGTCCTAAGATCAGCTGCCCTAAATGATGCCCCACCCAAGGTGGAGTGGACCCCAGAGAGAGAGGAGGCATTTAAACAGTTAAAGAAAGCCATTACTAATGCTCCGGCGTTGGGACTTCCGAATTATGGTAAACCTTTTCAGATGTATGTGAATGAGAAAGAAGGATTTGCAACAGCAGTACTAACCCAAGAACATGGTGGGGGAAATAGACTAGTGGCTTATTATTCGGTTTTGCTGCCTCCAGTAGTAAGGGGAATGCCAGCATGTCTACGCGCTGTAGCTGCTACTGCGGTCATGGTGGAGAAGTCGGTATCTATTGTTTTGGACTATCCATGTACTGTCATTACAGCCCATGCTGTGTTATTACTTTTGAATTCAGCTGCCACATAACACTTTACAGCGTCTCGAAGAACAGGTTATGAAGTATTACTGCTGTCACACCCTAACTATACCTTTCGACGTGCACCGGTAGTAAACCCAGCCACCTTTCTTCCTACTAAAGAAGTAGAGGATCCAGACCAGCATGATTGTCTGTTAACAGTGGAAATAGCCACCTTACCAAGACCAGATTTGCTCACAGAGCCCATGGACAATCCTGATCTTATTCTCTATACGGATGGATCATCACATAGGCCGTCGGATGACTTGCTGTTGGCAAGCTATGCTATTGTAAATCCCCACGAAACTGTTGAAGCATTCGCCCTGCCTCTCGGAACCTCGGCTCAGGCTGCTGAATTGTTTGCCCTCACTAGAGCTTGTATAATAGCTAAAGATCATACTGCTAATATCTATACTGATTCCAGATATGCATTCGGTGTGGTCCATGATTTTGGACAACTGTGGAAAAACAGAGGCTTTTTCACCTCTGGTGGAAAGCATATTAAGCACTCTCAACTGGTGCTTAATCTATTAGATGCCATTCAGTTGCCAAGTAAGGTAGCCGTTATCAAATGTGCAGCTCACACAACCGGTGAGGATGAAGTATCATTAGGAAATAGGAGGGCTGATGAAGCAGCCAAACAGGCCGCTTCGGCACAGGCAGACTGCCTTCAAGCAGTCTCAGTCTCCCCTCCACAGATACTTGACATCCAACAACTTAAAACAGCCCAACAACAAGTTACTATGCAAGAAAGAAGAACTTGGGAAAACCAGGGTTGTTTTCTCAAAAATGACATCTGGTGTCACCCTGATGGGCGAACTGTTTGCCCTAGATCTCTATCTTTGCCCCTGTCTCGCCTAGCACACGGTCAGGCTCACATGGGCAAAGGAGGGATGATACATGCTATTAATGCTATTAGAAAGGAAAATATTATCCTTCCATGCTAACACATGGGAAAGGTTGCTGGAAATTAACAAAAGGGATAAGCTTCTTAATTTAACCATTAACCCTCAAAAAAGATATACCAGTTGTAATTCAAAAGGATGTAACATTACTGTGGAGATAGTAAGTAAGACACGAAAAGAAATTTGGTGTCAGTTCCAAGTAATGCCCCAGCTGTTTGGACAGAACTTCTGGTACCCAGAATTTAAAGGAGATTGGGTCGATGAGAAGAATATGACACATCACCAGAGGGGATGTGCTAGGTGGCCATTCGGAATGGTATGTCCCTATCAGACCACCATATACGAACCATGCTCACTGCAGCACTCCATTGGAGTATGTAAATGGGAATTAAAGCCAACAAATGACACTGAGATTACGGAAATAGGACCGAATGAGGTCTGTGTGACAGGAAATAAACCTGTCTATCTGGATGGAATTTTGTATAAACCCCCCATTAATAAATGCGTGAGAAGTGTCTATACCCTGTATGACCCTGAAGTAAAAAGAACTTATACCTTTGGGCAATGGCAAAATGTAGAAAAATATCTGTCTATGCACAAGATTGAACCCTTACCCCCCGTAATTAATCTGACCAGACTGCACAATTTGATACGGAATGACAAGGAAATCGAGGAAGCTCTGTCAAAGCAAGGCAGAGACATCCACCAATTTAGAGTCGAAATGAGTTACAAGAAGGGGACTAGTGAGAATCGCAGATGAAGTTACCTCTGACAGTACACCACTGGTGGGATGTGTTTACCGGATGGTCCCCAAAAGCTACAGCAGTACTGAAGTTTGCTATACACCCCATAGTAATCGTAGGTGTGGTTATGCTTGTATTATTAATAATCCTTTGCGGAATGTGGATAAAATAAAAAAATTTAATTAGTCAAGTAATAGGCCTGATCTCCGAAATAGAAAGGAAAAGTGTGTGCATGAAAGGAAGGTTAAGTCGCTTAGAGGAAAAGGTTGATGAAGACGAATATCTCAAAATGCGACCCTCTCCTGAAGGGTATGAACCCCCTTTTGCGCAAGAAGAGAATATAGGAAATTGTGTTGATCTGAAAAAAAAGATCAACAAGGAGGGAATTGTGGAAGAAAGAATCTATGAATCTATGTCTTATGGTAAAGGGAAGGGTTAAATTCTGTTTTTGCTATATTTGAAGAAATAATAGGACTAGAACAACACCCACACTTTTTAGCCTTGAAACTTAGAAATGTAATTAAATGACTATCCGGTATTAAAAGGGAGTCTCCTGATATTCTGCTTATCAGACTGTGAACAGGGAGAAACTATGCAAGGACAGATAGAGTGTGTGCCTCCCGAGACGACCTTTGTACTCACGGAACTAATGAATAAGATTCCTTTTCTATTTCTGTATTCTATTTCTGTATAAAGATAGGGACAATTTGCTTGTACAGGAGAGTTTTCTGCCTTGGTACGGTCCAAGCAGGCTCTCCGAGATATCTCGCTTTTTTAAAATAAAATTTTCTCGAAGCACAACTCTGAAAGCCTCCGCCTGAGTTAATTAACTTAGAAATTTCCTCGACACCCTGGGAGGACAGATGCACCGTCAGTGTCCTTGATCAGGCCAACATCCCCAGCATCGAAGCACTGACCACACTCGACCAGCTCCGCTGGGCAGGCCACATTGTCCGCATGCCCGACACAAGACTCCCAAAGCAATCGCTGTACTCGGAACTCCTACACGGCAAGCGAGCCCCAGGTGGGCAGAGGAAACGTTTCAAGGACACCCTCAAAGCTTCCTTGATAAAGTGCAACATCCCCACCGACACCTGGGAGTCCCTGGGCCAAAGACCGCCCTAAGTGGAGGAAGAGCATCCGGGAGGGCACTGAGCACCTCGAGTCTCGTCGCCGAGAGCAAGCAGAAAGCAAGCGCAGGCAGCGGAAAGAGCGTGCAGCAAACCAGACTCCCCACCCACCCATTCCTTCATAAGAACATAAGAACATAAGAATTAGGAACAGGAGTAGGCCATCTAGCCCCTCAAGCCTGCTCCGCCATTCAACAAGATCATGGCTGATCTGGCCGTGGACTCAGCTCCACTTACCCGCCCGCTCCCCGTAACCCTTATTGGTTAAAAATCTATCTATCACTGTCTGCCCCACCTGTGACAGAGACTGTAATTCCCGTATTGGACTGTACAGTCACCTGAGAATTCACTTTTAGAGTGGGAGCAAGTCTTCCTCGATTTGCCTATGATGATGATGATGGCAGTGTGACGTTGGTACAAAGGCTTAGCAATTTATATGTAACCAAAAGCTTCAATTCAAATTTTTACATTACGACTATAACAGAGAGGGGAGGTTTTTTATCTGTTTGCCTAACTTGTTAAAATTTAAGTCATGCGCATGTTTATTTGGTTGGCTAACTTGTTCCAGGTGTGATATTGAATGTATCAAGTGCGTCAAACTTAATTTGAGTTTAGAGGGTTGGAAATTCCCCAACTTTGCGCCCGGTTTTTGGCGAAAAACGGCGAACTGGGAAATTCAGTGAAATCTTAGAAACATAGAAAATAGGTGCAGGAGTAGGCCATTCAGCCCTTCGAGCCTGCACCACCATTCAATAAGATCATGGCCGATCATTCCCTCAGTACCCCTTTCCTTTCTCTCCATACCCCTTGATCCCTTTAGCCGTAAGGGCCGTATCTAACTCCCTCTTGAATATATCCAATGGACTGGCATCAACAACTCTCTGCGGCAGGGAATTCCACAGGTTAACAACTCTCAGTGAAGAAGTTTCTCCTCATCTCAGTCCCAGATGGCCGAGCCCTTATCCTAACACTGTGTCCCCTGCTTCTGGACTTCCCCAACATTGGGAACAATCTATCCACATCTAACCTGTCCCGTCCCGTCAGAATCTTGTATGTTTCTATGAGATTCCCTCTCATCCTTCTAAACTCCAATGTATAAAGGCCCAGTTGATCCAGTCTCTCCTCATATGTCAGTCCAGCCATCCCGGGAATCAGTCTGGTGAACCTTCGCTGCACTCCCTCAATAGCAAGAACGTCCTTCCTCAGATTAGGAGACCAAAACTGAACACAATATTCCAGGTGAGGCCTCACCAAGGCCCTGTACAACTGCAGTAACACCTCCCTGCTCCTATACTCAAATCCCCTAGCTATGAAGGCCAACATACCATTTGCCTTCTTTACCGCCTGCTGTACCTGCATGCCAACTTTCAATGACTGATGTACCATGACACTCAGGTCTTGTTGCACCTCCCCTTTTCCTAATCTGCCACCATTCAGATAATATTCTGTCTTCGCGTTTTTGCCCCCAAAGTGGATAACCTCACATTTATCCACATTATACTGCATCTGCCATGCATTTGCCCACTCACCTAACCTGTCTAAGTCACTCTGCAACCTCTTAGCATCCTCCTCACAGCTCACACCGCCACCCCATTTAGTGTCATCTGCAAACTTTGATATATTACACTCAATTCCTTAATCTAAATCATTGATGTATATTGTAAATAGCTGGGGTCCCATTTCACAAATAATTTTTCCGTTCAGTGATGCACATCAGTGATGCTCTATCACTTGATGGATCTTCTTGCCGACCCTGTTGCAATCACTGTGGCAAGTGATTTGTTATTGCTCAGACATTTTCACGGCTTCTGGAAATTTTTATTGCCAAATTGCAGTACTCGAGTAGCAAATGACAAGGCCGTGCCGCGCCAAACTACTTACCCGCTGTAAGGAAATCTCTTAAACTCCAATGATTCCTCGTGATTCAGGCTCGAGCGTATTGTCCAAATGCAAGTTTATTACTCAGATGCCAATCATATAATAACTATTACGGTTATGCAATAAACTTAGACAACCCGGTGTCCTGCAGACCCAAGGTGATCAAGCTCGGTTTCCATAGGTGTTGGATTTCTCACCGTCCCGGGAGCTCTCCGTACAAGGCCTGTTCTTTTGTCACATGCTCAAAAACCTTCCAGACATCCTTAAAGTACCCTCCCCTATAATGTGAGTCATATCACATGATGCCCAGAATGTATATCTTGATGGTTTGACTGTTAATCGGTTTAACCTGACATCCGGCAGTAACATTACAAAAGGAAAGGGCCGATCTAGGCAATCTCAGACAGTTAATGTGATACTGCTTGGGGGCTTCCATTGTTCTGGTCAATTCTGGCCATTGAATAAATACCAATGTATAAGGGTAAAGACGTCTTACTGCAATTATATAGGGCCCTGGTGAGACCGCACCTGGAGTACTGTGTACAGTTTGGGTCTCCTTACCTAAGGAAGGATATACTTGCCATTGAGGGAGTGCAACGAAGGTTCACCAGACTGATTCCTGGGATGGGGGGATTGTCCTATGAGGAGAGATTGAGTAGACTAGGCCTATATTTTAGAAGAATGAGAGGTGATCTCATTGAAACATACACAATTCTTACAGGGCTTGTCAGGGTAGATGCAGGGAGGATGTTTCCTCTGTTTGGGGAGTCTAGAACCAGGGGTCACAGACTCAGAATAAGGGGTCGGCCATTTAGGGCTGAGATGAGGAGACATTTCTTCACTCAGAGGGTGGTGAATCTTTGGAATTCTCTGCCCCAGAGGATGCTCAGTCATTGAGATATTCAAGATAGAGATTGATAGATTTTTGAATAGTAAGGGAATCAAGGGATATGGGGATAGGGCAGGAAAGTGGAGTTGAGGTAGAAGATCAGCCATGATCTCATTGAATGGCGGAGCAGGCTCGAAGGGCCGAATGGCCTACTCCTGTTCCTAATCCTTATGTTCTTATATTTATTGCATGCTAATTTCCTTCCTTTCCTGAATTTGGTTGAGGTACAGTTCTATGGTGCGAGTATTGCACATCACATATGTGGTACTTTTTCATCTGAGCCTGGTCAGTGAATGCCAGCAAAGATATTCAACTATAGAAGGCGACTTTGCCTTATTTAAGATTAGGATCACAGGTCACACACAGATTACATAGAAAATAGGAGCAGTAGTAGGCCATTCGGCCCTTCGAGCCTGCACCGCCATTCAATATCTCAACACCATGTTCCTGCTTTCTCCCCATACCCCTTGATGCCTTTTGTGTCCAGAAATCTATCTATCTCCCTCTTAAATATATTCAGTGACTTGGCCTCCATAGCCTTCTGTGGCAGAGAATTCCACAGGTTCACCACCCTCTGAGTGAAGAAATTTCTCCTCATCTCAGTCCTAAATTTTCTACCCTGTATCCTGAAACATCCTCCCCGCATCCAGTCTGTCCAATCCTGTCAGAATTTTATACGTTTCAATGAGATCCCCTCTCATTCTTCTAAACTCTAGTGAATACAGGCCCAGTCGACCTAATCTCTCCTCATATGACAATCCTGCCATCCCAGGAATTAGTCTGGTGAACCTTCGCTGCACTCCCTCTATGGCAAGTATATCCTTTCTTAGGTAAGGAGACCAAAACTGCACACAATATTCCAGGTGTGGTCTCACCGAGGCCCTGTATAACTGTAGTACGACATCCTTGCTCCTGTACTCAAATCCTCGAGACCCAAAGGGTCTCAGGAGTCATGTTTTATTAAGGAACGGTAGTTTAAATATAGTCAAATCTAACACATAATCAGGATAAACATACGACCATGACAAGTAGCTGGTACTAGTCCCGATTGGTGACACGAACAGCTCTTCTCTGCACCGTCTGTGTTAAAAAGCCCTTTAGATATCTCTCTTAGTCTCTTTTTTAGGGGTGGGTCTGCGTAGAAGATGGACAGGGCTATCTAACCTGTTAGAGCTCTTCCCAAACCAGGGTGCCCAATTTCCTACTATCCCTCCAGTGCCTACCCTCCCAAGGTTGGCCAAATCAAAGATACAGTCAACAGCCTTTCTAGCACACAACCAGCAGAAAGCTAGCCTGGAAACAAGGTCACTGCCGTGGTGCAGGATATTATAATGTCCGCAGGGAGTCAAAAACATAAGCAAATTCAAAGGGCTGGAAATTCGGTTGGAGGGTTTTTAAGGCGCTAATGTCGGGCGAGCGGTAAATTTAGCGCCGGGAAATGGTTTGCGACGGGAGCCACAAAGTTCAGTGTTTGCGCCCTGAGAGTGGGGCGGAGCGCTAAGGGAGGCGTTTCCACACCTCTCTCAGGGCGCTCGGCCGGGTGAGCAACTGAATATCCCGCGCTAAAGAACCGGCCTCGGAGCGCCCTGAGAGGGGCCTGCCCGGCAAAAAAAAGAATCGGAACAAAAAACACAAAAAAACATTCCCGATACATTACTCACCCCAAATAAAGTGAAATCGCAAAAAAAATCACTCACACGTACCCCATGCAGTCCTGCCTTCCCGTAGCGCCCCGGGACAGCTCTGCACGCCGGCTTTCTCTGGCGGGGTCACTAGGGGGCGCTACGGGTGCCACGCAAACCAAATGTTGCCGTCGTGTCGATACCGGGGGCATTGCACACCGGCGCGGTGCTCCCGGGCGATACTCCTCAGCCTCACCGGTATCGGCACACTGAATTCGCCGAGCAGCGCGAACACCGATGCTCGCGGCTGCAAACCCTCTAGCGCCCCTGTTCCCACCCTCGCCAGGGGCACTGTCCAACTGAATTTCCGGCCTCATGAGTCTAGTTATTCTAACACCAGTCTGAAATGACTTTTTTTGGCTCAAGTTATTTGTTCCAATTCACGGTTTCTTACACTAACCTAACATTCACTTTCCAAGGGCCACTCGATAGGCAGCTGAATCATTTCTTTCTCCAACTCTGCCACCCGAGGCACGTTCGAGAAGTCTGCTCAGCACCACACGGACTGGACCTTGGAGCTTCTGATCTCTATGATGCACGATGTATTATTTTCTCCTTTCCCCTCCCCCCCGCCCCCCCCCGCTCTTCAACATGGTGAGTTCCCAACCTTCACATGACCTAGAAATGTTTTTTGTTATATTTGTTCTTGGGGTGTGGGTTCATGCTGACCAGGCAGCATTTATTACCCATCCTCGGTTGTTTTGAGGGCATTAAGAGCCAAGCACACCGTGTAGACTGGAGTAGGTCAAAGCAAACAGAGGTGGCAAATTCCCTTCCCCAAAAGACATTAGTGAACCGATTTATGGCTTTTGCAATCATCAGGCAGCTTTTATGGTCGTTTTTTCTGGTGCAAGTCCAAAAATAACCCAGACTTACTGAATTCAATTTCAGATTGTCAGAACACTCTGCCATTGGGCTGCTTGTGTCATCATATCATAGGCGGTCCCTCGAATCGAGGATGACTTGCTTCCACGTTATAACGTTCCCAGGTGTTTCAATGAAGGACCTAATATTCCAGATCCTGAACTACATGTTGAAGGGTGGAAGATGCCTGTGGGTGGATTTTTTTAACGTGTGGTGGCCGTTGCACACCAGCCACCGCACGGGCTTGACAGAGCGAGGTCTTGGTCCAGTGGCAAGGATTAACCAGGACGACTGGAGACCTGCTCTGCTGCACGGACCTAGTGCGCACACATATCGCCGTGTGGGCTGGGCCCGTACTGCCCCTGGGCCCTCGCCTCTCCTGGCCCCCGATCACGTCCCTCTACAGTCTCTCGCCGCTCCTTCGCCCCGACCTCGCCGCTCCTGCTGTATCTGCCCACGCTCCACTCAGCGACCTGGATCTTGGTGATGTCCCTTTTCGCTGCCGTTGCTCTCCTGCTCCAGCACCTGCTGCTCCCTGGAGTGGTACCCCGCCACGCTGCTCCATCCGCTCCCCGGCCTGCTCCGATGCTGCTCGCAGGCCTGGGGCCACTCAGCCTGCTTGTGTAGTACCACAATCACTGCACTACTGCAGTTACATTTATATAGCACCTTACATGTCCAAAAAAGTTACACACATCGATCGGACAATTGTGGAAGCCACTTTGCACCGAGAACAACAGGCCCTCATTTTAATGTCTCAACCAAAGGCCAGCACTTCTGACAGTGCAAGACTTCCCCAGTACTTCACTGAAGTGTTATCCTAGACCACTTTCCATACCTCGGGAGCCTCTTATCAGCAAGGGCAGACATCGACGGCGAGATCCAACACTACCTCCAGTGCGCCAGTGCAGCCTTCGGCCACCTGAGGAAGATAGTGTTCGAAGATCAAGCCCTCAAATCTGCCACCAAGCTCATGGTCTACAGGGCTGTAGTGATACCCGCCCTCATGTATGACTCAGAAACATGGACCATGTACAGTAGACACCTCAAAGCACTGGAGAAATACCACCAACGATGTCTCCGCAAGATCCTGCAAATCTCCTGGGAGGACAGATGCACCAACGTTAGCGTCCTCGACCAGGCCAACATCCCCAGCATCGAAGCACTGACCACACTTGATCAGCTCCATTGGGCGGGCCACATTGTCCACATGCCTGACACAAGACTCCCAAAGCAAGCACTCCACTCGGAACTCCTACACAGCAAGCGAGCCCCAGGTGGGCAGAGGAAACGTTTCAAGAACACCCTCAAAGCCTCCTTGATAAAATGCAACATCCCCACCGACACCTGGGAGTCCCTGGCCAAAGATCGCCCTAAGTGGAGGAAGTGCATCTGGGAGGGCGCTGAGCACCTCAAGTCTCGTCGCCGAGAGCATGCAGAAAGCAAGCGCAGGCAGCGGAAGGAGCGTGCGGCAAACCAGTCCCACCCACCCTTTCCTTCAACCACTGTCTGTCCCACCTGTGACAGGGACTGTAATTCCTGTATTGGACTGTTCAGTCACCTGAGAACTCAGTTTTAGAGTGGGAGCTAGTCTTCCTCGATTCTGAGGGACTGCCGATGATGATGATGTTGATCCTCAACTGTGCTGCAATGGGGCTGGAACCCCACAACCTTCGCACTCCAACCAGCTATCAACTGACCCAAGTTGTCACACTATTGCATTTGGGAATGTCACCAATCTGTCACGTACTTATACCAAAAAAGACAATTGCCATTAAAAGAAATGCCTCCCCTCCGTGGTAGTGCTACCATAAGCGTACAGAAGCTTGAGTTTCATGAGTAAAATACAATTTATATACGGCAAGCACCCACTTGCAATCTGAAATACTATTTGGAAACAATGAATACAATCCTTTTACAGAAGGAAAATACTGTGGATGCTGGAATCTGAAATAAAAACAGAAAATGCTGGAAATCTCAGCAGCATTTGTGGAGGGAGAAACAGAGTTAATGTTTTGGGTGACCTGAAACGTTAACTCTGCTTCCTCTCCACAGATGCTGCCTGACCCGCTGAGATTTCCAGCATTTTCTGTTTTTAATACAATCGTTTGTTTAAAATGGTGCAGCATTATCACAGAGGCCAGCACCCTTTATGTAAAATAGATTATGGCAAAGACTGAAGCAAGATAGCAATTTGACATGCTCCATAAACGTAGGAATGTCTACGTTTATGACAGGCAATCTGCTTTGTAGATAAGGACCAGTGTCCACAATTCTGGATAATGGTTTACTTAAACCACTTGAATCAAAGATGCTTCGAGGAAAAATGCATTTGTCGATCTGCAGGACCTCTTCTGCAGATTGCAGGAGTCCTTTCCGTATTGATGTCAAGGTTTCTACCCCTCTGCAATGTCATGTTCCAAAACATACAGCGTAACACATTGAATGGGCACATTTTGATGAACACACACTGCAAAGCCCTCTCCACCCACCCTCCCATATCATTGCTAACAATCCCCCAGCATCAACCATGCAATCTATTACCTTGTTGAAACTACAGCACTGGCTGAGACTGAAGGAATTGTGTGACCTTGAGAACTGGACATTTATGTGGAGGATTCTTCCATGAGTTTACAGATAAGAACATAAGTAATAGGAGCAGGAATAGGCCATTTGGCCCCTTCGAGCCTGCTCCACCATTCAAATGGATCATGGCTGACCTTCAACATCAATGCCACCTTCTAACACTATCCCCATATCCCTTTGTTCCCCCAAATCTATCGATCTCTATCTTGAATATACTCAGCATCTACAGCCCTCTGGGGTAGAGAATTCCAAAGATTCACAATCCTTTGAGTGAAGAAATTTCTCATCTCAGTCCTAAATGGCCGACCCTTTATTCTGAGACTGTGGCCCCTGGTTCTAGACTCTACAACCAGCGAAACAGCCTCTTAGCATCTACCCTGTCAAGCCCCTTAAGAACGTTATGTTTCAATTAGATCACCTGTCATTCTTCTAAACTCTAGATACACATTGAGAAATAGAAGGGCTTGCAGTTGTTATAAACCATTAGACTGAGCAGTGGTACTTACTTACATGTGTATACAGCTGACTAGGTAGCCAACAATAGCATAAACCATTCCTCATTCTTTACATAACTTCTGCACTTTTGTTGAAGATGAAACTTTCAGCTTTCACGATCAGTGTTGTCAGTCACCCTCTTAAATGCATTATGAATGTGACATCAGGCCAGAAATCCGCTAATGTGTTTTGAATGATCCTGTAGCGAGGTTTATGGTTGCGGTGATGTTCAGTCTCAGGCAGAGCAGTTGGGAGTCAGTGAAGATGCTGTACCATGTACCCTGTGTCCACACCTCACTGGAGAGCCCCAACTGCTGTGTACGCTGCTGCCCCTCCGTTAGGCTTCGGTGGGACATTCAGGGCCCACAGACCTTCTCCCTCATGTACAGTTTCATCCTCCTTGTATGTGCTCTTTCTACATTCCCATATTTCTGTCAAAGTTTGTGAATGTTACAATGTTGGGTAAGAACAGTGGCAAATGGAATTCAATCCAGAAAAGTGTGAGGGAATGTATTTGTGGAGGAACAACAAGGTCAGGTAATACACAATAAATGGGAGGATACTGAGAGGTGTGCAGGAACAGAGAGACCTTGGAGTATATGTCCGCAGATCCTTAACGATAGCAGGACAGTTCGATAAGGTATACGGAATGCTTTCCTTTATTAACCAAGGCATAGAATATAAGAGCAGAGAGGTTATACTAGAGCTGTATAAAACACGAGTTAGGTCACAGCTTGAGCACTGTGTGCAGTTGTAGTCACCACATTACAGGAAGGATGTCACTGCACTAGAGAGGGTACCGTGGAGATTTATGAAGATGTTGCCTGGACTGGAGAATTTTAGCTATGAGGAAAGATTGGATCGGTTGGGTTGTTTTCTTTGGAACAGAGGAGGCTGTGGTGAGATCTAATTGAGTTGTATAAAATTATGAGGGGCCTGGATAGAGCGCATAGAAAGGACCTATTTCCCTTAGCAGAGGGGTCAATAACCAGGGGGCACAGATTTAAAGTAATTGGTAGGAGGCTTAGAGAGGAGATGAGGAAAAATTATTTCACCCAGATGGTGGTGGGGGTCTGGAACTCACTGCCTGAAATAAGAATTAGGAACAGGAGCAGGCCATCTAGCCCCTCGAGCCTGCTCCGCCATTCAAACAAGATCATGGCTGAAATGGCTGTGGACTCAGCTCCACTTACCCGTCCACTCCCCATAACCCTTAATTCCCTTATTGGTTAAAAATCTATCTATCTGTGATTTGAATACATTCAATGAGCTAGCCTCAGCTGCTTCCTTGGGCAGAGAATTCCACAGATTCACAACCCTCTGGGAGAAGAAATTCCTTCTCAACTCGGTTTTAAATTGGCTTCCCCGTATTTTGAGGCTGTGCCCCCTAGTTCTAGTCCCCTCATCTCTGGAATCAGCCTCGTGAATCGTCTCTGTACCCCCTCCAAAGCTAGTATATCCTTCCTTAAGTAAGGTGACCAAAACTGCACGCAGTACTCCAGGTGCGGCCTCACCAATACCCTGTACAGTTGCAGCAGGACCTCCCTGCTTTTGTACTCCATCCCTCTTGCAATGAAAGCCAACATTCCATTCGCCTTCCTGATTACCTGCTGCACCTGCAAACTAACCTTTTGGGATTCATGCACAAGGACCCCCAGGTCCTTCTGCACCTCAGCATGTTGTAATTTCTCCCCATTCAAATAATATTCCCTTTTACTGTGTTTTTTTCCCAAGGTGGATGACCTCACATTTTCCGACATTGTATTCCATCTGCCAAACCTTAGCCCATTCGCTTAACCTATCTAAATCTCTTTGCAGCCTCTCTGTGTCCTCTACACAACCTGCTTTCCCACTAGTCTTTGTGTCATCTGCAAATTTTGTTACACTACACTCTGTCCCGTCTTCCAGGTCATCTATGTATATTGTAAACAGTTGTGGTCCCAGCACCGATCCCTGTGGCACACCACTAACCACCGATTTCCAACCCGAAAAGGACCCATTTATCCCGACTCTCTGCTTTCTGTTAGTTAGCCAATTCTCTATCCATGCTAATACATTTCCTCTGACTCCACGTACCTTTATCTTCTGCAGTAACCTTTTGTGTGGCACCTTATCGAATGGCTTTTGGAAATCCAAATACACCACATCCATCGGTACACCTCTATCCACCATGCTCGTTATATCCTCAAAGAATTCCAGTAAATTAGTTAAACATGATTTCCCCTTCATGAATCCATGATGCGTCTGCTTGATTGCACTATTCCTATCTAGATGTCCCACTATTTCTTCCTTAATGATAGCTTCAAGCATTTTCCCCACTACAGATGTTAAACTAACCGGCCTATAGTTACCTGTCTTTTGTCTGTCCCACTTTTTAAACAGAGGCGTTACATTAGCTGCTTTCCAATTCGCTGGTACCTCCCCAGAGTCCAGAGCATTTTGGTAGATTATAACCAATGCATCTGCTATAACTTCCGCCATCTCTTTTAATACCCTGGGATGCATTTCATCAGGACCAGGGGACTTGTCTACCTTGAGTCCCATTAGCCTGTCCAGCACTATCCCCCTAGTGATAGTGATTGTCTCAAGGTCCTCCCTTCCCACAGTCCCGTGACCAGCAATTTTTGGCATGGTTTTTGTGTCTTCCACAGTGAAGACCGAAGCAAAATAATTGTTTAAGGTCTCAGCCATTTCCACATTTCCCATTATTAAATCCCCCATCTCATCTTCTAAGGGACCAACATTTACTTTAGTCACACTTTTCCATTTTATATATCGGTAAAAGCTTTTACTATTTGTTTTTATGTTTTGCGCAAGTTTACTTTGATAATCTATCTTTCCTTTCTTTATTGCTTTCTTAGTCATTCTTTGCTGTCGTTTGAAAGAGTGGTAGAGGCAGAAACCCTCACCACATTTAAAAAGTACTTGGATGTACACTTGAAGAGCCGTAACCTACAGGGCTACGGACTGAGAGCTGGAAAGTGGGATTAGGCTCTTTTTCGACCGGCACGGACATGATGGGCCGAATGGCCTCCTTCTGTGTCATAGTTTTCTTTGATTATATGCCGTCAGACCCCCATGCTTCCATCTTCTTTTTGGGTTCATTTACTACATTACTATCTGCGTGTGACATACATGTGATTATATCCTGTTATGTATTATTTTAATAGCAGTTGCCTGACTCAGTCTGTCTGAGTAATGAGATTCATTGGTGCTTGTACTACTGGTGTTGAAGCTTCACCATCCTGTTAAACTTCTGCTGGTCAAGGAGAACCGGCAGTCGTACGGTTATGATGTTAAAATTGTCACCAGGCACATTAACAACCCATAGCATTTTAATTTTTTTTAGGACATACAAATATATTTCTATCTTTTTAATTGTATAGGTGAAGAAGGCTTGACAGAAGAAGCAACAAGTCATGCTCGACACGATTCACATCACATCCAAGAGACAAGGAAAACCAAATCTTGCACGACTGACGAAAGCCATGAGATTGTGGGAAGTCCTGTAGCTGGTGGTCTTCTGAAAACAAAGTGCCTTCGGTACACCCTCTGGTTCAACAGGTCCACCATTTGCAGAAACATATAGACTGACATATTGTGCCGTGAGATATTAAAAATGTACACATTTGTATTAAATTATTTTGGTCACTGTCTTACCGAAGGCATTAACTTCTTTTATCTTAAACAGGTATAAATATGGCTTCATTGAAGCAGAGAAATTTAATCGGAAACTTAATTAGACAGCATCACCTTTCCCACTAAGCCGCAGTCACCTGCAGGTCCCTTGCAGGCCTTCACCGGCTGTTATATTGTAAAAATACTTGCATTTATATAGCGCCTTTCACAATCACCGGACATCCGAAAGCATTTTACAGCCAATGAGGTACTTTTTGAAATGAGGATAGAGGTGTACCGATGGATGTGGGTGTAATTAGATTTCCAAAAGGCATTCGATAAGGTGCCAAACAAAAGGTTACTGCAGAAGATAGAGGTACGCGGAGTCAGAGGAAATGTATTAGCATGGATAGAGAATTGGCTAGCTAACAGAAAGCAGAGAGTCGGGATAAATGGGTCCTTTTCGGGTTGGAAATCGGTGGTTAGTGGTGTGCCACAGGGATCGGTGCTGGGACCACAACTGTTTACAATATACACAGATGACCTGGAAGAGGGGACAGAGTGTAGTGTAACAAAATTTGCAGATGACACTAAGATTAGTGGGAAAGCGGGTTGTGTAGAGGACACAGAGAGGCTGCAAAGAGATTTGGATAGGTTAAGCGAATGGGCTAAGGTTTGGCAGATGGAATACAATGTCGGAAAGTGTGACGTCATCTACCTTGGGAAAAAAAAACAGTAAAAGGGAATATTATTTGAATGGGGAGAAATTACAACATGCTGAGGTGCAGAGGGACCTGGGGGTCCTTGTGCATGAAACTCTTTTAGAGTCTACCTGCAAAACATAAAACATTAAACCGTGCCACCCGACCTGGGTGACACACCAGACATTTACAAGGCCCTTTTTTTTCCTTTTTTTGGTTTTTTTTTTGTGTTTTTTTTTTGGGCACTAAAATCACAATTTTCCCAGTGCCCCCTATAAAAGGGAAGGGGACACTAAAAGCACCGGCAATTAAAACAAATTAAACTTTAAAACGTAAAATCAAATTAAAATTTGGTTGCCGGGCGTGATGATGCACTCCAGTCCCTCCGGTGCCCACCTCTCGCGGAAGGCCGCGAGCGTACCGGTGGACACCGCGTGCTCCATCTCCAAGGATCCTTGTGCATGAATCCCAAAAGGTTAGTTTGCAGGTGCAGCAGGTAATCAGGAAGGCGAATGGAATGTTGGCCTTCATTGCGAGAGGGATGGAGTACAAAAGCAGGGAGATCCTGCTGCAACTGTACAGGATATTGGTGAGGCCGCACCTGGAGTACTGCGTGCAGTTTTGGTCACCTTACTTAAGGAAGGATATACTAGCTTTGGAGGGGGTACAGAGACGATTCACTCGGCTGATTCCGGAAATGAGGGGGGTTACCTTATGATGATAGATTGAGTAGACTGGGTCTTTACTCGTTGGAATTCAGAAGGATGAGGGGTGATCTTATAGAAACATTTAAAATCATGAAAGGGATAGACAGGATAGAGGCAGAGAGGTTGTTTCCACTGGTCGGGGAGACTAGAACTAGGGGGCACAGCCTCAAAATAAGGGGGAGCCAATTTAAAACCGAGTTGAGAAGGAATTTCTTCTCCCAGAGGGTTGTGAATCTGTGGAATTCTCTGCCCAAGGAAGCAGTTGAGGCTAGCTCATTGAATGTATTCAAGTCACAGATAGATAGATTTTCAACCAATAAGGGAATTAAGGGTTACGGGGAGAGGGCGGGTAAGTGGAGCTGAGTCCACGGCCAGATCAGCCATGATCTTATTGAATGGCGGAGCAGGCTCGAGGGGCTAGATGGCCTAATCCTGTTCCTAATTCTTATGTTCTTATGTTCTAGTCACTGTTGTAATGTGGGAAATACGGCAGCCAATTTGCGCACATCAAGCTCTCACAAACAGCAATGTGATAATGACCGGATGATGTTTTGTGATGTTAATTGAGGGATAAATACTTGGCAAAGGACACCGAGGAGAACTCCCCTGCTGTTCTTTGAACTAGCGGCCTTGGGATCTTTTACATCCACCTGAGAGAGCAGACGGGGCCTCAGTTTAACGTCTCATCCGATAGACGGCACCTCCGACAGTGCAGCACTCCCTCAGCACTGCACTGGGAGTGCCAGCCTAGATTTTTGTGCTCAGGTTCCTGCAGTGGGACTTGAACCCACAACCTTCTGACTCTGAGGCGAGTGTGCTGCCCACTGAGACAGTGGCTGACAATGTAGATAACCACGTAGGCGCAAAATTTGAACAGGCCGCGCATTGTGGGAGACAGGCTACGCAGGAGGCAGTGCAGCTTACGGGGGCACGGGACAGCATTGTATGATCATATTCATGTGTGATGTGATTTCAACCACATTGAGTTTTAGAGGTGCCACATTGTCCAGTGCTTTCAATTTGTTTATTCAAAACCTTTTAAAAACCCCAAACCCTATTGCACCATCTGCCAACCTATTATATATAGAATTTTGGATAAATGGTTAAAGAACAATTATCACATACATCAGAATGTCTTCACTTTTCAGATGCTAAAATCATTTCTTGATAAAATGCCCCACACCATTCATGTTACATTTGGATCATTCTTTTGCCCAACACTTTTGTGGGGAGATAATTAGGAAGTACATCATTTATTTTGTGCAGTCCAAAATTACTCGCAACTTGCAAGCAATCACAGCTCTTAAATCATTAAATTCGAAGTAACAGCCTCACGTAGTAACTCCATTCTAAATATCTTTCATCATCCCTTCGGGAGTTTACAGCAGATACATGTAACAGCAAAAGCAAGACAGTAACCCCTGCACCAAATCTGTAACGATTCGGGATCTCGAACAAAATCACATGGGCAAGTGAACTGGAATTCAGGATTAAAATTAAATGCGACAGCAGCCTGTTCTGCTGGACTGGAGAAGCTGGGGTTGTTCTCCTTGGAGCAGAGAAGGTTGAGAGGAGATTTGATCGAGGTGATCAAAATCATGAGGGGTCGGGACAGTGTAGATCGAGAGAAACTGTTCCCATTGGTGGAAGGGTCGAGAACCAGAGGACACGGATTTAAGGCGATTGGCAAATGAACCAAAGGTGATGGAAGAAAAAAAATGTTTACGAGTGGTTAGGATCTGGAATGCACGGCCTGAGAGGATGGTGGAGGCAGACTCAATCTTATCTTTCAAAAGGGAGTTGGATAAGTACCTGAAGGAAAAGAATTTGCAGGGCCAGGGGGGAAAGTGGGACTAGCTGAGAGTCGGCATGGGTTCGACGGGCCGAATGGCCTCCTTCCGCGCTGTAAGCATTCTAGGATTCTGAAGCACTAAGTGTCTGTCTACTGTAGGTTTTACGGTCGTATGCATTACTTTTCCTAACTCATTTAGTTAGTTTCATCATGCTGAACAAAATTCTGTGGATCCATCCGTACGCAAGAGTCACTAGCAGTGCAAAAGGCATGTTCTCATTCAGGAACAGCAAACATTGATTAATGGATGCGAGGAAGGGAATGAGCGGTTTGTGGTTCTGTACCCAGGGTTTGGTCCCGATTGTGGCTCAGTTGCAGTTTGGGCCAAACAGATGAGGCTGAAGCGCGACACCTCAAAGGGTGGAACTAACCATTTGATGGGTGTTGGAGCCACGGGATCTTTTAAGTTCACTTCAGGCGTCTCGTCTGAAAGACGGCACCTCCCGCAGTGGACATGTTGTCCCTCCATTCGGTTGTTAGAGGTCTTTCTTGACAGGGAAGCACTCACATTTGATGGAGAGTTGTGTTGCTGGCGACGCCAACTACGAGAGACTCCTTGCACCAGCTGCCTGCCCGGTGAGGGCTGAAATCCATGCTCGGTAGTTGCCGAACAACCAACTAATCTTCTTGGGGGTGGGGATGGCGGGGGGGGGGCGGAAGTTATGGAAATAAGCAAGGTATCTTTGAGGTTGAGATGGTTCCAGGATGACACGGCTGGCAATTGAAGTTTGAACCAAGTCCATCCTCTGTGTCAGACTCATCAATCCAGTATCTGAGACAGGCAGACAGGCACACACCAGGGCACCAGAGTACCAGAATAACTCATTCATGGGACCAGGAGGGGCAGAACGTGTCACTGGGGGCTGTGATCCTCCCCCCCAACTGGCTCCAGCAAACCCTCAAGCCAATATCCCAATGGCAGAGTGGCTTTGGCTGGGCAAGTGTGACATGTCCCCACATGAAGAAAGAGTGCGCACTCCATATCGGGCAAGATGAAACTCTACACTCTGCATTTCTGAGTAGCTTGATTTGGAGACTCTGAACCATGGTAATGGGAGTCTGCATGCGTCAGACACCCAGCTGACCAAAAATAATTCTATTTAAGGCGGAGATGGGCAGATTTTTGAGCGATAAGGGAGTCGAGGGTTATGGGGAGCGAACAGGGAAGTGGAGTTGAGGTCATGATCAGATCAGCCATGATCTTAATTGAATGGCGGAACAGGTTCGAGGGGCCAAATGGCAAACTCCTGCTCCTATTTCTATTTCTTATGATAGAGTTTCACCAAGGCCACTGCATAGGTCAATTTCCAGTACGTGGGATTCTGGAAATTCTCACCAGTGATATGGATCACATTCCCCAATTCTGTTAACTTTTCCATGAAAACAGAAGCCTGGCCCACAATATACAAGGGCTTTGTGGCAATTACCACTGGGCCAACTCACCCTGATCTGTAACGACACTTTATCATCTGACCCATGAGCAACTTTCTGTATCAGAGGCCAACATTTGGAAGTTAGATTTCATATTTGCACTAGGGAAAGGTTTTAAAATCACAGATATAATTTAATTGCTAAGTCCGTGCACACTTATCCCTTCCAGACTTGGAATGCATAGTTATAGGTTTTCAAGGAAAGGATGAAATCGTGCTATTGTGATGCCAGCAGTATATTGTAAATATATTTGTTCTGTGAATAAGGCAGTTCACCAAACTTGCCTCCTTAACACAAGTTAATTTTATCAATATTATTACAACCTAGAAAAATGGTCCTCTGTCCCTTAGTACAAGGGCAAAATGCAAAATTGGGATTAAATATTTCCATAGGGAGTGTTTATTTTCCTAAAACAGTCTCCTCCGCCCCTCGAGCTTCAATTGCAGACGAGGGGATCTTTATACCGTCAAGCTTTCAAAACAGGCAACATGGCAGGCTTCAAAGTCGCGTGTGTCAAACCCATTGCGTAGATGTAAACTCGAGCATCCACCACTATATTTTCCTTTTGAAGCATTTCTGGAAAATAAATGTTCAGTGCATGTTTTTTGAAAACCACCAATAATGAATTGTGAATGACTGATTATAACTATAATTCGATAGTGATTTTACTGACTGCCATCACATCTGCAGAAAATTACATACAAAAGCAGACTGTTTATGATAATACATAAGAATTAGGAGCAGGAGTCAGCCATACGGCCCCTCGAGCCTGCTCCGCCATTCAATAAGATCATGGCTGATCTGATCTTGGCCTCAACTCCACTTTCCTGCCTGTTCCCCATAATCCTCGACTCCTCTGAAGTTCAAAAATCTGCCCATTTCCGCCTTGAATATATTCAATGACCCAGCCTCCACAGCTCTCTGGTGGGTAGAGAATTAAAAAGATTCACAGCCCTCAGAGAAGAAATTCCTCCTCATCTTGGTTTTAAATGGGCGACCCCTTATTCTGAAACTATGCCCCCTAGTTCTAGATTCCCCCACGAGGGGAAACATCCTCTCTGTATCTACCCTGTCAAGCCCCCTCAGAATCTTATATGTTTCAATAAGATTACCTCTCATTCTTCTAAACTCCAAGGAGTATAGGCCCAACTTGCTCAACCTTTCTCATATGGCAACCCCTTCATCTCAGGAATCAACCTCGTGAACCTTCTCTGAACAGCCTCCAATGCAAATATATCTCTCCTTAAATACAGAGACCAAAACTGTACGCAGTACTCCAGGTGTGGTCTCACCAAATCCCTGTACAGTTGTAGCAGGACTTCCCTGCTTTTATACTCCAACCCCCCTGCAATAAAGGCCAAAATTCATTTACCTTCCTAATTACTTGCTGTACCTGCATACTAACTTTTTGTGTTTCTTGCAGTAAGTAGTAATGACAGTTAAGAAGCATCTAAAATATTGTACTCAATGGGCCATTCACAAGTAGCACTTATTGTGAAAATTCACAAGGCTTTGGAGAGGGTACAGAAGAGATTTACGAGAATGGTTCCAGGGATGAGGGAATACAGTTACGTTGATAGATTGGAGAAGCTGGGGTTGTTCTCCTTAGAGCAGAGAAGGCGAAGAGGAGTTTTGAAAAAGAGGTTTTTAAAAATCATAAGAACATAAAAAATAGGAGCAGGAGTAGGACATACGGCCCTTCGAGCCTGCTCCGCCATTTAATACGATCATGACTGATCATGAAGGGTTTAGATCCGCAAAATCCTGCAAATCCCCTGGGAGGACAAGCGCACCAACATCAGTGTCCTTACCCAGGCTAACATCCCCAGCATTGAAACACTGACCACACTTGATTAGCTTTGCTGGGCAGGCCACATAGTTTGTATGTCAGACACGAGGCTCCCTAAGCAATTGCTCTATGCGGAGCTCCTTCACAGCAAGCGAGCCAAAGGTAGGCAGCTGAAACATTACAAGGACACCCTCAAAGCCTCCCTGGTAAAGTGTGACATCACCACTGACACCTGGGAGTCCCTGGCCGAAGACCACCCTAAGGGGAGGAAGTGCATCTGGGAGGGCGTTGAGCTCTTCGAATCTCAACGCCGCGAGCGTGAAGCGGTCAGACGCAGGCAGCGGAAGGAGCGTGCGGCAAATCAGTCCCACCACCCTCCCCTTCCCCCGACGAATGTCTGTCCCACCTGTGACAGGGTCTGTGGCTCTCGCATTGGACTGTTCAGCCACCAAAGGACTCACTTTAGGAGTGGAAGCAAGTCTTCCTCGATTCCGAGGGACTGCCTATGATGATGAGATAGATTAAGTAAGGAGAAACTGTTTCCAATGGCTGAAGGGTCAGTAACCAAAGGTCACAGATTTAAGGTGATTGGCAAAAGAACCAGAGGCCACATGAGGAGTGGTTAGGATTTGGAATGTACTGTCTCAGAGGGTGGTGGACACAGATTCAATAGTCGCCTTCGAAAGGGAATTGGATAAATACTTGACGAGGAAAAAATTGGCGGGATATGGGGAAAGAGCGGGGGAGGGGGACTGACGGGACTGTTCTTCGAAAGAGCCGGTGCAGACTCGATGGGCCGAATGGCCTCCTTCTGTGTTGTACGATTCTATGATTCACAGTAATCACAGGCTACTATATCCATGTGTACTATGCATCATTATTTTTCATATGTTTAAAATAAAGATCCTTGCTCCAACACAACTAGACAGAAATGTTACTTCCACGTTTACGGAACAAATATGCCCAACACTGTAATAACGATGACCAAAGCTGTACTAAACACCAGAACCTTTTCAACTATAGTGACTTTCAGGTTAAATGGCTAAAGAATCTAGATTGTTGTTGTGCCAGTTTTAGGGCACCAGTGCTTTTCCAGTCTCCCAGTTTACATTTGCAGCTAACGCTGTAGCTGGACAGAAGCAGTGTCATGGGCTCCAGGGGCAATTCATGAAAAAGTGGCACTTGCTGACCTTTTTATATTTTCACATGCAGGAGAGTTGCTTTTGTGCCCAGTTACATCTTTACCCCCTCTATTTTGTCGCCCATAAACCACCTGATTCCCAGCTTCTGCCAAAGCCCCTCCACAGCAAGCCACTCGAAGATAGCTCTCTCCCTCTGCGAGGGTGTGTCATCGGACAATAGGAATGTAGCAGCAGGAGTAGGCCATTCTGTCCCTGGCGCCTTACCCCACCATTCAATTAGGTCATGGCTGGCCTGTATCTCAACTCCATCGCCCGCCTGTGCTCCGTATCTCTTGATAGCCGTATCCAACAAAAATTATTCAATCTCAGCCTTGAAAATTTCAATTGACCCAGCATCCCAAGCATTTTAGGGGAAAGAGAGGTTTTGATTTCCACTACACTCTGCGTCAAAAAGTGCTTCCTGATTTCACTCCCAAGATCAACCCTCATCATCATCATCATCATAGTCAGTCCCTCGGAATCGAGGAAGACTTGCGTCCTCTCTAAAAATGAGTCCTTAGGTGGCTGAACAGTCCAATACGAGAGCCACAGTCCCTGTCACAGGTGGGACAGATAAGTAATTGAGGGTAAGGATGGGTGGGACAGGTTTGCCGCACGCTCCTTCCGCTGCCTGCGCTTGGTTTCTGCATGCTCTTGACGATGAGACTCGAGGTGCTCAGCGCCCTCCCGGATGCACTTCCTCCACTTAGGGCAATCTTTGGCCAGGGATTCCCAGGTGTCAGTGGGGATGTTGTACTTTATCAGGGAGGCTTTGAGGGTGTCCCTTGTAACGTTTCCTCTGTCCACCTTTGGCTCGTTTGCCGTGAAGGAGTTCCGAGTAGTGCGCTTGCTTTGCAAGTCTCGTGTCTGGCATGCAGACAATGTGGCCTGCCCAACGGAGCTCATCAAGTGTGGTCAGTGCTTCAATGCTGGGGATGCTGGCCTGGTCGAGGACACTAATGTTGGTGCATCTGTCCTCCCAGTGGATTTGTAGGGTCTTGCGGAGACATCGTGGTAGTATTTCTCCAGCGACTTGAGGTATCGACTGTACATGGTCCATGTCTCTGAGCCATGATCTTGTGGAATGGTGGAGCAGACTCGAGGGCCCAAATGGCCTATTCCTGCTCCTATTTCTTATGTAAATGGCCTGGCTTTAATTTTAAGATTATTCCCCCTGGTTCTGGATTCCCCCTCCTGAGGACATCGTTTCTCTGCATCTACCCTATCAAAACCTCTTAGCATTTTGAAGATCGCCCCTCAACCTTCTAAACTCAAGGGAATACAATCCTAGTTTATGCAACTTGTCCTCATGATTTAACCCATTCATTTCTGGGATCATTCTGGTGAATCTGTGCTATAACCTCTCCAAGGCCAATATATCCTTCCTGAGGTTCAGAACTCCAGGTGAGATCTGAAGCATCACTACCTCACTTTTGATCAAAGTTTGGCATCAAGGCCACTGCTGAGACCCAAACTTACCGTGCAGAGAAATCACATCTCCCCCCACCCCCCCGCTCCCCCCCTCCCTCTCCCTAAACATGATTATTCAAATTGGGCTGAATATTCCAATGCAAGACTTCTGGGTTCTGTAAAAGTACAGCAATGACATCAGCTTTTTTTCCTTCAAAACTTGGAAGGAAAAAAAAAAAGACTTGCATTTATATAGCGCCTTTCACGACCACCGGACGTCCCAAAACACTTTACAGCCAATGACGCACTTTTGGAGTGTAGTCACTGTCCTAATGTAGGAAACGCGGCAGCCAATTTATACACAGCAAGTTCCCACAAACAGCAATGTGATAATGGCCAGATAATCTGTTTTAGTGATGTTGATTGAAGGATAAATATTGTCCCAGGACACCGGGGATAACCCCACTGCTCTTCTTCAAAATAGTGCCATGGGATCTTTTACGTCCACCTGAGAGAGCAGACGGGGCCTCGGTTTAATGTCTCGTCCAAAAGACCGATATTGCTGTGGCTGCACCAAGATGTTCTCAGTTATTGTGATAGCACATGATTGCTGTGGTTTTTGAATACATTTACCAGCCTCCAGCACCAAACAGCTCCGGCTGTTACACTGGCCAAGATACGGGAATGGCTGTCGCTGCTGAAAGCAGAATGTTAAAAACTATTCGGGTCACTGTGTGCACATTTGGTTACCGACCAAAAATCCTAATCTTAAACGTTTCAGGAGCAAGAAAATGGTGCCCTTACCATCAATTTTGGTACGCAGTTCATTCATAGGAATTAAAATCACCTCAACGAATTCTGAGAAGATAAAAAAGTCTCAATCAGAAGATAATGCACTGCCCAACAATTTGATGTAGTTATAGAAACATGCAGCACGGAAAGAGGCCATTTGACCAGTTGGGTCAGTGCCGACCGAAAAAGAGCTATCCAGCCTAATCCCACTTTCCAGCTCTTGGCCTATCGGTTACAGCACTTCAAGTGCACATCCAAGTACTTTACAACCATAAACAAAGCATTATACAAGAATGAGATCGCCCAGAACCATACTTAACCAAGCTAGGCATCCAAGTATGTAAACGTGAATGAAAACGTACCTCCATCATCTGAAAGGAGAAAAAAGCACTACTTAATCACGGTGAAAATCTCGAGGTTTACAATACTACACAACTCATACAATTAATATGTCTGCAATACCCGATGCAATAGAAGCTAAACTACAAAATCATTTTAAACATTATAGGGCATTCTGTATCAAATAGGAATTACAGTATAATCCAGTCTTGAGGGTTTAGAATTCACACTTTCTTACACAGACATTTATTTCCTCACGTGGACTGTTTTGATCATGCTATCAACTGAGTAGTGGACGTTTCTAGCAATCTTGTCTCAGAGTCAGTTCCAAAACCCGCGACCTCTACCGCCTAGAAGGACAAGGGCAGCAGGCGCATGGGAACACCACCACCTCCACGTTCCCCCAGCCCCCACCCCCCCAAATCACACATCATCCTGACTTGGAAATATATCGGCCGTTCCTTCATCGTCGCTGGGTCACGATCCTGGAACTCCCTCCCTAACAGCACTGTGGGAGCACCTTCACCACACGGACTGCAGCGGTTCAAGAAGGTGGCTCACATAGAAATTTACAGCGCAGAAGGAGGCCATTTCGGCCCATCATGTCCGCGCTGACCGACAAAGAGTCACACAGCCCTCGGTCAGCAGCCCCGAAGGTTACAAATAAACCTAGGAACAATGGCGGCAAGGCAAAGAGCACCCAGCCCAACCAGTCCGCCTCACACAACTGCGACACCCCTCACCACCACCTTCTCAAGGGGCAATTAGGGATGGGCAATATATGCCGGCCTTGCCAGCGACGCCCACATCCCGTGAACAAAATAGAGCCCCACAACAGGAGTTGAGCACGTTACCTAGGCAACATCAGCGCAGTACTGAGGGAGAACTGCAGCAACACTAAAATGTTGTAACCACCACACAACCAGAAGCCACTTATCCACTTACCCAGCCGCTGTTTGGGTTTGATGTTTTCGGAATCATCACCATTTATATTAACAGTTACAAATTGCAGGGTACAGTTGGTCAATCCAGGGTCCAGGCACACAGCTGAAAGGGAAGAGCATTCAACAGTTGCATTAAAAATTGCTCAAATTCAAGTGGAGTTTCCCAACATGGTACAAGCACGGCTCCCCAAATCCGGCAACCTCGGGACCGAGACCGCGCCGATTTTTTGGATTTTTCCGGATTTCGGACAAGAAAATCAAGACTGTAAGTATGCTACCGAGTCAGACAAAGTACTAATGGCGTGGGTCAGGTCGGGTTGGACCGGGTCGAGGGTCAATGGGCAAGGCTCGGACCGATCGCACGCCATTTAAAACATCGCGGCGAAGCCGGTAACCAGTCCGGCCCGCCGGGTTTTGGACAGTGATTCTGGGTTTTATTTTACTGAATATCAAATGGGATTTTCTCAAAAATGTCCAGTTTTCAGACAATTCCGATTTTCAGACAGCTGGATTTGAGCTGTTGTACCTGTATAGTCATGTACAGTTCCTTTACAGGTACATTCTGAGTGCACTGCAAATTGCCAATAGATCGTGCAGGTTGCACAGTACACCGCTCATTATCCCAACTCATTCACAGAACAGTGGGTCAGGTGAGCCTAAGGGACAGACTACAAGTGTCCCCCCCACCCCCACACCCTAACAGTGCGTATCTGCTTACAAAAAAGGGGAGAAAAGACCATCAGGCCCGTTAAGCCTGTCCTGTCCGGATACGGTGTAACCATGTACAGCACTGAGGGGGGGGGACAAACTGCGACCAATTCAAGAATAAATGTGGGAAATTCCTCTCCGACTCCCTCAGGCAATCAAGCAAGCTTCAGGAGTTGGGAGCAGCTCCGAACCCACTCCTAATCACAGCCAAAGAGAAACGTTCCGAGAGCTGGAAAATGTCTTCAGGAATTGAAGTTCTGGAGAGGGTGCAGAGGAGATTTACAGGAATGGTTCCAGGGATGAACATAAGAATTAGGAGGAGTAGGCCATTCGGCCCCTCGAGCCTGCTCCGCCATTCAATGAGATCATGGCTGATCTTCTACCTCAACTCCACTTTCCCGCCCGATCCCCATATCACTTGATTCCCTTAATTTTGAAAAATCTATCGATCTCTGCCTTGAATATACTCAAAGATTGTCGAATGCCATCTGAAAATCCAAATACACCACATTCACTGGTTCCTCCTTATCTACTCTGCTAGTTACAACCTCAAAAAACTCTGTAACAGATTTGTCAAACATGATTTCCCTTTCATAAATCCATGTTGACTCTGCCCAATCCCATTATTATTTTCTAAGTGCCCTGTTCCCACTTCAGTTATGTGAATAGACTGGAGAAGCTGGGGTTGTTCTCCTTAGAGCAGAGAAGGCCAAGAGGAAATGTGATATATGTGTTTAAAATCATGAAGTGTTTACATGGAGCAAATAAAGAGAAAATGTTCCCAATGGTTGAAGGGTCGATAACCAGAGGGCACAGATTTAAGGTGATTGGCAAAAGAACCAGAGGCAACATGAAAACTGTTTTTACGCAACGAGTGGTTAGGATTTGGGACACACTGCCTGATCGGGCGGTGGATACAGATTCAATAGTCGCCTTCAAAAAGGAATTGGATAAATACTTGAAGGAGAAGAAATTGCCGGGATATGGGGAAAGAGCGGGGGAGGGGGACTGACGGGATTGCTCATCGAAAGAACCTGTGCAGATTCGATGGGCCGAATGGCCTCCTTCTGTGCTGTATGATTCTATGATGCTTCGCAAAAATGTGTCAAATTCCCTATCAAAAGGACTGATGTACTTCCTCTCCGGTATACTGGAAACAAATCTTTCTAACATGCTTAGTTAAAATGTAATCGCCTTTGGGAAAGGCTTAACAAAAGATCACTTTCATCTAATTGCTATTCTACTTTAGCAAGGGTCCCAGGACTACAACGGGTGAGGGCAGGACGGGGTTGGATTTCAAACCTGGAGTTGTTCCACTGATCTCCCCTTTGTATCCAGTTTCTTCCAAAAGCTCTCGCAAAGCAGCAACTTCTGCAGTTTCACCGTCATCGATGAGACCTGAGAATAAAGCACAGGGCCGCAGAATTATAACCCCCAAACAGTGTGTCTGCAACGTCACAACGCAAACACCGTCCTATAATGTTGCAAATCTCTCAATTCCCTCTGAAATATTATATAGTTGATCAAATATAATCAAACGCATCATACTGACATGCAGCTTCATTTATAGT
This sequence comes from Pristiophorus japonicus, assembly GCF_044704955.1. NCBI lineage: Eukaryota > Metazoa > Chordata > Chondrichthyes > Pristiophoridae > Pristiophorus > Pristiophorus japonicus. Next base: position 7,129,385 of record NC_091989.1, on the reverse strand, counting down.
GACTTAATTCTGAGAGTTTTACAATTAAAATGACAAAAACTTTTGCAGTTTCCGAAGAGGACTATCTTGGAATCCTCTTGTACCAGTTAATACAAAACTGGTCCTTTAAAACAAATCAATTGACACAGCTCCATCTCACACATCTCAACCTTTTAACAACAGTGCAGCGAGTGCAGGAAGTCAGGTTCCCCCACCGGCCCCCGCCAATCTCATCCTTCACACCACTTTTTTTAATGTCCTTTTTATGTTCAAGATGAGAAATGTCAGTGCTCTTGAACGGTTACAGCACAGAAGGAGGCCATTCGGCCCATCGAGCCCGTGCCAGATCTCTGCAAGAGCACCTCAGCCAGTCTCACTCCCTGCCTTTCCCCGCAGTGCTGCACATTCTTTTCCTTCAGGTACTTATCCAACTCCCTTTTGAAAGCCGCGATTGAGTCTGCCTCCCCCATCCTCTCAGGCCGTGCATTCCAGATCCTAACCACTCGCTGCGCACAAGAGTTTTCCCTCATGTCGCCTTTGGTTCTTCTGCCAATCACCTTAAATCCGTGTCCTCTGGTTCTCGACCCTTCCACCAATGGGAACAGTTTCTCTCGATCTACTCTGTCCAGACCCCTCATGATTTTGAACACCTCGATCAAATCTCCTCTCAACCTTTGCTCGAGAAACACATTCCATTGCAGGCACCCAGTTGTTAACACGTGCACTTCCAGGTCAGGTAGGGCAGTCAGGTGCAGAGCAAAGCCAAATTGACTCTATTCCAATCTCAAATAAGCACCGTACGAACAATAACGGACGGGTAAAGACCCGCTAGTATGTCTGCTACATCAGTGTGACATTTTTCTACTTCTCACTCAAGCATTCACTTTTAGAATCATTGATAACAGCATAGAATAACCCTAAAGGGGCTTTTCAGTCCAACGTATCTGTGCCGTGCTAGCTCTTTTAGTTACTAAGCAAGAATGATAATTAGTGGCAAATTAGGGCAACGTTCACCTCCACTAGTTCCGGCTGATTTATGGGCACTGTATTTCTGGTTACTGTGTGGTGTGGAACTTGCAGCAGAAGGTCTGTGAACGATATGGTGCTCACCCATTATCCATGCTGCAAAAAGGAGTGAATGAAACTGGGAAATAAAATGCAGAATACAAGAAAAAGAAAAGCTTGCACTCTGTAATGTGTGCACCTGCGAGTATGCTCAGAGGTTTGTAGAGCTGTTGACAACAAAATAGTTGCAGAGCTGTTGAGCGGGCGGTCGAGGGGGTCGTTCAGCCTGACTGCCTGCCTCTCTTCCGCGCTTACATCCGAGCCAGTGTGTCCCTAGAGATGGAGCACGTGGTGTCCACCGGTACGCTCGCGGCCTTCCGCGAGAGGTGGGCGCCGGAGGGACTGGAGTGCATTGTCACCTCCTGCAACCAAATTTTAATTTGATTTTATATGTTTTAAAGTTTAATTTGTTTTAATTGCTGGGTTTTTAGTGTCCCCCTCCCCTTTTATAGGGGGCACTTGTAAATTATATGATTTTAATGCCCCCAAAAAAATCACAAAAGGAAAAAAAAAACACAAAAAAAAGAGGGCAATTATAAGTGTCTGGAGTGTCCCCCAGATCGGGGGGCACTCGATCTAATGTTTATTTTGTACTCCCTAAAAGAGTTGTAGAGCTGTTGACAACAAAATAGTTGCAGAGCTGTTGAGCAGGCGGTCGAGGAGGTCGTTCAGCCTGACTGCCTGCCTCTCTTCCGCGCTTACATCCGGGCCAGGGTGTCCCTGGAGATGGAGCACGCGGTGTCCACCGGTACGCTCGCGGCCTTCCGCGAGAGGTGGGCACCGGAGGGACTGGAGTGCATCATCACCCCCGGCAACCAAATTTTAATTTGACCGTTTAATATTTTATTTGTTGATTTGTCGGTTCTGGTGCCCTTTTAATAAGGGAGCACTCGGCTTTATAGTTTTATTAAAATAGATGTAGAGCTGTTGAGTTGCAAGTGGCTTAGCCAGTCATGTGATGTTCACAAGACTCAATAAAACCCCAGCCAGTTGGGTTCGGGGGGGACCCACGATGAGGTATGCAGTTGTGAGCTTGGTGGATGAACAGGTAATGTGTAGTGTGATTGTTAAGCCTTTGCTATTAAGAACTAGTTGATTTATTAACAGTGTGCTGCTATGAATTCTTAAGCAAAGAACCCATGAAGCAAATATATTACACACTCCTTATTGGAAAGACCATAAAAATTTGCAGGAAGTTTGGACAAACGTGACTATATTTGTGATTCTTTACATCGTATTCCCACACTCCTCTTGCAGCCATTGTTGCTAAATAAAATAATTATCTGACGATACTTAAGTAAACACAAACTACATTACCTGCTGGAAGTTCCAGGCAGTAGCATCCCATAGGTGGCCTGAATTGTTTCACCATGATCAAACAGTCATAATGCAGTGTTTTTTTTAGCACGGCTAGTATAGCTACTCCTAAATGTCAGGAAAAGAAAGATATGTTAAGATTCCCGCTTTCAAACGGAGGTTCTACCTGGACACTAATGCGTTACGAACATCGGCAGATGCACTAAAACATGGTCAATCCAGTGCCTTGTAAGCTAACGTCAGGTATCCATTTTCTCACACTCATGGGCCTGAGATTTTGCAGTCAGCGGTGAAGCGATGGCGCTCGCCGCTGGCCTCGAAGAAAGCTGTCCATGGGGATCGAGCGATCCCTGCGGTGTGAATTACAGCTCTCCTGACCTTCATTTGAATCTGGTGCCAAATCAAGCCAATCTCCAGCGTCCAGCAACAGTGATGTCATCAAGCAGGCAAAGCAGCCAATCACATTGAAGAATTCTCTCAGACAGCAAACCAGGAAGTAAAATGCACAGATTATTGTTTACTTTTTATAAATTTTACAGAGAACGAAATAAAAATTGGGACATACACATAGGATTAATTTAGAAGCTGAAATATCATAAACTTAAAAAAATATTAAAAACAATGTAATTCTTAGCATTTTAATGGAAAAATTTAACATTCAACAAATATAAAATTAGTTTTTCAGAGCCAGAACGGTTCTTCAGCAGTCAGTACACTGTTAAAAACCAAGTTACACCTCAACAAGGCTTAATTTTTTCAGTTTTTAAAAAAAACAGTGATATTCCAGCATAATAGGGGAAGTTTTTGTCAGGAACTACATTTCAGTGTGATTTGAATTGATTGCCGGCTCCGGGGAGTTCCGCAGTGCAACCTGGAACAGCCTTCTGAGTCAGAGGCGACGGTGCTACCAACTGAGCCATCTGAACCTGGTGCCAACCTGACACTGTGACAAGGTGAACTGAAGCAGTGACTCTCACTCCACCCCAGGCCTTCACACCTGACTGACTCTCCCAAGTTTCAGTGAGCAGAACATTTCTGATTGCGAACAGATTGCACTCTCGGAGGGGAAGCAGGGCGGAAAACAGACATGGGCAACAAAGCTCGGAGAATTTCACTTGTAAACTTACCGTCGGATTTACTGTTTTGTTTCCTGGTCGTTCGTTTCACTGTTTCCCAAACCCTGTATTAACAAAAAAAGCAGAAAACGCTACTAAAAGCACTTGCATTTATATAACATCTTTAACACAGAAAAATGTCCCAAGATGCTTCAAGGAGGTGGTAATCAGACAAAAAAAGGATGCCAATGACTTTTGTGTACAGGGCACAATTTCAAAATTTGCAGATGGCTCAAAACCTGGAAGTATAGTGAACAGTGAGAAGACTTCAGGAAGACATAGACAGGCTGGTGGGATGGGCAGTCTTGTGGCAGATGAAATTTAACGCAGAAAAGTGTGAAGTGATACATTTTGGTAGGAAGTACGAGATGAAATATAAACTAAAGGGTACAATGTTAAAGGGAGTGGACAGAGAGACCTGGGGGTATAGGTGCACAAGTCGTTGAAGGTGGTAGGGCAGGTTAAGAAAGCGGTTAAAAAAGCTTACGGGATACTGGGCTTCATAAATAGAGGCAGAGAGTACAAAAGCAAGGAGGTTATGATGAATCTTAATAAAACACTGGTTTGGCCTCAACTGGAGCATTGTGTCCAATTCTGGGCACCACACTTTAGGAAGGATGTGAAGGCCTTAGAGAGGGGGCAGAAAAGATTGACGAGAATGGTTCCAGGGATGAGGGACTTCAGTTACATGGAGAGACTGGAGAAGCTGGGGTTGTTCTCCTTGGAACAGAGAAGGTTGAGAGGAGATTTGATCGAGGTGTTCAAAATCATGAGGGGTCTGGACAGAGTAGATCGAGAGAAACTGTTCCCATTGGTGGAAGGGTCAGGAACCAGAGGACACGGATTTAAGGTGATTGGCAGAAGGTCCAAAGGCGACATGAGGGAAAACGTTTTTACGCAGCGAGTGGTTAGGATCTGGAATGCACTGCCTGAAAGGGTGGTGGAGGCAGACTCAATTGTGGCTTTCAAAACAGAATTATGGAAGTACCTGAAGGTAAAAAATTTGCAGGGCTACTGGGAAAGGGCAGGGGAATGGGACTGGTTGAAGCGCTCGTGCAGAGAGCCGGCAAGGGCTCGACGGGCCGAATGGCCTCCATTCTATGATTCTAAGCCAGATAGTAGGAGAGGTGACCAAGAGCTTGGTCAAAGAGGTGGGCTTTAAGGAGGCCTTACAGGGGGAGAGGAGGGGGATTTAGAGAGGGAATGCCAGAGCATGGGGCTAGATGGCTGAAGGCACAATCAGCATCAATGGTGGGGTGACGAGGAGGGTTACACGGGTTTGGAGTCAGGGGAACACAGATTTCTTGGAGCAAAGGTTGTAGCAGTGGGATAGGTTACAGATGGGATCAAAATATCATAAAAATGAGCACAATCAAGATTCCTTCTATGAATTACGCCCATACCACGTTCATAAGAACATAAGAATTCGGAACAGGAGTAGGCCATCTAGCCCCTCGAGCCTGCTCTGCCATTCAACAAGATCATGGCTGATCTGGCCGTGGACTCAGCTCCACTTACCCGCCCGCTCCCCGTAACCCTTAATTCCCTTATTGGTTAAAAATCTATCGCTCTGTGACTTGAATACATTCAATGAGCTAGCCTCAACTGCTTCCTTGGGCAGAGAATTCCACAGATTCACAACCCTCTGGGAGAAGAAATTCCTTCTCAACTCGGTTTTAAATTGGCTCCCCCGTATTTTGAGGCTGTGCCACCTAGTTCTAGTCTCCCCGACCAGTGGAAACAACCTCTCTGCCTCTATCTTGTCTATCCCTTTCATTATTTTAAATGTTTCCATAAGATCACCCCTCATCCTTCTGAACTCCAACGAGTAAAGACCCAGTCTACTCAATCTATCATCATAAGGTAACCCCCTCATCTCTGGAATCAGCCTAGTGAAGCGTCTCTGTACCCCCTCCAAAGCTAGTATATCCTTCCTTAAGAAAGTGATAGTGATTAGCTGATCATGCAACTTCAGTACCCCATTCCTGCTTTCTCTCCATACCCCTTGATCCCTTTAGCCGTAAGGGCCACATCTAACTCCCTTTTGAATATATCTAACGAACTGGCCTCAACAACTTTCTGTGGTAGAGAATTCCACAGGTTCACAATTCTCTGAGTGAAGAAGTTTCTCCTCATCTCGGTCCTAGATGGGTTACCCCTTATCCTTAGACGGTGACCACTGGTTCTGGACTTCCCGAACATTGGGAACAATTGAGCTACATTCCCTTCCAAGGCACGTTGTTTTTTTAATCCTCCCTTCCAGATCCAGACCATGCAGGATGGGAAATTCGTGCAGTGGCAGCCAGTAAACTTCTTCATCAAATGGTGGCAGAATAGTTGGAGAAAACAGGATTTTTCCCACTGTGTACGTCTGTACCTGGTTTTGCCAGTAGGATCTATGTAGGTTGTCTGTAACAGTTGAGCCCATTTGCCTTTTGCCAGTACCTAGGAATAAATTAATAGCATATTCAGCATCACTCAATAATACAACTCCACTGCAAGCTCACTGACCATATCCAGTGAGCAAAAAGACTTGCATTTATATAGCGCCTTTCACAACCACCGGACATTGCGAAGCGCTTTACAGCCAATGAAGTACTTTTGGAGTGTAGTCACTGTTGTAATGCGGGAAATGAGGCAGCCAATTTGCGCACAGCAAGCTCCCACAGTGTGGCAATGACCAGATAATCTGTTTTAGTGCTGTTGATTGAGGGATAAATATTGGCCCCAGGACACCGGGGATAACTCCCCTGTTCTTCTTCGAAATAGTGCCATGTGACCTTTTACATCCACCTGAGAACAGACGGGGCCTCGGTTTAACGTCTTATCCGAAAGACGGCACCTCCGACAGTGCGGCACTCCCTCAGCACTGCACTGGGAGTGTCAGCCTAGATTTATGTGTTCAAATTTCTGGAGAGGGACTTGAACCCACAACCTTCTGACTTAAGAGGCGAGAGTGCGGCCCACTGAGCCACAGCTGACATGCAGCACCAAATGAAACTCAGTGGGCAGCACTCTCTCTCGCCTCGGAGTCAGAAGGTTGTGGGTTCAGGTCCCACTCCAGGTACTCGAGCACAAAAATCTCGGCTGACACCCCAGTGCAGTGCTGAGGGAGTGCTGCACTGCTGGAGGTGCAGTCTTTCGGATGAGACGTTAAACTGAGGCCCCGCCTGCTCTCTCAGGTGGATGTAAAAGATCCCATGGCACTATTTCGAAGAGGAGCAGGGGAGTTATCCCTGGTGTCCTGGGGCCAATATTTATCCCTCAATCAACATAACAAAAAAACATTATCTGGTCATTATCACATTGCTGTTTGTGGGAGCTTGCTGTGCGCACATTCCCTGTCGCCTTTCCCACATTACAACAGTGTCTACACTTCAAAAAGTACTTAATTGGCTGTAAAGCACTTTGGGCCATCCTGAGGTGGTGAAAGGTGCTACAGAAATGCAAGTCTTTCTTTCTTTCACCCAAGGGTGCACAAAATAATAACACTATTTAATTCCTTAATTAACTGCCAATCGCATCAAGTAATCAAAACCATGTTCTCCTACTTTAAAAAAGGTACTTTTACATTGGTGCTTGTTTAAGTTGGATTGCAGGAGAGTGGTGTCACGTTGGCTCCCTGCTTTAGTACAGGTATTACAAAACACCCTTATCCTAATGGCTGAACTGCAGGCTCACATTTTTGTGGGTCTACAATTTTGCTATTGGAATAACGGAGCCAACTGTCGCAATGTAAAAATCAGGCAGCCCGTGCACAGATGCCGTTTTCCCACTGTCTAAAGTAAAGAATTGCCAATGCAGCAAGCGTCCCAACTCGTTCTTTATGTCCTTTTCTCTTTCAATATTGCCTTCCACTTAAGATCAGCAGATTTAAGAAAAAACAAGCTGACCATCACGATCGCCCAATCACTATTTCTTGATTTATGATGCCATCTTGATCGTGTCCTGCACTATCGGCCTTTGCCCCATCACATGCGTTTCTTAGTAAATAAAACTTGATAAGTATGCTGTTAACGTTGTTGAATTGTGCAAGGACCTGCACGTTAACTGAGAAGCCTGGATTTGCAGGTCTATTACAAACAAAAGACACACAAATTTTTCCTTTTGCGTCTTGCTTTGACCCACTAATTAGGTACGAGATCAGAGTAAAATGCAATTCTAACATGTCATTACCTCTTCTTTGATGATTGATTGGTTAGTAGGCTTATTTTCTTCCATGTTTGCCGATGGTTCCTGAAATTGATGATTAACTTTGCTCTTTGCACAACGAAAGCAAATCAAATGGACGTTTAGTCTCAGAATTAATGATCCGTTGCCCTGCCGATGGAGTTTGTGCCGGATCTTTTTACACTGAAACCGCTCAGTTCTCTCCCCAAAGTTTTCTCAATCTACAAAGCAAGCAGAAAAAAGCAAGACTTGTTTCAGCTGAATATTTGCTATAAAAAAAATCGTCGGCATCAAATAATTCACTGTCATAGAAAATAAACATTGAACGATACCTTCAGACCACAGCCTCTACTCTCGCCTCCAAACCTCCACCAGCTCGGAAAGTGGGTAGTTTGAGTTGTAGACTTTATTAAAGGCATTAAAGACAAAGCAGCCCGCTTGATTGACACCCCATCCACCACCTTAAACATTCACTCCCTCCACCACCGGCGCACCGTGGCTGCAGTGTGCACCATCTACAAGATGCACTGCAGCATCTCACCAAGGCTTCTTCGGCAGCACCTCCCAAACCCGCGACCTCTACCATCTAGAAGTACAAGGGCAGCAGGCGCATGGGAACACCACCACCTCCACGTTCCCCTCCCAGTCACACACCATCCTGACTTGGAAGTATATCGCCATTCCTTCATCGTTATTGGGTCAAAATCCTAGAACGCCCTCCCTAACAGCACTGTGGGAGCACCTTCACCACACGGACTGCAGCGGTTCAAGAAGGCGGCTCACCACCACCTTCTCTCAAGGGCTATTAGGGATGGGCAATAAATGCCGGCCTTGTCAGTGAAGCCCACATCTCAAGAATGATTAAAATTTTTGAAACAAAAATCCACACAAACAGCGACACTGTTCAAGTGGGGCTAGCTGGACATTAACATCCTTAAATTTTCTCCAAAAACAATAGAAAACTACGCTGTCAATTGATGAATCATCTCACACCCCAAACTTCTTCCAAGTTGAAGCTGGTAAACATAAACAAGTAAACGGCAGCACCATTGGTGCAGTCAGTAGTCATACTGAATACCAAAAGATTCAAGCTCTTCCGCAGTAATTACGCTGTTAAATCCCCCACTAAATTTAGACCCAAAGAGATTAGGTGTAACTGTGGTTTTAACAGTGTATTGACGGCTAAACAAAGGTTCAATGCCTGGAAAACTAATTTTAATTTCACACAGTGTGAAATGTGTCCACTTTAATAAAAATTTAAGAAACTTTTCATAAATTTTTTTAAAAGTTTGTCCATCGTCATTTCGGGTTTGCTTCCCCCCCCCCCCCCCCCGTGTGAGAGCCCCATTTTTTGTCTTGCTCCCTCTATAACGATCTTTAAAAAAGTTAGAATTTTAAGAGTTTACCCATTTCCTTGTTCACTGTCTGTGAGAATTCTGCCTTTTGATTGGCTGCTCACACTGCCACAGCAGCTCGCACTATGGGATTCCCACTACAGTGGACTGAATTGGAAAACCCGAAGTTCTCGACACAGGGATCGCGAGATCCTTCTGCGGAGCGTACTTCCGGGCCAACGGTGAATGCCTTTGCCTCGCCGCTGACACCAAATTCCGGGCCATTTATTCGTGCGTCGCCTTAACTCAGTTGGCAGCATTCTTGATGCTGAGTCAGAAGAGTGTAGGTTTGGGTTCCATCACGAGGTTTGAATTCAGAAGCCAGGCTGAAACTCTAGCACAAATCTGCATTGTCTGTCAGTGTGCCCGTTGGTTCGATGAGACATGGAGGCAAAGTCCCCTCTGCCCGTCCTGACAAATGTCAAAGATCCCAGGGCATTATTCAAAGAGCATAAGAACACATTCCTGGCCAATATTCTTCCCTGCACCAATTACCACCCAATTAAAAAAAAAAACCCAGATTCATTAATAAATGTGCAACAGAAATGCGAGTTTTAAATAGAATTCCAAGGCCAAAAATGAGAGACTTTAAAACAATGAAAAGATTAAATTGAGTGTGATCCAAAAGGAAAAAAAAAAGAGAGGATTGGAATACCATTAGAACAATCTGAACAAAAGGCAAGTCTGACACACAGGAATAATTCTACACACCTTGAGCTTTACTCTCTCCTCTTCCTGCCAGGAACTGAGAGAGAAAGTATATTATTAACTGAACTGTGTGCATCACAGCCAACACCCGCATTGACAATAAAAGGAAACGAGGGGAAGGTCTAATAGTTTGATTAATAATAATTTGATTATTAATAATTGATCAATAATTTGATTAATATTAATTGATCAATAATTTGATTATTAATAATTGATCAATAATTTGATTTTGATTAATATTAATTGATGAATAATTTGATTATTAATAATTGATGAATAATTTGATTATTAATAATTGATCAATAATTTGATTAATATTAATTGATGAATAATTTGATTATTAATAATTGATGAATAATTTGATTATTATTAATTGATCAATAATTTGATTATTATTAATTGATCAATTCTCCTTTCGAACGTCCCTTGCATCAAACGAACCCTTAGGGAAGGTGGAGGAGAGGTTCTTGTGAAAGTTACTGAAGAATAGTGAGATTACAAGCTGTAAAGTTGGAAGAAATGATGTTTGAAGGGGTTTTAAATTGAAAATCTCACCCACGGGCTGCAGGAAGTTGGCGCCTTTTCTTCTCACCTCAGCTGCCGCTGACCAGGCATCAAAAAACAGATGGAACGTGCGGGGCTGCGAGTGAGGCCGGGCTCAGAGGAGCTACAGGCGGTGTGTGGGCAATAATGGAGCAGGGGCAGCAATGGGCGCAGGGCCGCGCGGAACCTCCGGGCGGCGGTCGGGCGGGGGAAGGGGTTTCCGGCCGCACCCCCGGCAGGCCGGGGGACTGCTTTGGGGAGCCGGACGCTTCCGGCGGAAGTGGCGGCCGCGGGGCGCAGGATGAAGAAGGAGCAGGTGCTGCGCTGCCAGCTGTCCGCCTGGTACCCGCTCTTCAAGCGGCACACCATCCGCAGGTGGGTCCGTCCAGGGTCACTGTGGGGCGGCGCGCCGCGCCGTGGGCTCAGGGCCCCGGACCCCGCTCCTGAGCACAAAATACAGGCCGGCAGTGCTGAGGGAAGCGCCGCACTGTCGGAGGGGCGGTACTGAGGGAGCGCCGCACTGTCGGAGGGGCAGTGCTGAGGGAAGCGCCGCACTGTCAGAGGGGCAGTGCTGAGGGAGTGCAGCACTGTCGGAGGGGCAGTACTGAGGGAAGCGCCGCACTGTCAGAGGGGCAGTGCTGAGGGAGTGCAGCACTGTCGGAGGGGCAGTGCTGAGGGAGTGTCGGAGGGGCAGTGCTGAGGGAGTGTCGGAGGGGCAGTACTGAGAGAGCGCCGCACTGTTGGAGGGGCGGTACTGAGGGAGTGCAGAACTGAGGGAATGCTGCACTGTCGGAGGGCCACACTGTCGGAGGGGCAGTACTGAGGGAGCGCCGCACTGTCGGAGGGGCAGTGCTGAGGGAGCGCCGCACTGTCGGAGGGGCAGTGCTGAGGGAGTGCCGCACTGTCGGAGGGGCAGTACTGAGGGAGCGCCGCACTGTCGGAGGGGCAGTGCTGAGGGAGTGCCGCACTGTCGGAGGGGCAGTGCTGAGGGAGCGCTGCACTGTCGGTGGTGCCGTCTTTCGGATGAGACGTTAAACCGAGGCCCCGTCTGCTCTCTCAGGTGGATGTAAAAGATCCCACGGCACTATTGCGAAGAAGAGCAGGGGAGTTCTCCCCGGTGTCCTGGGGCCAATATTTATCCCTCAATCAACATCACTGAAACAGATTATCTGGTCATCATCACATTGCTGTGTGTGGGAGCTTGCTGTGTGCAAATTGGCTGCTGCGTTTTCCATATTATAACAGTGACTACACCCCAAAACTACTTCATTGCCTGTAAAGCGCTTTGGAACATCGGGTCATCATAAAAGGTGCTATAAAAATGTGGTAAACTGTGGTTATTCCCACTATGTTCCGATGCTATGATGGGACAGTTATGGTGCTAAGAGTACAGGATATACAGCACACAAGCAGACTATTTGATCCAACCAGTCCATATCGGCATTTATGCTCCCATCGAACCTCCTTCCATTTTTCCTCATCTAAATCTATCAGCATAACCCTCTATTCCCTTCTCCCTCACATGCGTATCTAACCGTCCTTAAATGTATCGATACTATTCGCCTCAATCACTCTCTGTGGTAGCGAGTTCCACATTCTCACCCCTCTCTGGGTAAACAAGTTTCTTCTGAATTCCCCATTGGATTAACTTGAATGTCCCAAAATACTGTTGCCCCACCATTGGCTGCTGGGCCTTCAGCTGCCTGGGCCCGAAGCTCTGGAATTCCAGATCCAAACCTCCCTCTGCTCCTTTAAGTTCCTCCTTCAAACACACCTCTTTGACCAAGCTTTTAGTCACCCCTTCTAATATCTCCTCCTTCAGCTTGATGTTGATTTTTATCTGATTATGTTTCTATGAAGCACCTTGGGATGTATTTCTACATTAAAGATGCAGTACCAACGCAAGTTGTTATCAAGGCGTGGGCTGAATGGTGATTTTTCACCACTGACTTGTTCCTTCTGACAACCCAATGCTTATGAGGGCCTGGATTCCCTCACTTTACTAAAAGGGGGTTGAGAGTACAAGAATAAGGAAGTCTTGCTGTGATTTTACAGGGCTTTGGTGAGACCACACCTGGAGTACTGTGCACACTTTGGTCTCTGTACCGAAGGATGATGATACTTGCCTTTGAGGCGGTTCACTAGATTGGTTCCTGTGATGAGAGGATTGTCCTATGAGGAGAGATTGATTAGATTGGGCCTATACTCTCGAGTTCAGAAGAATGAGAGGTGATCTCATTGAAACATGGAAGATTCTGAGAGGGATTGACAGGGTAGCTGCTGAAAGGCTGTTTCCCCCCCGGCTAGAACTAGGGGGCACAGTCTCCAGATAAGAGGTCGGCCACTTAAGACCGATATGAGGAGAAATTTATTTTCTTCAAGGGTTGTGAATCGTTGGAATTCTCTACCCCAGAGGGCTGTGGAGGCTCAATCAATGAGTATATTCAAGACAGAGATGGATAGGCTTATGTCGCGGAACCAACTAGAGAGCTGGCCATCCTAGACTGTGTGATGTGAAATGAGAAGGGACTAATTAGCAATCTTGTTGTGCGAGGCCCCTTGGGGAAGAGTGACCATAATATGATAGAATTCTTCATTAAGATGGAGAGTGACACAGTTAATTCAGAAACTAGGGTCCTAAACTTAAGCAAAGTTAACTTCCAACGGCATGAGGTGTGAATTGGCTAGAATAGACTGGCAAATGATACTTAAAGGGTTGAAGGTAGATAGGCAAAGGCAAACATTTATAGATCACATGGATGAACTTCAGTTGTACATTCCTGTCTGGAGTAAAAATAAAACAGTGAAGATGGCTCAACCGTGGCTAACAAGGGAAATTAAGGATAGTGTTAGATTCAAGGAAGAGGCATATAAATTGGCCAGAAAAAGCAGTAAACCTGAGGACTGGGAGAAATTTAGAATTCAGCAGAGGAGGATAAAGGGTTTAATTGGGAGGGGGAAAATAGAGTACGAGAGGAAGCTTGCCGGGAGAATAAAAACTGACTGCAAAAGCTTCTATAGATATGTGAAGAGAAAGAGATTAGTGAAGACAAACGTAGGTCCCTTGCAGTCGGACTTGGGTGAATTAATAATGGGGAACAAAGAAATGGCAGACCAATTGAACAAATACTTTGGTTCTGTCTTCACGAAGGAAGACACAAATGACCTTCCGGATGTACTAGGGGACCGAGGGTCTAGTGAGAAGGAGGAACTGAAGGATATCCTTATTCGTCAGGAAATTGTGTTGGGGAAATTGATGGGATTGAAGGCCGATAAATCCCGGGGCCTGATTGTCTGCATCCCAGAGTACTTAAGGAGGTGGCCCTAGAAATAGTGGATGCATTGGTGATCATTTTCCAACAGTCTATCGACTCTGGATCAGTTCCTATGGACTGGAGGGTAACAAATGTAACACCACTTTTTAAAAAAGGAGGGAGAGAGAAAACGGGTAATTATAGACCGGTTAGCCTGACATCAGTAGTGGGGAAGATGTTGTAATCAATTATTAAGGTTGAAATAGCAGCGCATTTGGAAAGCAGTGACAGGATCAGTCCAAGTCAGCATGGACTTATGAAAGGGAAATCATGCTTGATGAATCTTCTGGAATTTTTTGAGGATGTAACGAGTAGAATGGACAAGGGAGAACCAGTGGATGTAGTGTATTTGGACTTTCAAAAGGCCTTTGACAAGGTCCCACAAGAGATTGGTGTGCAAAATCAAAGCACATGTTATTGGGGGTAATGTACTGGCAAGGATAGAGAACTGGTTGGCAGACAGGAAGCAGAGAATCGGAATAAACGGATCCTTTTCGGAATGGGAGGCAGTGACTAGTGGAGTGCCGCAGGGCTCAGTGCTGGGACCCCAGCTCTTTACAATATACATTAATGATTTGGATGAAGGAATTAAATGTAATATCTCCAAGTTTGCAGATGACACTAAACTGGGTGACGGTGTGAGCTGTGAGGAGGCTGCAGGGTGACTTGGACAGGTTAGGTGAGTAGGCAAATGCATGGCAGATGCAGCATAATGTGGATAAATGTGAGGTTATCCACTTTGGTGGCAAAAACACGAAGGCAGAATATTATCTGAATGGTGGCAGATTAGGAAAAGGGGAGGTGCAATGAGACCTGGGTGTCATGGTTCATCAGTCATTGAAAGTTGGCATGCAGGTACAGCAGGCGGTGAAGAAGGCAGATGGCATGTTGGCCTTCATAGCTAGGGGTTTTGAGTATAGGAGCAGGGAGGTCTTACTGCAATTGTACAGGGCCTTGGTGAGGCCTCACCTGGAATATTGTGTTCAGTTTTGGTCTCCTAATCTGAGGAAGGACGTTCTTGCTATTGAGGGAGTGCAGCGAAGGTTCACCAGACTGATTCCAGGGCTGGCTGGGCTGACATATGAGGAGAGACTGGATCAACTGGGCCTTTATTCACTGGAGTTTAGAAGGATGAGAGGGGATCTCATAGAAACGTATAAGATTCTGACGGGACGGGACAGGTTAGATGCAGGAAGAATGTTCCCGATGTTGGGGAAGTCCAGAACCAGGGGACACAGTCTAAGGATAAGGGGTAGGCCATTTAGGACTGAGATGAGGAGAAACTTCTTCACGCAGAGAGTTGTTAACCTGTGCAATTCCCTGCCGCAGAGAGTCGTTGATGCCAGTTCATTGGATATATTCAAGAGGGAGTTAGATATGGCCCTTACGGCCAAAGGAATCGAGGGGTATGGAGAGAAAGTGGGAAAGGGGTACTGAGGTGAATGATCAGCCATGATCTTATTGAATGGTGGTGCAGGCTCGAAGGGCCGAATGGCCTGCTCCTGCACCTATTTTCTATGTTTCTGTGATTGAGGGATAAATATTGGCCAGGACGCCGGGGATAACTCCCTTGCTCTTCTTCGAAATAGTGTCATGGGATCTTTTAACTCCACCTGAGAGAGCAGACAGGGCCACGGTTAAACGTCCCATCCAAAAGACGGCACCTCCGACAGTGCAGCACTCCCTCAGCACTGCACTGGGAGTGTCAACACAGCAGGCTGTCGGAGAGATCTGCATTCACCACTTTATAATGCAAGTGCAATAAATAATACAAAAGCTACATAACCTATTGGCATCACACATAGGATAATCATACTGTGTGAGCTTATTTACTAAAAATTGAGAGACAAAAAGACACAAAACCACCGTCGGAAATCTGAAATTGAACCAGAAAATACTGGAAATATCCAGCAGGTCTGAAGAGAAAACATGGGCGATCCTTTTGGGTGTTCTGATTTTAGGAGAGAAGAGGTTAAACTTGTTATATTGAGCGTTTCACCTGGGTTTATTGATGCGGCTCAAGAAATTAAATAAATTAGGGCAAGTCCATCAGCATGCTGTTTGAAGAAGTGGCTCTGCTGGGCTGAGTAACCTGTTCGTGATGCATTCTTATTCTCTGAAGACTGGAAGTGTGTTACAAAGCATAACACGTTTGCATAAGGTCGATTTTAAAAGTCTCATCCTTGTTTTCAAATTCCACCCATGGCCTCCTTGCCCCTCCCTATCTCTGTAATCTCCTCCAGCCCCACAACCACCCCCCCACCCCAAGATGTCTGCGCTCCTCAAATTCTGCCTTCTGTTGCCTGGGCCCCAAGCTCTGGAACTCCCCCCCCCCCCCCCCCCTAAACCTCTCCATTCCTCTATCTCTCTCTCCTCCTTTAAGACACTCCTTAAAATCTACCTCTTTGACCAAGCTTTTGGTAATCTGCCCGAATATCTCCTTATGTGGCTCGGTGTCAAATTTTGGTTGTTAACGCTCCTGTACCTTGGGACGCTTTACTATGTTAAAGCTGCTTCATAAATGCAAGGTGTTGTTGGTGGATGTCATAAATTTGCAATAATAATTGCAGTTTGCAGTCATTCAGATCCCCCCCCCCCCCCCCCCCCCTGCCAGCTTGTAACTTCATGCACATTCCTACAGATCTTTCACAGTGCGCTATTTACCTTTGTGAAGCTATCCATCTCAATTCCACCGTTTGAAGTTTCTGTCTATGGTTACAATGCACGCATTTTTTCCTGTGCAGCACTGTGTTGCAAATAAGGAAGAGATGTATTTCATAAGTGATGTTCGATCAGAGTAAAGTGGGTATCTGCTGAGTACCAGAGAGGGCTTTGTTTTTAAAAAAAAAACAAGATTAGGGCTATTCAATTATAATTTTTTAAATATAAATCTCAGTGAGCGAGAGCTCAACCGGTAGAATGCAAACTAACATAATTTAATTAATTGTATTCTGTTCGAATGGTTGTCATTGGAACTCATTCCATTCTTCCAGTAAGATGTCTTGCTTCTGATTCTTGATGGAGCAAGCTACATGACTGATCAACCTATTCCGATTTACAATATCTGTAACTGGCTTATTTATAAAACATTACTACTTTTTTTTACATTTGTTTTTCATTGTGTAGTCCACCATCCCTTGTTCCAATAAATAGCTTGCTTCTCTTGATCCTGCATCTTGGATCTGTGCAAGAGAGGACAAGGAGGACTTGCCTGTTTCCCCCCCCACCCCCACCGATACTTGTGCAGATGAACTCTGCTCATGGTATCAACTACTGTGTATATAATCAAAAGTAGAACACCTTCCGAGAATCATAGAACAGTACAGCACAGAAGGAGGCCATTCGGCCCATCAAGTCTGCGGCAGCTCTTTCAAAGAGCAATCCAGTCAGTCCCCCTCCCCCGCTCTTTCTCCATATTCCGGCAATTTTTTCTCCAAGTATTTATCCAATTCCCTTTTGAAGGCTGCTATCTAATCTGCATCCGGCAGCACATTCCCAATCCAATTGCTGCCACTGTATTGCACAGTGTGCCAACACGCTGGGCATCCACACAGATTTAATAATTGAGCATGGCTATTTGAATCGTCGCCTGTCACTTTAATTCTCCGCTCCACTCCCACTCTGACCTCTCGATCCTCGTCCTCTTACACTGTTCCAATATGTTTACATCGGATATATAGAAACATAGAAACATAGAAAATAGGTGCAGGAGCAGGCCATTCAGCCCTTCTAGCCTGCACCGCCATTCAATGAGTTCATGGCTGAACATGAAACTTCAGTACCCCCTTCCTGCTTTCTCGCCATAACCCTTGATCCCCCGAGTAGTAAGGACTTCATCTAACTCCCTTTTGAATATATTTAGTGAATTGGCCTCAACTACTTTCTCTGGTAGAGAATTCCACAGGTTCACCACTCTCTGGGTGAAGAAGTTTCTCCTCATCTCGGTCCTAAATGGCTTACCCCTTATCCTCAGACTGTGACCCCTGGTTCTGGACTTCCCCAACATTGGGAACATTCTTTCTGCATCTAACCTGTCTAAACCCGTCAGAATTTTAAACGTTTCTATGAGGTCCCCTCTCATTCTTCTGAACTCCAGTGAATACAAGCCCAGTTGATCCAATCTTTCTTGATAGGTCAGTCCCGCCATCCCGGGAATCAGTCTGGTGAACCTTCGCTGCACTCCCTCAATAGCAAGAATGTCCTTCCTCAAGTTAGGAGACCAAAACTGTACACAATACTCCAGGTGTGGCCTCACCAAGGCCCTGTACAACTGTAGCAACACCTCCCTGCCCCTGTATTCAAATCCCCTCGCTATGAAGGCCAACATGCCATTTGCTTTCTTAACCGCCTGCTGTACCTGCATGCCAACCTTCAATGACTGATGTACCATGACACCCAGGTCTCGTTGCACCTTCCCTTTTCCTAATCTGTCACCATTCAGATAATAGTCTGTCTCTCTGTTTTTACCACCAAAGTGGATAACCTCACATTTATCCACATTATACTTCATCTGCCATGCATTTGCCCACTCACCTAACCTATCCAAGTCACTCTGCAGCCTAATAGCATCCTCCTCGCAGCTCACACTGCCACCCAACTTAGTATCATCCGCAAATTTGGAGATACTGCATTTAATCCCCTCGTCTAAATCATTAATGTACAATGTATGGCCCAGAAACAGGCCATTCAGTCCCACCAGTCCATGCCGGCGTTTATGCTTCACTCGAGCCTCCTCCCGTCTTTCCTCATCTAAATCTATCAGCATAACCCTCTATTCCCTTCTCCCTCATATGTTAATCTAACCACCCTTTAAATGCATCGATACTATTCACCTCAACCACTCCCTGTGGTAGCGAGTTCCACATTCTCACCACTCTTTGGGTAAAGAAGTTTCTTCTGAATTCCCCATTTGATTTCTTGGTGACAATCTTATATTGACAGCCTCTAGTTATGCTCTTCTCCACAAGTAGAAACATTCTCTCTCTACCCACTCTATTAAAATCTTTCATAATTTTAAAGACCTCTATTAGGTCACCCTCAGCCTTCTCTTTTCAATAGAAAACAGACCCTACCTGTTCATCCTTTCCTGATAGGTGTACCTTCGCATTTCTGGTAAACTCGAGGAACAGTATCTCATCTTTTAAATCGCTGGAGAAATACCACCAACAGTGTCTCCGCAAGATCCTGCAAATCCCCTGGGAGGATAGATGCACCAATGTCAGTGTTCTCGGTCAGGCCAACATCCCCAGCATCAAAGCACTGACCACACTCAACCAGCTCCGTTTTCCGCATGCCTGACACAAGACTCCCAAAGCAGGCGCTCTACTCGGAACTCCTACACGGCAGGCGAGCCCCAGGTGGGCAGAGGAAGCATTTCAAGGACACCCTCAAAGCCTCCTTGGTAAAGTGTAACATCCCCACCGACACCTGGGAGTCCCCGGCCAAAGACCACCCTAAGTGGAGGAAGTGCATCCGGGAGGGCATGGAGTATCTCGAGTCTCGTCGCCGAGAGCATGCAGAAATCAAGCGCAGGCAGCGGAAGGAGCGTGCGGCAAACCTGTCCCACCCACCCTGTAGGGGGTGGTCTCGGGGGTCAGGTTTACTGCTGACCTTCTGAGCGGTTCGAATCGCTCCCACTCCCTGGGTTCTAGACTTTGGATTTATTTGGGGATGTGACAGAGTGCAAGAGACAACTGGTTTTGGTGCAAAGAACTTTGATTTTATTAAGGTAAAGAAAGTACAATGTCAAAACATACAATCACTAGAATAAGAGACACTTCATCACACGTTCAAAAGGGGTTACAGAAAATAATACACCTCCCACCTCCCAATGCTCTGACTAGGTTGAACTCCAGAGCAAACCAGGATTATGCTCACCAATCCTTTTATTATCAGTTGGCGGTGGTTCGCGGTTTTGGGGTTTGCTGGACTCTAGGTTCTGCTCGCCGTACCCCGAACGTCGTGGAAGACTTCTTACTGCATAGTCTTTAGTTGGGTGGTGTCCGCTGATGCGGTAGGGCGCGTATTGGATCTATGGGGTGAGTACCCACTTTCTTCCGTCAGTAGGTTTTAAGTTCTTTTAGGTAATGTTTCACCTGTTGGTAGCTAGGCACAGATTGTGGAGTGGAAACTTGCGAATCTTCGGTTTCTTCTTGAGGAACTCTGTTCTTAGAATTTGCTGATCGCGGTGGTTTCGATATTACCACGTTGGCTGTGGTCAGTAGATGCCGCGATGGCGATGTCCAAAGTCACTGGGACTGCTTTTCTCTGCCTTGATGATCTTCCTTCCTCGGTAGCAGAGCAGTGTGGCCCAGGAGTGTCGTCGAGGCTGAAGAGGTTGATTTAAGGCTGCTGTGGTGCTCGTTTTTCTCAACCCGTAAAACCAAGGCCCCAGTTATACTTTGGGAGTCGTTCTAATCTGTGCGCCGAATCAGCCCTGATTCTTTGTCTTAATTTTGGCAGACTCGTTAATGGTAACTTGTTTCGGATGTGTCGATCTGTCGAATTTGTTTCTCGATCAGGAAATTAGTTTTGGTATTTGCGGTGTCTGCCTAGGCCTGGGTTTTCCATGAGGGCTGGATGGGCCATTAACATTATGTATGCGCTGCATGGGTTTCCTGCTTGGAGCTATGGCTGGCTATCTCTGGGTTGATTGTTGCGATGTTAATGTCTCCTGGGGAGAAGGGTTTTTGAGTTTACACAATTCTCCAGACAATTTGTTTAGCTTCAATACCCCAGACGGTTTCAATACCCAAAGACTGGCTTCTGTAGAGGCTATTTGTTCCTCAGTTTTGCAGTCCTTTTCCACACGGACCCAATATGCCTTTTAAAATCCCAAACTTGGTTAAAACTCGTAGTTTCTTCCACGTGCATTTTAGGATCTCAAACTTTCTGACTGATAGTCCCAAATCAAATTTCCTTTCCAATGAGTCCAAACACTGGGTGGGGTGGGTCCCATGAATTTTGCAATCTTACAACCCGTTCCTTCAACCACTGTCTGTCCCACTGTGACAGAGACTGTAATTGCCATATTGGACTGTACAGTCACCTGAGAACTCAATTTTAGAGTGGAAGCAAGTCTTCCTTGATTTCAGGGAACTGCTTATGATGATGAATGAGACACTTTAGAGCCTTTTGGACTCGACATCGAGTTCAACAATTTCAGACCATAACCTCTGCCCCTATTTGTTCACATGGCAGCTGCTGATGATTCTACCATTCCCATTCACACCCGATCTACACCCATCTTTTGCTGCTTCACTTGTCCCATTACCATCTCCTTTTGCCTCGCACCATCATCCCTTTTGTCATTTAATCACTCCTGCCTTCCACCCTATCACAGTCCTTCCCTTTTGTTCTTTCCTCCCCCACCCTGCCTCTCTACTTGCTTAAAAACCTGTTACATCTCTAACTTATTCCAGTTCTGACGAAGGGTCATCGACCTGAAACGTTAGCTCTGTTTCTCTCTCCACAGCTGCTGCCTGACCCACTGAGTGTCTCTAGCATTTTCGGTTTTTATTTTATGACGATTTGAATGGTGCCCTGGATTTGGCAATGGAATAGTTTTTTTTACCTATGGGACCTGGGTTTAAATCAAGCTCAGACTAATGGGCTGAAAGTCACTTGAGCAACCTTAACCCATTTCTACACAGTATGGATTCATAGCATCAGGGGGCACACATTGGCACTCTCAGAGCTCTTGTGGGAACTAGAAAGAAAGATTTGCATTTATGCAACACCTTTCACAACCACCGGACATCACAAAACACTTTACAGCCAATGAAGTACCTTTTGGAGTGTAGTCACTGTTGTCATCATCATCATCATCATAGGCAGTCCCTCGAAGTGAGGATGACTTGCTTCCACACCAAAAAGGGATGAGTTCACAGGTGTTTCAATGAAGGACCTAATATTCCAGATCTCGAACTATATCGTGAAGAGTGGAAGATGCCTGTGCGTGGATTTTTTTTAGCGTGGATTTTTTTAACGTGGAGTGGCCGTTGCACACCAGCCACCACACGGGCTTGACAGAGCTAGGTCTTGGTCCAGTGGCAAGGATTACCCAAGACTAACTGGAGACCAGCTCCGCTGCTGCAGGAGGGCGATGGCCACGAAGCCAGGTCGCTGATTGCAGTGCGGGCAGGCACAGCAGGAGGGGCGAAGGAGCAGCAAGAATTTGTGGAGGGAAGTGACCGGGGCCCAGGAGAGGCAAGAATCTGTGGCCCAGAAGAGGCGAGGGCCCAGGGGCAGCACGGGCCAGCCCACACTGCAATATGTGTGCGCAGTAGGTCCATGCAGCAGAGCTGGTCACTGTAGTAATGTAGGAAACGCGGCAGCCAATTTGCACACGGCAAGCTCCCACAAACAGCAATGCGATAATGACCAGATAATCTGTTTTTGTTCTGTTGATTGAGGGATAAATATTGGCCAGGACACCGAGCATAACTCCCCTGCCGTTCTTCACAATGGTGCCATGGGATCTTTTACATCCACCTGTGAGGGCAGACGGGGCCTCGGTTTAACATCATAGTGGTCCAGTTGGGACTGTTCTGGAGCTGAAGTTGAATATGTTGGGTCAGGGTAGTAGCAAGTTGGTCTGATCTATATTATACTTGGGCTGGAAGTGTTCACTGCCGACTTAAAAGGCAAGAAGGGAAAGTAATAATGTGCCCAGCAGTGATTGTAGTTTTAAACACTCTTCTGTTGTTCACTTGAGTAGTAACGAATTCACTCTTGTGGTTATAATCGCTTTTTTTTCTACTTTAATATAAATACAATCTAAAAGCGGAGTATAATTTGTTGAGTATAACACAATTTACAAGCAGAGTTTTGTCAGCAGATATGAATGTTGGCAGACATGCATCCTTGTACGTTTCTATCTTCCAAAGCTTAAAACAAAAGCTGCTTTTTTAATACACTTTTCTCCTTTTGAAACTGGAACTAGCATTGCCTTATATGGTAGTCTCTGATCAAGGCAGTGTCCTTCAGCCGATTCTTACGCACACAAGTTTACATTTCTCTCCAATATGCTTACACCATTTCTCTCCAATATGCTTTCACATAAGTTGCAGTGACCTTGTGACCGTAACGGTTGGAATCTAAGCATTCTATTATGGCACCACCATAAACATCCCAAGACCTTGCTTCAATCTTGAACATCAGTTGTTGCTCAGGTGATCTGTCATTTCTTTTTCTCCCTCTGTCTCGCTCTCTCTGGGCTCAATTTTGCACAACCAAGGTAAGTGCGGCGACTTTGCGCACTGGAAATGGCGTCGGAAAAAAGTCACCCCGTTCTGGCCGCTCTTCTGAGTCCCCGGAGTCCCAGCGTGGCGTGCATTGTGAAGTGGGGGGGCAGAGCAACAGGCCAGCGCCGAAAGCACTGCCGACAGCTGCACGCATGCGCTGTGAAGTCTGCGCGCATGCTCCTGCCCTCCCAGCGTGTCCTGCGGGATGTGAGCAGGACTCGATGCTCGCAGGCCCTATCCCCGGCCAAGTGGCCTCCCGCACTGGCCGGCCCGCTGAGTTCCCGGGCCGAGGTAGGACTTGAGTTTTATTTTTTATTTATTGATGGTTGTGCTTGAGAGTTTTGATTGGGGTGGGGGGAGAAAGAAAGAGTGTTTGGGGGGGAGGGTAACTTAAAAAAAACTTGATTCTGGCATAAAGGTTGGACTTCTATTTTTTATTTGTTATTGATTGATTGCTTATTACTTTTTGTGGTTTGCTTAGTGCTTTGTAAGTCTTGGTGCTTTAAATGTTCTAACCTGCGCTGACTTCTTAACTGCCCGCAATGTTTTTCAGAGCTGGCCACATACGCTGACCTAAGTTGATTTGGAGTAAACTTTAACTGGCCAAAGTGGCAGAAATGGCCAAAACTGGCGTAAGTGTCTGGGAACGCCCCGTCCCCTTTTGGAAAAAAAAACAGAACTAAAAAAAAATCGTACCTAACTGACTTACTCTGGAGCAAATTTTTTAACTTATGCCAGAAAAAACAACTTACTCCAAAAAAATTGATGCAAGTCATGGCCAAAATTGGCCCTTTCTCTGTGTGTGAGTGTGCGAGTGTGTGTATCTCTCTCTCGCTCTCTCTGGCTCTCTTCGCGCCCTCTCTCTGGCGCTCTCTCTGGCGCTCTCTCTGGCGCTCTCTCTGGCGCTCTCTCTGGCGCTCTCTCTGGCTCGCTCTCTCTGGCTCGCTCTCTGGCTCGCTCTCTGGCTCGCTCTCTGGCTCGCTCTCTGGCTCGCCCCCTCTCTGGCTCGCTCTCTGGCTCGCCCCCTCTCTGGCTCGCTCTCTCTCTCGCTCTCTGGCTCTCTCTCTCTCGCTCGCTCTCTGGCTCTCTCTCTCTCGCTCGCTCTCTGGCTCTCTCTCTCTCGCTCGCTCTCTGGCTCTCTCTCTCTCTCTCGCTCGCTCTCTGGCTCTCTCTCTCTCGCTCGCTCTCTGGCTCTCTCTCTCTCGCTCGCTCTCTGGCTCTCTCTCTCTCGCTCGCTCTCTGGCTCTCTCTCTCTCGCTCGCTCTCTGGCTCTCTCTCTCTCGCCCCCTCTCTGGCTCGCTCTCTCTCTCGCTCTCTGGCTCTCTCTCTCTCGCTCGCTCTCTGGCTCTCTCTCTCTCGCTCGCTCTCTGGCTCTCTCTCTCTCTCGCTCGCTCTCTGGCTCTCTCTCTCTCTCGCTCGCTCTCTGGCTCTCTCTCTCTCGCTCGCTCTCTGGCTCTCTCTCTCTCGCTCGCTCTCTGGCTCTCTCTCTCTCGCTCGCTCTCTGGCTCTCTCTCTCTCGCTCGCTCTCTGGCTCTCTCTCTCGCTCGCTCTCTGGCTCTCTCTCTCTCGCTCGCTCTCTGGCTCTCTCTCTCTCGCTCGCTCTCTGGCTCTCTCTCTCTCGCTCGCTCTCTGGCTCTCTCTCTCTGGCTCGCTCTCTGGCTCTCGCTCTCTCTCGCTCTCTCTCGCTCTCTCTCGCTCTCGCTCGCTCTCTCTCGCTCGCTCTCGCTCGCTCTCGCTCGCTCTCG
This sequence comes from Pristiophorus japonicus, assembly GCF_044704955.1. Lineage (NCBI taxonomy): Eukaryota > Metazoa > Chordata > Chondrichthyes > Pristiophoridae > Pristiophorus > Pristiophorus japonicus. Next base: position 7,104,790 of record NC_091989.1, on the reverse strand, counting down.
CTCGCTCTCGCTCGCTCGCTCTCGCTCGCTCTCGCTCGCTCTCTCTGGCTCTCGCTCGCTCTCTCTTTTCAACCAGGTCCTGAATTCTATGCTCATATTGCGAAAGCATTTCTTTCCCTGGTATAGGCGGCAATATTTTCCTGCATACGAACTTATTCATGCATTGTGGCTGGATCCTCTGATAAAAATTCCCCATGTGTCATATTACACAAGTATTTGTTAAATATTATGCTGTATTGGCAATTTATTAATGTGCTAGATCTTTTCTAACCCAGTGTATTGTGTGCTGCCTGGATCGTCACTCTTGTAGAAATTCTGTGTACAATAGCGACTGGACACATACAAAGAAAACGGGAGCTCAGCACCTCCTAATTCCCCAGCGCAGTCGAGAATGTTTCCCAATTAATAAGTAAAGGCTGGGTTGATTTTTCTTTTTTAAAGTGGTCATGCAAAATGAGCAGCAATTGGTATTTAATCAGGCTGTTAGGCATGTGGATTAATTGGAGCGCTCAAACCACTTCAATAGAAGTAGAACCAAATTGCAAGCCAGTATTCTAAATTGGTGGATGATAACAACTTGGGGGGGGTGGGGGGGGGATAGTCCGTACTGAGGAGGACTGCCAAAAAATTACAGGAGGATGTTAATAAACTTGCGGAATGGGCAAATCATTGGCCAATGAAGTTCAACACAGATAAATGAGGTATTACATTTTGGTAGGAAGAATAGGGACGTCACTTATTACTTGGAAGGTGCGAGTCTGGGATATATACAAGATAGTCACCAAGAAATCCAATCGGAAATTCAGAAGAAACTTCTTTACCCAGAGAGTGGTGAGAATGTGGAACTCGCTACCACAGGGAGTGGTTGAGGCGAATAGTATCTGTTGTGTATCTATAACGCATGCACTCCCATGTTCTGCCACCAGGGAGCACACCCCCTGAAGTCCCAAGGGATCCCAGGATCCCTAAGGCCTGTTCCTCACTCTGGAGTGTCTTAATAAAGACAGAGGTCACTGTTACTTTAACCTCCCTGTGTGCAGCCTCATCTGTGTTAGGAACACAATAGTATCGATGCATTTAAGGGGAGGCTGGACAAGCGTATGAGGGCGAAGGGAATAGAGGGTTATGCTGAGTTAGATGAGGAAAGACTGGAGGAGGCTCGAGTGGAGTATAAACGCCGGCATGGACTGGTTGGGCCGAACGGCCTGTTTCTGTGTCGTATATCCGATATATTCTGACAGTGTCCTTTTTAGTAAACTAGCAGGACAAGGCAATACAGGCAAAGGGAAAAGCAAGATTTGTGCAGTTAAACTCAATTTGTTTCTCTCACGGCCCAAATATATGGGCAGAAATTCGTTTCTCGGCGATATTTTTTCGCCAAAATTACCGTTATCGCAACGCTTTCGCTATGAGGCCGGAAATTCAAGGTTTAATTTGTGCAGCGGTAAAAATCGGCGTCGCACGAGGATTCGCGGCGCGAGCCGCCATCCTCGCCAGCTTTAGTCCGAGGCTGATACCGCTGCGTGTTGGGCCTAGTGAGGGCGGGAAAACACCTGAAAATAAATTGGGGGGCAAAAAAAACATTTACGAAACATTTACAAGAAACTTATCCAGTGAATCGCTGCAAAAGAATTAAAAAATAAAAACTTTTAACTTAGCTTTTTTTTTGCAGGTTTTCATACTTACCGCTGCTCCCAGGGCTGCAACGCAGCTTTTGCCCAGGCGGTCTTTTTCGCGCTAAATACGGATGCGCACAGAGCCAAATTTTTGGCTAAAGCGATATTTCGAGTCTTGCACGGCGGCGCTCCTCTCTCCAGCGTGATTTGAAAAGCGCCGACACAAAAGTCACCGAATTTTCTGCCGACCGAAAAAAGGTGGAATAGCACCAAAAACCCGCTCGCAAAATCACCAAATTTCTAGCCCATTGTTTCTTTGAAAATAAAGTGAACCTGCTTCAGAGTAGTGTTAGCTTATTAAGAATCTGAAGCTTGTGGTCTTTCTTCACTGAACGATCTGGACGTACATGTGACCTTTTAAGTTGTTGACATATGTTTCTCGTTTTTACAGTGTTATTCTTCCACTGCCGCAAAATGTAATCGATTATTTGCTGGATGATGGGACGCTGGTGGTTTCTGGACGGTAAGAATGAATCTCTGGGTGTTTGTAGCAAATGTTTCGCTTTTGTTATAGAGTCATAGAAATTTACAGCACAGAAGGAGGCCATTCGGCCCATCGTGTCCACGCCGGCCGACAAAGAGCTATCCAGCTTAATCCCACTTTCCAGCTCTCGGTCCGTAGCCCTGTTGGTTTTTTGTAGTGGGGTGCTGCAGTACGGTAGAAAAGACAAATTTCAAAATGTGGGATTCATGATGACCTAAAATATTACAAAACCATCTAAATTCAAAAGCTAGATTACATTTTTCTGGTGGAACAGAATTTACTTGTTAATTAATCGGTATATAACCTTGATACTACAGAAAACCTGAAAAAAGATCAGTAATTCAAAAGAGGAATCCAATTGTTTTTTAAAAAAAAAAATATCCACAACTTTTTTTGCAAACTTAACCAAGCATATGACGTTTTTCAGTGACAACAGGAATTAGTCACTATGAGCACAAAATGAGAGATTGCAGCCAGTTTTTCACTCAAACCATTCACAGGAGAAACTTCAATTTCCAAACACTTTTTACAGGGAATTGCAGTATGTGTTCAGTTTAAATAATAGCGCAGAACATGCTGGTCAGACGTGATGAGGGAGTACATCAACTTCTACTTCGTGTGAGCCATGACTCAACGGCAGCACTCTTGCCTCTGAGTCAGATTATCGTGAGTTCGTCCCACTCCAGAGACTTGAGCACATAAATCTAGGCTGACACTCCCAGTGCAGTGCTGAAGGAGCGCTGCACTGTCGGAGGTGCTGTCTTTCGGATGAGATGTTAAACCGAGGCCCCGTCTGCTCTCTCGGGTGGATGTAAAAGATCCCAGGGCACTATTTCGAAGAAGAGCAGAGGGGTTATCCCCGGTGTCCTGGGGCCAATATTTATCCCTCAATCAACATCACTAAAACAGATTATCTGGTCATTATCACGTTGTTGTTTGTGGGAGCTTGCTGTGCGCAAATTGGCTGCCGTGTTTCCCCCATTACAACAGTGACTACACTCCAAAAGTACTTCATTGGCTGTAAAGCGCTTTAGGACATCCTGAGGTGGTGAAAGGCACTATAGAAATGCAAATTTTTTTCTTCAACACACTGCTGATCACTTGTGGTCAGTAAAGAGCAGTATGTTTACCAACTTTGCAGGGTTAAAGATTTTGACTCAGCAATTAATTTTGAGACTTAATTTTATTTTAAGTTAATTGTGGTTTAATTCTCTCGCTTTTATTTCCAATAGATTGGGTGTTTACAGACTATAAGAAATATAATTAATTTCTCGTTTTGATGATGAAGGAAGAAGCGTTCTGATGGGTCCTTGTATATCTGGTGGTGCCATTTGCTACTAATACAATTACTGTGGTTCAGAATGTGCTGCTGAATTCCATTTCACGCCTCTACAAATAATTAGGGTTTATGGGAAAGTAACATGTTTGGATTCCTGGATTGATTTGCTTAAAAGCTGTTAGTTTGCAGAATGCATCAAATCAAACAATTCTGAAAAGTATAGTGCTTGCTGGCCCCCTTGGGGGAAAAATCTGGTGGGGACTCCGTGAGTAAACATTCCTGATTTTTGTTTCACAAGAGATCGTTTTCACTTGTTTCAGGAATGAAGTCGCAAGTTGTTCCCGTGCAGATGACGGCAGTGATGAGGAACGGGATGTACAGGTCAGTATTGTGTATTCTTTAACTGAACAGTATTTGTTTCCGTATTAAATGCTCTGATGCAATGGTTTATTATATGAGAATGTTTGCAAGGTAACCACTTGTGTTTCTTTCATGTAGTGGTCAGATGATGAGAATGTGACAACACTTACGGTAAGAGGTGTATTTGCATATATGTAGCTGTGATATTTGGGTTTAATATCATTTAGAATTTATAGAATAGTACATAGAAACATAGAAAATAGGTGCAGGAGTAGGCCATTCGGCCCTTCGAGCCTGCACCACCATTCAATATGATCATGGCTGATCATGCAACTTCAGTACCCCATTCCTGCTTTCTCTCCGTGCCCCTTGATCCCTTTAGCCCCTTGATCCCTTCAGCACAGAAGGAGGCCATTCGGCCCATTGAGTCTGCGCCGGCTCTTTCGAAGAGCATTCCAGTCAGTCCCCCTCCCCCGCTCTTTCCCCATATCCCGGCAATTTTTTCTCCTTCAAATATTTATCCAATTCCCTTTCGGAGGGGACTATTGAATCTGTATCCACCGCCCTATCAGGCAGCGCATTCCAAATCTTAACCACTCCTTGCGTAAAAAAGCTTTTCCTCCTGTTCACTCTGGTTCTTTTGCCAATCACCTTAAATCTGTGCCCTCCGGTTATCGATTTATCAGTAAGCTTTTATTTTAGGACATGACAGGGAAGGTTAATTAGGTGAAAGGCAGTGGGATTGTAGCTTTTATTGCTGTACTTAATTTTTAGTAATTTAGATATTGTGCTGTTTCCTAACCCAGAGGCAGCAAAGTCCACTTTGTATAATTTTTAACTATAATTTTCCATGCTTTAGTCTATCAAATTTACATAAAACTAAATGTGGATTTCTTTAATATAAAATGAAGGATATTGTATTAATCAAGAATTAAGTAAACTATTACACTGCACTTTAAAAATTAATTAAAAGCTTTACTGAAGTGGAACAAATCGTGGGTTTGGGGTTAAATGTATTTTAGTTTTGGTGTTTTGTTCACACTTGAATTTAACCTTTGTGCATTTCTGTTTTAATATGTAGGCTCCAGAATTCCCAGATTTTGCAGCGAAAGTACAGGAAGCTATAAACTCACTAGGAGGCAGTGTTTTCCCAAAGCTTAATTGGAGCTCACCAAGGGTAAGAAACCTGGGCCAGAAATACTGCTTGTTTTGGAAGGTTTTGCTGCCAGTCTCTCTCAAAGTTAGTTCCATGCAGTTCAGCTGCAATCGCCCTTAAGGAAAACTTTGAATGAAATGCAGATGTATAGCAAATTTAGAGTATGGTAACATAGTGGTAATGTTACTGGGCTAGTAATCCAGAGGCTTGGACTAATGATTCAGAGACGCGAGTTAAAATCCCACTATGGCAGCTGGGGAATATAAATTCAGTTAATTAAATTAACTGGAATAAAAGGCTTGTGTCAGTAATGGTGACCATGAAACTACCGGATTGTCGTTAAAAATCCATTGGGTTCACTCATGTCCTTTCGGGAAGGAAATTTGCAGTCCTTACCCGGTCTGGCCGATTTGTGACTCTTAACTGCCCTCTGAACTGGCTCAGTTGTAACAAACTGCTACGAAGAACATTGCAGCGGTTCAAGAAGGCGGCTCACCACCACCTTCTCAAAGCCAATTAGGGGTGGGCAATAAATGCCGGCCTTGCCAGTGACGCCCACATCCCAGGAATTAATTTTTAAAAAATCTGGATTGAATCTATGTTTACTGTTGAGGTGGCATGTGATTGCGTCAGGCAGTATTGGTCTGTCGCAGATCAAAATCTGTACATTGTGATCGATTAGTTAAACAATAGTAAAGCAAATTCTGTATCTTGACGATGTTTGCTCAGGATTCAATCCCGAGTTTCGTGTAGATGTAACTAGTTCTAATTGGTTGATGTAACTAGTTCTAATTGGTTATCACTCTGGTCACTTCTGTTGGTGCCAAAAAGGAGGAATCAAATAAGTCTTGAATGACTTCACCAATCTTTATCGAAGTGCTGCAGTCAACTTGCCTAAAGGGTAAGGCTCCTTACTTTCTTAGGCTGTGTCAGGTCTAAGGCAACCAAAGGGACCATTGAAAATTTGAGAAAATAAACCCGAGCCAGGGAATTTGATTATTTTTATTCTTTTATGAGATGTGGACGTCGCTGGCATTGCCAGCATTTATTGCCCATCCTAATTACCCTTTGATGCAACTGGTGTCTCGCTGGGCCATTTCAGAGGGGCAGTTAAGAGTCAACCACATTGCTGTGGGTCTGGAGTCACATATAGGCCAGACAGGGTAAGGGCGGCAGATTTCCTTCCCTAAAGAGCATTAGTGAACCAGATGGGTTTTTACAACAATCCGGTAGTTTCACGGTTGCCATTACTGACGCTAGCTTTATATTCCAGATTTATTGCTGTCATATTGTTAGCATTGTATTGTAATGACTGACCTTATGTGGATCTGATCAGAACTGAGAGTAGTCGGTAGTGATGGGTGACGTAGCTCATGCTGCATTACAAAGTAACGGGAGGTGTGTGTTCCTTGTAACCACATATGATGGGTTTCAATCTCATCAAAGCAAATTATTATTTAAATGGAGAGAAACTACAAAATGCTGCGTACAGAGGCACCTGGGGGTCCTTGTGCATGAAACACAAAAAGTGAGTATGCAGGTACAGCAAGTAATCAGGAAGGCAAATGGAATGTTGGCCTTTATTGCAAGGGGGATAGAGTATAAAAGCAGAGAAGTCCTGCTACAACTGTACAGGATATTGTGAGGCCACACCTGGAGTACTGCGTACAGTTTTGGTCTCCGTATTTAAGGAAGGATATACTTGTATTGGAGGCAGTACAGAGAAGGTTCACTCGGTTGATTCCAGAGATGAGGGGGTTGACTTATGAAGAAAGGATGAGCAGGTTGGGCCTATACTCATTGGAATTCAGAAGAGTAAGAGGTGATCTTATTGAAACATATAAGATACTGAGGGGGCTTGACAGGGTAGATGCAGAGGATGATTCCCCTCGTGGGGGAATCTAGAACTAGTGGGCATAGTTTCAGAATAAGGGGTCGCCATTTAAAACAGAAATGAGGAGGAATCTCTTCTGAGAGTTGTGAATCTTTGGAATTCTCTATCCCAGAGAACTGTGGAGGCTGGGTCATTGAGTATATTGAAGACAGAGATCGCTAGATTTTTTGATATCAAGGAAATCAAGGGAGCTGGGTCATTGAACATATTTAAGGTGGAGATAGACAAATATTTGAGCGATAAGGGAGTGAAGGGTTATGGGGAGTGGGCAGGGAAGTGGAGCTGAGCCCAAGATCAGATCAGCCATGAACTTATTAAATGGTGGAGCAGGCTCGAGGGGCCAAATGGCCGACTCCTCCTATTTCTTATGTCTGGGGATGGATTGAATGGAAGAAATGAAAATTGAAAAAGAGTGAATTTACACCACCTGCCTAAAGGTCAGATATAGAAAGACAACGGTACAGACCTGGAGACGGATCAAATAGTTTTGGTTGGGAATGATGTGATGTGGTTGAAAACAAAATGAGAAATACGGGAGAAAATGAGAGCAGAACGGATTGGAACACCTGTGTATGGCACCACACAGGAGTGAAAATATTTCACAGCCTCTGCTCTTTTGGAAAACATTTCTGCTGAGTTTGTGATTTCAGCTGCATTTCTGTGGGGAGATGCTGAAAAAAAAAGCAAGACTTGCATTTATATAGCGCCTTCCACAACCTCAGGATGTCCCAAAGCACTTTACAGTCAATGAAGTACTTTTTGAAGTGTGGTCACTGTTGCAATGAGGGAAACGCAGCAGCCAATTTGCGCACAGCAAGCTCCCATAAACAGTAATGTGATAATGACCCAGATAATCTGTTTTAGTGATGATGTTGACCAGGATACTGGGAATAACTCCCCTGCTCTTCTTCGAAATACAGGTTGAACCTCCCTTATCCAGAACTCCCTTATCCAGAACCACCCTTTGTCCAGAACCATTCCCGGCCATTGGGTGGCGCATGCGCAGAACTCCAACATGAACAAATTGAAGTCCTTCCTCGCTGCTGACTCCCGCAATCGCTGGCCTCCCCCATGATCTCTCTGCCGCACACCCAGCCCTAAGCCAGCCAGCCCCAATATCCCCTTGCTCAGTACCTGTATCATCCAATTTAACGTGGCCACCCTTTGTCCAGAAAAATCCCTTATCCAGAACAGGCCAGGTCCTGAGGGTTCTGGCTGAGGGAGGTTCAACCTGTAGCGCCGTGGGATCTTTTATGTCCATCTGAGAGGGCAGATGGGGCCTCGGTTTAACGTCTCATCTGAAAGGCAGCACCTCTGACAGTGCGGCACTCCCTCCGTACTGCACTGGAGTGTCAACCTAGAATTTTGTGCTCCAAATCCTTGGGACCCACGACCTTCTGACTCGCAGGTGAGAGTGCTGCCCACTGAACCATTGGCTGACCATAGGAGGTTAGCAAATATTTTTCACTCAAAGGATAACTAGAATATTGGAATGCTTTGTCACAGGTGGGTGGCTATTACAGCCTAATGAGTCGCAACGTTTAAGAAGGAATTGGATTAAATACCGTCTGAAAAATATTTAATACAGGGAAAGGTACAAGGAATTGATAGTAGAGTATTTCCACAGCTGCTGCCTGACCTGCTGAATACTTCCAGCATTTGCTGTTTATATTTCAGATTTGTGGCATCCGCAATATTTTTCCTTTTGTATTAGTATTCGAGTAAAAGCTTCAGTTTGGAGCCAGTACAGGCATGGGGGCTCAATGACCATCTGGATTTTCTATAATTACTGTTATGACTAGGGAGAGAGATGCATTTAAGTCTGCCATTTTATATATTTAAATTGCAAGAGCGCTTCAATTATTTTTATGCAAATTTCTGAAGACTACAAGAAATTTCAGATCTGATTATCTTAATCACTGACACTTGTATCGCACCTTTTCAGTGGAGTAAAACGTCTTGAGGCACTTCTCAAAAGGAGGCATAATAGATGTGGAGTAGGGCAGTCGGGGCGGCAGCTGAAGATTTGGTCGAAGAGACGGGTTTTGAGGAGGTTTTTGAAGGTGGGGAGACAAAGGGCACAGAAATAGAAGTCCGGGTAATCAAGTGTCTTGATGGAAGGGTTGCTCTCGACAGCTTAGTGGATGGCCGCACAAAACTCTAGACCCAAAAGAGCGGAGGCTGAGAGCTGGGACATAGTTTGTCATTTGTAGGGACAGTCAATATCATCGAATGATAGAAATTTACGGGAACAGAAGGAGGCCATTCGACCCATCGTGTCTGTGCTGGCCAAAAAAAAGCTACCCAACCTAATCCCACTTTCCAGCTCTGGGTCCGTAGCCCTGTAGGTTACACCGCTTCAAGTGCACATCCAGGTACTATTTAAATGCGACGAGTGTTTCTGCCTCTACCACCCTTTCAGGCCGTGAGTTCCAGACCCCCACCACCCTCTGGGTGAAAAAAGTTCTCCTCAACTCCCCTCTAATCCTTCTACCAATTACTTTAAATCTATGCCTCCTGGTTATTAACCTCTCTGCTAAGGGAAATAGATCCTCTATTCACCCTCTAGGCGCCTCAATTTTATACACCTCAAATTAAATCTCCCCGCAGCCTCTATTCCAAAGAAAACAACCCCAGCCTATCCAATCTTTCCTCATAGCTAAAATTCTCCAGCCCGGGCAACATCCTCGTAAATCTCTTCTGTACCCTCTCTAGTGCATCTCTGTCCATTGTATGATTTCGCCACTCAGTTGCCACCTGACACCCGGAATATGCGCATGTGTGCACGCATGTGGTCTTAGTTACGCTGTGGATATGTGGTCGAAAGCTCATAACAGGGTCAAATTATGACCCCAAGGTTGCGAACAGTCTGGTTCAGCCTCAGACAGAAGTTGGGGAGAGGGATGCAGTCAGTCGCTAGTTCCTTTCCTTATCTACTGGAGATAAAGTGTGTGCAAACTTGAGAGGAAAAAAATTATGAAGGCTTGAGGCATGTGAAATAATACAGCACTGAGCTGTAGTACTCGATTTCAGTCATTAGGTGGCATATCTGTTTAACAAGAGTTGAAATGGTCCTGCATGAATGAAATTTAACACAATTCTTTTTACACTACTTCTGCAGTTGGTAGCTTTGTATTCCCCTCCATAGACTTCGGAGAAGATACACTGGGGTATGATTCCACAGGCAGGGATTGTGCCACTGCCCCCGCCCCGTGCTTTGCCCAACTGGCCATTTCTCAGCGTTGAGAGTTGACATGTTATTGCACTGCATGGAGGAGGTCACAATCTGAGCGGAACCCACTGTTGTACTCAACCTTGTCCATGCCCACCAGATCAGTTGTGTGAACGATGGCTAATTTAGCAGGGACACCGATATCAATTGTGTGCCAAAAAGCAGCAGACGCCAGCTCAATCAATAATTTTAAATCTGAGATCGCTAGGTTTTTGGTAGACAAGGGTATAAAAGGATATTGAGGCAAGACAGGTGGATGGAGTTGATAAATAGATCAGCCACGATCTCGTTGAATAGCTGAATGGCCTCCTCCTGTTCCTATGTTACGCCATCATAACAGAGATGAGATAACTCTGCACTGCCCAGCAATCAAACCTCGCCCCTTCCTAGTCTGTGTGGCTCAGCCTACTCACTGCCTTTACCACCTGATCACGGGAGCTTGATCATAGAATCATAGAAATTTATGGCACAGAAGGAGGCCATTTGGCCCTTTGTGCCTGTGCCGGCCGACAGAGCTACCCACCTTAATCCCACTTTCCAGCTCTTGGTCCATAGCCCTGTAGGTTACAGCACTACAAGTGCACATCCAGGTACTTTTTAAATGTGGTGAGGTTTTCTCCCTTTCAGGCAGTGAGTTCCAGACCCCCACCACCCTCTGGGTGAAAAAAGTTCTCCTCAACTCCCCTCTAATCCTTCTACCAATTACTTTAAATCTATGCCCCCTGGTTATTGGCCTCTCTGCTAAAGGAAATATGACCTTCCTATCCACTCTTATCTCGGCCCCTCATAATTTTATACACCTCAATTAAATCTCCCCTCAGCCTCCTCTGTTCCTGATGATTTGTTTTATAATAAAATGCCAGCAAAGATTTGTCCCAGCTGGAGAATTTATGTAGATGATCTTTTCCATCCTATATAAAATGGAGAGGATTAGGTATTCTGGCTATTGACTATGAATGTTCAAAACTTTTAACATATATCCAATATGACTCTCAGCTCCTGTATCCAGGTATCCAGGGTGAGCCTGTTTATCTAGGTCTGGGTACTTTTTGTTCATGGTTGTCATAAAAATTCTCACTCTAGCACGAAATGTGTTGCATTTTGCTTTAATGAAAAAACATTCAAAGTTCTAATTTAACAGTATTTTAGAGAGGAAATGGCCAGATAATGTCAGTCATCATCAGAATGACCACATGCCACTGTATGTTTTACACCTTTCTGTTGTCTCTTTCCCCCCACTTTTAGGATGCTCAATGGATTGCGATGAACAGCTCCCTCAAGTGCTATAATCTGAGTGACATCTTCCTGCTCTTGAAAAGTTCTGACTTTGTCACTCATGACTTGACTCAGCCGTATGTACTTGAATCTTTAATATTTACACCGTCAGAATTATTTCGTTTTATTGTGCCAGTCGAATATGGGTTATTTTTTCCTGGCCAATTTATTTCCCCCCCCCCCCCCCCCCCCCTTGAAAGGGTTAACTTCTTACATTCTGATACTGTAATTTTTTTATTTGTTCTTGGGATTTGGGCGTCGTTAGTAAGGCCAGCATTTATTGACCATCCCTAATTGCCCCTCGAGAAGGTGGTGGTGAGCCGCCATTTCAGAGGGCAGTTAAGAGTCAACCACATTGCTGTGGGTCTGGAGTCACATATCGGCCAGACCCGGGTAAGTGCGGCAGATTTCCTTCCCTGAAGGACATTAGTGAACCAGATGGGTTTTAACGACAATCTGATAGCTTCACGGTCACCATTACTGATGCCAGCTTTTTTAATTCCAGATTTGTTTATTAACTGAATTTAAATTCCCCAGCTGCCTTGGTGGGATTTGATTTCGTGTCTCCAGAACATTAGTACAGGCCTGTGGATTATTAGTCCAGTGACATAACCACTTTGCAACCGTACCCAATGTTACCTTGCCCAAGCAACCTTACATTTATACAGTGCCTTTACTGTAGTAAAATGTTCCAAGGTGTTTCACCAGAGTAGTTATCACAAACAAAATTTTACGCCGAGCCACGTGAGATGTTGGGGTAGGTCAAAGAGGTCGGTTTTTAAGAAGCGTCGTCAAGGGGGCTTGAACAGTACGTGTTAATCGGCTATTTGAATGCAGAAGCATCACAGCCATGTCCAATTCATCACTGACCCGTGTGGCGGAGCTGCCTTAGCCCAGCAGAGGTCAGAAAACATGGCAGGCTTTATCTCCCGCAGCAATATTCGTATCAATCACTGGGGCTTTTCTGAATCCCAGGTCATAAACAAACAAATCACCTCTTCAACTGGGTCTGGGATTTGGCACCATCTCATGTAATTTGTACATTGTCAACTAGTATTTCAATTTAATTGGCGTGTTTAATGTAATCTTTTTTTTTCCTCCGGATTAATTAGCAGAAATGTTTGTTACAGCAGTATTCAGAGTTGTTTTGCTCTCATTGTTCATCCTTCCAAAATACTTTCCAATTAGTTGTAAAAGTCATTACTGCTTTTAAATTACTTGTTTTATGTCACTATTTTGGACTCCATTGATATTTGGGCCACGATGCTGATATGAAGGACATAAAAACTGTGGCCCACTGCCAAAAAAAATACCCTCTGAAATCATTGCTATTTTTGAACTAGCAAAAAGACAAAAAAGAATGACTTGCAATTATATCGCGCTTTTCACAACCACCAGACGTCCCAAAGCACTTTACAGCCAATGAAGTACTTTTTGAAGTGGTAGACATTGTTGTAATGTAGGAAACACGGCAGCTAATTTGTGCACAGCAAGCTCCCACAAACAGCAAGTGATAATGACCAGATAATCTATTTTAGTGATGTTGATTGAGGGATAAATATTGACCCAGGACGCCGGGGATAACTCCCCTGCTCTTCTTCGAAATAGTGCCATGGGATCTTTAATATCCAACTAAAAGAGCAGACGTTTAACATCTCATCCGAAAGACGGCACCTCCGACAATGCAGCACTCCCTCAGCACCGCACTGGAGTGTTGGCCTAGATTTTTGTGCTCAATTCCCTGGAGTGGGACTTGAACCCACAATCTTCTGACTCAGAGGCGAGAGTGGTACCCACTGAGTCACCAAAAAAAAAACTTAGTCCACATTATTTTTTTTTTGGTCATCCATATTAATGGGACAGTTCAAACAAGACAAATGGCATTACAGGAGGTGGTATTCAACAAATTAATTGTAGATTACATAGGATCTACGACACAGAAATATGTCATACAGCGCCACCAGTCCATGCCGGCGTTTATGCTCCACTCGCGCCTCCTCCTGTCTTTCCTCATCCAGATCTATCATCATATCCCCCTATTTCCTTCTCCCTCATATGCTTGTGTAGCCTCCCCTTAAATGCATGAATGCTATTCGTTTCAACCACTCCCTGTGGTAGCGAGTTCCACATTCTCACCACTGTTTGGGTAAAGAAGTTTCTTCGGAATTCCCTAGATGACGACCTCTCAGGAACAATAGCTGTAGCCACGAGACATTTACCTCTTAAACCTATTGTTAACGAGAGGCTTTTTAGTTTCTGGAGCTTATCAATTTGACTGTTCTCCTGAGCCAAATGGTTATCAAACCTGTTTAATGTTTGATTATTTTCACCCAGATTTCTTCACTGTACCGATGACTCACCAGACCCCAAAGTAGATACTCAAGTAAGTCAGTTTGTAGCCTCATATCTCTTGGGTTTGCTGCATAGGTTTATGGAGGCATATCTATGGTTAGCATAGTCGTCAAATATCAGATTTCTGAACTGCATCATCTATTGCTTGATATTGTTTGATATGGTTCACCCATTTGAAAATGATACTTTTGACCCAAATTTTGCGTTTAAAAAAAATAATGGCGAGGCTATCGGTGCTCACCATCACCGAAGTGTGAATAGAACAGCAACTTCTGGCGGCTGCACATGCGCAGTTACACCCGGAAATCAAGAAGTTGCTGTCCGTGATTCCCTGCCGCTCCAGCAGCCTCGCTATACCAGTATCTCACTGAGACTCGGCACTGAACGGTGTAAAGTTGCTATATTTGCGTGGTAGATACCCACTAAACATGCTTTTAAAAAAAAAAAAAAAAGCTGGGGCTTGTCCATTCAAGTGTGAGTAAAATTTTAACGCCATGCTTGGTCTTAATTACTACCAAACAACCTCTCTGGCACTGAAAATTAAGTTTTACGCATGTGGAGTCTCATTTCTTCGGATTTTAATTATTGGTGAAGGTTTCAAATCATTTTTCAAAACTTTTTCTTTTTCTTTTTATCTCTCGTAGTCCCATCTGTCTTTCTTCCTTTTTATTTCGCTTTCTGTACATGGTTTGGCAAATCTTCTAACTCACACTTCCTGGTTCAGACTCTGCGTGGCTCATTAATAGTTCTTCAATCTGAGTGGTTAAGGAGATACACAGTTTCTCGCCCTATTCACGCATCTCCCAGATCCACTGTAGAGGGCGCTGTGCCGACATGGCTTTCTAATGACACAAAGCCCATAAAAAGTCTTTGGGCAAGTGTTGGTTAATCAATGGCTGGCACTGTCCATTCACCACTGACCGGAACATCTGGGCCACTTTTTTATTTTGCAATTTCATCAACCTTTTGAAAATAATTTATGGAATGATCATCACAGCTCTTTGGTTTAAGTGTGGTGAAATGCATGAAAAAAAGAATGAGATACTATTCACCAAGTTTTGCCAGTTGCTTGATGCTCTGTCCAATCTTTCTGCTCCTCCCAACAATTTGTTTTCAAACATCTTGTGTGAATTGAATCCACTATCACGCTCACCAAAAGCTTTAGTGTGTTACTTTTCTCCTCCACTACTTCTCGTGCTGTTTTTTTTGGGGGGGATGATTGGTATTCTTGATCTTTCCCTGTAATCGTTATTCCCTTCTCCTTTGTCTGCTTGACACACCTACAGAAGGCATACAGCCTAACTCCAGGCAGCCACCAGTGGCCCCTGTGGCTGGTAACTTGGCAATACAAGAAGCCTCTAACTTGTGACTTAAACCTTCCCCAGCTACAATATACTGCGCTTCAGAGTTTTTGCTGACAATATCTTTTATAAAAAAAAATAAAAAAAAAATGCATTCACGGGAAGTGGGCGCCGCTGGCAAGGCCGGCGTTTATTGCCCATCCCTAATTGCCCCTTGAGAAGGTGGTGGTGAGCCGCCTTCTTGAACCGCTGCAGTCCGTGTGGTGAAGGTGCTCCCACAGTGCTGTTAGGGAGGGAGTTCCAGGATTGTGACCCAGCGACGATGAAGGAACGGCCGATATATTTCCAAGTCGGGATGGTGTGTGACTGGGAGGGGAACGTGGAGGTGGTGGTGTTCCCATGCGCCTGCTGCCCTTGTCCTTCTAGGTGGTAGAGGTCATGGGTTTGGGAGTTGCCGTCGAAGACTTGTCTAAGTCAAAATCTGTATACATATATATTTGTGTAAAACTGTTAAAAGTCTTGCAACGGTGCGCACTTCCTGGTGTCACTCTTGCGTCCTGTATCATTTTGACACGGTCGTGTTTTCTCACACCTGGATAATATCTAGAAATATTTTTACACTGCAAAGAGCTTTCTGCACCTGCCATTGCCAACCTTGAAGGTCTTTCAACCGGTGCACCGTGAGACGGCATTAACCAGCACCATGGCAAATGGGACATACTATTCCAAGCCTCAGGCCACAGCCTCTTGCTCCATCGTTCATCCCCAGGGATTGATTACTCCAGGGCTTGCCTGCTCATTGCCGCGGCTTTGTCCCTCTCCTGATCCCGCTACTGGCCCACTCCCACTCCTACTCCGGTCTGTTGCTGCCACATCTCCCTCACTGCGGCTCTCATCTGGTCCCAGTCCCATTCTCTGCCCTTGGTTGCCCTCCCACCCTTGTTCAGCCCTCGCTGTCTTCACTGACAAAGTAGCAATTTATCTTTGAAACACACGAGGTGAAAAGAGAGGGAGCGTGATCGCTTGGGGAGAGGGAGATCATGGTGGGGAAAGGGAGAGAGAGAGAGAGAGAGTAAAAACGGGGTTAAGAATAGATAAAAGATAAATTACAGGTGCGGTAGAGAGATCGGGGTTGGATGACCACCCAATATCCAGTGCACCCTCATCCCCAAACCATCTCAATTACTGTCCGATCCCATCAACAGACTGCAATTTTCCTATACGCCTGTATCGACCTCCAGCGCTGTCTTACACTCTCTCATTCTGTGAGCACTCATTCACCTCTCTGATCACCTCCTGCCCCAAGCACTGAAAGTTTCCCGCTGCTGCCACAATTTTGGTCACCTTACTTAAGGAAGGATATACTAGCTTTGGAGGGGGTACAGAGACGATTCACTCGGCTGATTCCGGAGATGAGGGGGTTACCTTATGATGATAGATTGAGTAGACTGGGTCTTTACTCGTTGGAGTTCAGAAGGATGAGGGGTGATCTTATAGAAACATTTAAAATAATGAAAGGGATAGACAAGATAGAGGCGGAGAGGTTGTTTCCACTGGTCGGGGAGACTAGAACTAGGGGGCACAGCCTCAAAATACGGGGGAGCCAATTTAAAACCGAGTTGAGAAGGAATTCCCAGAGGGTTGTGAATCTGTGGAATGCCCAAGGAAGCAGTTGAGGCTAGCTCATTGAATGTATTCAAGTCACAGATAGATAGATTTTTAACCAATAAGGGAATTAAGGGTTACGGGGAGCGGGCGGGTAAGTGGAGCTGAGTCCACGGCCAGATCAGCCATGATCTTGTTGAATGGCGGAGCAGGCTCGAGGGGCTAGATGGCCTACTCCTGTTCCTAATTCTTATGTTCTTATGTTCTCCCACTGCTTTTTGCGTTTTGCTATTCCTGCTCAAAGCACCAATCTACATTTCCTGCCCCCCCCCCCCCCCCCCCGTTCCCTTACCATCTTCTCCAGCTTTCAACTAAATGTTGTTGTCCTTCCTGCCACTTGCTATACACTCCCATATTCTACCACATGCAGCACCTATTTCTCCTTTTCCACAAGCTCTGTCCCATCATCTTTTGCTCTTGCTGCTCTCTGTACCACAGTACTTACCCCTCATTATAAATGGTCGGCCATTTAGGACTGAGATGAAGAGAAACTTCTTCACTCAGAGGGTGAATCTTTGGAATTCTCTACCCCAGAGGGCTGTGGAGGCTGGGTCATTGAATATATTCAAGACGGAGATTGGTAGATTTTTGGATATTAAGGGAATCAAGGGATATGGGGACGATGCAGGCAAGTGGAGTTGAGGTTGAAGATCAGGCATGATCTTATTGAATGGCAGAGCAGGCTCGAGGGGCCGAATGGCCTACTCCTGCTCCTGATTCTTATGTTCTTTAGTACCTTAGTATTCCAACCCAACAGCATATTCCTTCCCCTCCTCCCCCCCCCCACCCCCCCCAACCCCGTCTCCCAAATACAACACCACCAACCCAGTTTTATCAAACAGAGTTCTCTGGCACAGCGCAAATATTGCCGCAGGAGATCTGTTAGTAAATTTAAATATATTTCAACCCCAGAATATCTTGTTCATCATCTGCTTTCAACTTGAAAAGTTCTCCATCAACAGCATTAGCTTTATTTTTTTTTTGTTGCTTTTAAGCCTTTTATCTATCAATTTCCTTATTCTACAATTCTTTGCCCTTGTGTTAATCAGGGAAGAGGAGCTTGTCAGAAGCTGTCTGTAAATTCAAGTGCATAATTACTGCCTGTTCCTTTCTACCGTCTCTAATATTTTTCAGCAATGTAGGCACGATAAGTCTGACCGTGTATGGATCTTTTTTGGCTGATCACTTGTAAAATTTGAAAATTCAACTTTTAAACCAGGTCAAGTGGATTTTTATGGTAATTAAAACCGATTTATTAAAATTCACAGTGAATTGAATAATTTTCTCCCTAGAAAATCTTTGCACCTTAGATTTAATGAAATACGCCAGACTTATTGATCATCTAATTGGTGTCAGGATTCCAGATAGCTTGAAGTACAGATGCTCAGTTTCAAAATAAGTTTACTTTTTGAGTTGAGAAGTTTGCAGTAAACTGGCTGTTGGAGTTGTTTAATGCACCTGTGGGTATTTTTACAGGTCTTGCTTGTTTAAGTCCAGTATTTATGATGCCTGCTCTTTCATAAAACCATTGTTATGCTTCTAGAGCTCCGTTTGTGTGTGATTTTTCTGAAGTGACTTTAGACTGCATCGTGCTCATTTAGCAATGTGACTAATCAAGATTTCTCTTTAGCTTGTTCTCAGGAAATGGTGTGAATTAATTCCTGGAGGGGAGTTCAGATGCTTTGTCAAAGAAAATAAACTGATAGGTACTGTGCTTAAAAAAAAATTATTTCAGCTGTTTTAAGTTTAAAAAAAAAAATCGACGCTTGCTAAGAAATTTTCTGTCCATTGTGTCTGGCAGGGATTGCACAGAGAGACCACACGCAGTACTACGACCATGTCTGTAATCAAGAAGCCAATATTCTTAGTTCCATCATTGATTTCTTTAGAAATCAAATACAGTACAAGTTCCTGGATGAGGATTGTAAGTATCTTTTATCTCGCTTTATAAAAAAAAAAAAATCGGCAAGCTTGTAAGCAATGTTCCCTTTAATTTTTTGTTCGGTTCGCGGCCCCTTTAAGAGGCTGCGCAGTCCATTCAAAATAACTCACGTGCTCGCTGTTTCCTATTTAAAAGCCGGTGAGAGGGCTGAGCGGGAGCTGCAGAGCACTGTGTGACCACGCGGCCCAAGGGGAATATTACTTTTACGGACTATTTGCATATACAGTACCTAGACTGACGACAACAACTTATATTTATATAGCACCCAACATCACAAGGTGCTTCACAGGAGTATTATGAGACGAAAAAATTTGACACCGAGCCGCATAAGGAGAAGTTAGGGCAGGTGACCAAAAGCTTGATCAAAAAGGTAGGTTTTACGAGGCATCTCAAAGGAGGAAAGAGAGGTGGAGAGGTTTAGGGAGGGAGTTCCAGAGCTTGGGGGCCCAGGCAACTGAAGGCACGGTCACCAATGGTTGAGCGATTTATAATCAGGGATGCTCAAGAGGGCAGAATTCGAGGAGCGCAGACATCTCGGGGGTGGGGGGGGGGGTTGTGGAGCTGGAGGAGATTACAGAGACAGGGAGGGGGCGAGGCCATGGAGGGATTTGAAAACAAGGATGAGAATTTTGATATTGAGGCGTTGCTTAACCGGGAGCCAATGTAGGTCAGCGAGCACAGGGGGTGGTAGATGAGCGGGACGTGGTGCGAGTTAGGACACGGGCAGCCAAGTTTTGGATCACCTCTAGATTACTTAGGGTAGAATGTGGAGTGCGTTGGAATAGTCAAGTCTAGAGGTAACAAAGGTATAGATGAGGGTTTCAGCGGCGGATGAGCTGAGGCAGGGGCAGAGACGCAAGATGTACTAGCACCTGATTTAATTCCCTCAGCATTTCTGGAATCACTTAATTTACAGTTGCTGCCACTACCATTATCTATATTTTTAAAATCTCCATTTACTCTTACGGAACCCGTTTAAGCTTTAAATATGATCTTTTTCAAACACGCATGCTGTCTAATCCTGCTAGATATATACTGATAGATATGTCAGCAACAGACTCCTCAAACATATTAAGCCAGTGTAGTCACTGAAATCTCAATGTGTGCAAACTAAACTTCCCGTGGAGCTGAAGTTCAAATAATTTATCAACATTTTCTGAATCCAAGATATGTTAAATTATTTTATAATGTGTAGGACTTCAAAATACTGAATGGGGAAAATAAATTTTGAAATACAAAAATGTGTTTATCTTGTGTTTAATCTAATCTGAATCTTTTTAACTGCTACATTGAACTTTTACTGTATGATTCCCATCTAATAGTTGGAAAGTGCAAGAAAAAATATTCTATGTAATTTGTTTATTTAATGTACTGGCAATAAATAACTTTTTCACATGGAATAACAGAAGTCGTCTCACACAATAACAATAACTTGTATTTATTTAGCGCCTTTAACTTAATAAAACATCCCAATGTGCTTCACGGGAGCGTTATAAGACAAAATTTGACACCGAGCTGTACAAGTAGAAATTAGGGCAGATGACCAAAAGCTTGGTCAAAGAGATAGTTTTAAGGAGCGTCTCAAAGGAGGAGAGAGAGGCGGCGAGGTTCAGGGAGGGAGTTCCAGAGCTTGGGGCCTTGGCAGCTGAAGACATGGCCCTCAGTGGTGGAGTGATTAAAATCGGGGATGCTCAAAAGGCCAGAATAGGCGGAGTGCAGATGTCTAGGGGGATTATTGGGCTGGAGGAGGTTATAGAGATAAGGAGGAGCAAGGCCACGGAGGGATTTGAAAACGAGGATGAGAATTTTACAATCTAGGCTTTGCTCAATTGGGAGTCAATGTAGGCCACCAAGCAGAGGGGTGATGGGTGAGCGGGACTTGGTGCGAGGTAGCTCACGACAGCACAGTTTTGGATCACCTCTAGTTTATGGAGGGTAGAACTAAGGAGGCCGGCCAGGAGAGCATTGGAATAGAGGTCAAGTCCAGAAGTCAAAAATACATGGATGAGTGTTTCAGCAGCAGATAAGTTGAGGTAAAGGCAGAGACAGGCGATACTACAAAAATGGAAATACAGTCAAATGATTGCCCCGCAGTATTTGAGCTAATGTGCTCTGGGCATTCACAGTCATCATCATCATCATCATAGGCAGCTCCTCGGAATCGAGGAAGACTTGCTTCCACTCTTAACATGAGTTCTTAGGTGGCTGAACAGTCCAATACGAGAACCACTGTCCCTGTCACAGGTGGGACAGACAGTGGTTGAAGGAAAGGGTGGGTGGGGAGTCCGGTTTTTCGCACGTTCCTTCCGCTGCTTGCGCTTGCTTTCTGCCTGCTCTCGACGACGATCCTCGTGGAGCTCAGCGCCCTCCCGGATGCACTTCCTCCACTTTGGGCGGTCTTTGGCCAGGGACTCCCAGATGTCGGTGGGGATGTTGCACTTTATCAGCGAGGCTTTGAGGGTGTCCTTGTAACGTTTCCGCTGCCCACCTTTGGCTCGTTTGCCGTGAAGGAGTTCCAAGTAGAGCGCTTGCATTGGCAGTCTTGTGTCAGGCATGTGAACCATGTGGCCTGCCCAGCGGAGCTGATAGTGTGGTCAGTGCTTCAATGCTGGGGATGTTGGCCTGGTCGAGGACACTGATGTTGGTGCGCCTGTCCTCCCAGGGGATTTGTCGGATCTTGCGGAGACATCGTTGGTGGTATTTCCCCAGTGAGTTGAGGTGTCTGCTGTACATGTCCACGTCTCTGAGCCATACAGGAGGGCAGGTATCACTACAGCCCTGTAGACCATGAGCTTGGTGACAGTTTAGAGGGTCTGGTCTTCAAACACTCTTTCTCAGGCGGCCGAAGGCTGCACTGGCACACTGGAGGCGCTGTTGGTTCTCATCGTCAATGCCTGCTCTTGTTGATGGGAGGCTCCCGAGACAGGGAAAGTGGTCGACGTTGTCCAGGGCCACGCCATGGATCTTGATGACTGGGGGGCGGTGCTGTGCGGCGAGGACAGGCTGGTGGAGGACCTTTGTCCTACTGATGTTTAGCGTAAGGCCCATGCTTTCGTACGCCGCAGTCAATACGTTGACTAAGTCCTGGAGTTCAGCCTCTGTGTGCGCAGACGCAGGCGTCGTCCGCATACGGTAGCTGAATGACAGAGGTTGGGGTGGTTTTGGATCTGGCTTGGAGACGGCAAAGGTTGAACAGATTCCCACTGGTTCTGTAGTTTAATTCCACTCCGGCGGGGAGCTTGTCGACTGTGAGGTGGAGCGTGGCAACGAGGAAGATTGAGAAGAGGATTGGAGCGATGATGCAGCCCTGTTTGACCCCGGTCCAGATATGGATTGGGTCTTTGATGGATCCGTTGGTAAGGATCACGGCCTGCATGTCGTCGTGGAGCAGGTGGAGGATGGTGACGTACTTTTGGGGGCATCCGAAACGGAGGAGGACGCTCCATAGACCCTCGCAGTTGACAGTGTCAAAGGCCTTTGTAAGGTCGAAGAAGGCCATGTATAAGGGCTGGCGCTGCTCCCTGCATTTTTCCTGCAGCTGTCGCGCTGCAAAAATCATGTCCGTAGTGCCCTGGAAATCCGCACTGTGACTCCGGGAGGAGCTCCTCGGCCCTCAACCAGGAAACACCAGGCCTGGTTTGATGAGAATAATCAGGAGATTCAAGAGCTAATAGACCGCAAGCGCAGGGCATTTCTGCCTTAAGCAACAACCCAACTCTGGAGCAGCAAAGCAGCATTACAGACTGCTCAAGGCTGAGGTCCAACAAAAAACCCGGGACCCAAAGAACAGGTGGCGGATGGAGAAAGCACAGGAGATACAGCAGTTGGCCGACAGCCATGATGTGCGAGGATTCTTCATCGCAGTCAAAGCCACCTTCGGTCCAAACACCCAAGGCCCCACCCCGCTGCTGACCAAGAATGGGGAAACACTCATCAAGGACACTGAGGCAGTCAGGGCCCGCTGGAAGGAGCACTTCGAAGATCTCCTCAATCAAGACTCTGCCTTTGACTCGAGTGTTCTCGACTCCATTCTGCAGCATGCTACCCGCCACCACCTCAGTGAGACCCCAACACTGCACGAGGTAGAAAAAGCCATAAGACAGCTAAAAAAACAACAAGGCTACAGGAGCGGATGGAATCCCTGTTGAGGCACTGAAGTATGGCGGAGAGACACTGCTGGCGCGAATACATGACCTCATATCTCTCATCTGGAGGGAGGAGAGCATGCCCAGAGATCTTAGAGATGCAGTGATCGTGACCATCTTTAAAAAAGAGGACAAATCCTACTGCGGCAACTACAGAGGAATCCCCCTGCTGTCAGCTACTGGGAAAGTCATTGCATTCACAGTAAAGCTACACTGTTAGCAGCTCACTTGAGGAGAATCAGGTATTGCTGACTGGAGAGAGTAAAACTATTTAGAAATGGAGTATGAGGGGCATTAGAATCATTCTAATAAAAAAATCTTAGTTTGCTTTGGGATAAAAGATTCATTACATTTTTTTTTAACCTTTTACAAAATCCTACTTATTGATTACATTATCATGGTCTTCCCTGACTGGTTAATGTGGCAGGTTGCAGTGGCCAACATCAGTAAAATGTATGGTGAATTTAGAGTTTTACCAGTTAAGTACAGCTGTTGGCCAGGATAAGCCCATACTGAATAACTTGGCACAGATTTAAGGTCTTTGGGTTAAGATGTTCAAGGGCAGTCTTAAAAAATATCGGTGACATTCATTCACTGTTAATGTTGGTGGTCATGTACCATTTTCTGTGGGCCAATAATGCAGTTGTAGCGCCCCGGTTGTTGGGTGGCATTGGCTTTCCTGCTGTTTCTGGTGTCTGTCATCAGATTCTAATTTAAAATCTTAGGTAGCTTGATGTGGGAGACCAATTTACACTTTGTCACAATATATGTATAGGATTAATTAGTATCCATTGGGGATGTAAAAACAAAGTGGAAAGTGCTTTTGAAGTATTGGACTGATTTTACCAGTTGCAGTATTTAGTTTCTGCTATGTGACTGCAAAGAATAGTACTGGACTTCCTCGCTAGACAGACAGTATTGAGTTCCCCTAATATCTTAATTATTATACATTTAACTTATGTTGATACTTGTCTGCAAATAAAGTGGTAATTTAATGCAAGAAAGCTTGCATTGATCTGCAGGAAACTTTAGCATACCTAAAGTTTATATATATATATATATATATATATATGTATCATTATAATTTTCATTGTATTTGCATTTTGTACAGAGAATGATCTGTTCATAAGATGGAGCCAAGTCTTGGCAGTAAATCTGTAAAGCCAGCCAGGCACTTGGTCGCTTGCGCACTAAGGTGTTGAGTCACCACCACATCCGACTGTCAACTAAACTGTTGGTGTATAGAGCAGTCGTTCTCTCATCTCTCCTTTATGGATGTGAGACCTGGGCACCCTACAGGCGACACATCAAATAGTTGGAAGCTTTCCAGATGCGCAGTCTCAGATCTATACTCCACATACGCTGCCAAGACCGGGTGTCAAACCGTGAGGTTCTGGAGAGAGCACAATCAACTAGCATCGAGGTGATGATCATGCGAGCCCAGTTCCGGTGGGCTGGACATGTCAGCCGCATGGATGAGTCAAGGATCCCTGGTCAGCTTCTTCACGGCGAGCTCTGTGAAGGTCGAAGACACCAGGGGCGCCCCTGCAAGCGCTACAAAGATTGTATCAAGGCTAACCTCCAGTACTGTGGCATCCGACCAAAGGACCTCGAGAATACAGCAGCTAATAAAATCCAGTGGTAACCCTCACGAGGGCTGCCTGCCGGACCTTCGAGGAAAGCCGATGTCAACGCCTACGGGACGCTAGAGATAGGCGACATCAGGTGCCAGTACTGTCAGCATCAGGCACATTGAACTTCCCTTGTCCCACGTGCAAGAGACTATGTGCATCCAGAATTGGCCTATACAACCACTTGAAGACACATGCCATTGATTAGCATATCAACGTCTTTGTTGGATACGACAGACTACCAAGAGACAGAATGATTTTTAATAAGATGGAGCCTAGTATTGGCAATGCCTTTACTTGGTATTAAAAGATGGCATTGAAGGAACAATATACCATAATTAAAATCTTATATTATCAAATTCAGTCTTGGATCATTTTATAGCGACGTTATATATTGAGGATAACACTACTCTACTTACCACAGAGGGAGTGCAGTGAAGGTTCACCAGAATGATTCCTGGGATGGCAGGACTGTTGTATGAGGAAAGATTGGGTCAACTAGGCCTGTATTCACTAGAGTTTAGAAGAATGAGAGGGGCTCTCATTGAAACGGGGTTAGATAGACTGGATGTGGGGAGGATGTTTCCCCTAGCTGGGAAGTCTAGAACAAGGGGTCACAGTCTCAGGATACAGGGTAGGAAATTTAGGACTTAGATGAGGAGAAATGTTTTCACTGAGGGTGGTGAACCTGTGGAATTCTCTACCACAGAAGACTGTCAAGGCCAAGTCACTGAATATATTTAAGAGGGAGATAGATAGATTTCTAGACACAAACGGCATCAAGGGGTATGGGGCAAAAGCAGGAATATGGTGTTGAGATAGAGGATCAGCCATGATCATATTGAATGGCGGTGCAGACTCGAGGGGCCGAATGGCCTACTACTGCTATTTTCTATGTTCAGGGAGTCTAGACCATGTGTAGTATTCAGGGGAGGCGAGGTTAAAGGGCGGGGGATAACTGGATTCAGTCCTCATTTTAAAGTCATACATTATGTCCTTATTAGTTACAGTCAAATAGCAAAACGGACAAGTAGTTGGGAAGCAGAGAGATAGTCGTTTGTGGTGTGGGAGTTCCTCTGCAATACGGGCTGAGGAGCTGGGAGATGTGAGATTGAATTGCTCCAGGGCCATTGGTGACCGGGTGTAACTGCTTCCATAGGCCGTACATTAAAGTATCAGATAACAATAAAGTAATCCAGCACAATCTTGATTTGGATCGATCCACTCTGCAAACGAACCACAATCTGTTTATCTGGTACTGTTGCGTTCTCACACATGTATTTTAGGGTATTACCTGTGCTTCAGAAATCTTATCCTTTATACTTTTCTGTTTACAGTTGTGTTTGATGTATACAGAGACAGTCAGGTATGTAATCGCATCTGGAACAATAGCAATGTTGTTTTTTTTTCTCTAGAGGATAATATGCCCCTTGTATTTCACTGTATTTTTGCCCCTTTTTTTGAATTTCCTTCACCAAATCGTGGTCAAGTCGTGATAACCTGTTTGCAGGTCCTCCTCCAGAGGTGTCCTGAAACTTGCCATCGGAGGCCGAGTGGCTTGGTGCAGAAAGGGAAGGGGAGAGAATGGGAGCTGTAGAGATGGAGAAGGTCTCAGATAGGGTAAGGGACTTTGGGTGAAGGGAATAAACAGACCCAGTCCAGGAGAGACAGCATAGAGCCAAGAGGGTGATCTTGGAGATGGGTTACTGAGAAATAGGGCATCTCCGAAATGATTCCCGCTAGTTGGGGAGTTTAGGACTAGGGGGGCAGAGCCTAAAAATTAGAGCCAGACCTTTCAGGAGTGAACGTAGGAAACAATTCTACACACAAAGGATGGTAGAAGTTTGCAAATTCTCTTCTGCAAATGGCAGTGGATGCTGGGTCAATTAATTTTAAATCTGAGATTGATAGATTTCTGTTAACCAAAGGTATTAGGACATATGGTGGGTATATGGCGTTAGGTCGCAGATCAGCCATAATCTCATTGGATGGCAGAACTGGCCCGAAGGGCTAAATGGCCCCCTCTTCCTATATTGCAGCGTAGAGGACATTGTAGAAAAGAAAGACTTGGATTTATATAGCCCCTTTCATGACCACCGGACGTTTCAGAAGCGCTTTACAACCAATGAAGTGCTTTTGGAGTGCAGTCACTGGCAGGAACATCGTCAGGGCCCAGGTACAGAGGAGTGGGAAGGTCGGGGCGGATGAGCGGCGAGTGTTTGTGGCGAGATGCGGTGAATGTTTATGGCAGAGGAGCGGTGAGAGATTGGGGCGGAGGTGCGACAGATGAGGGTACGGGGCCCAGAAGAGCCGAGGGCCCAGGGGGCAACACGGGCCGGCCCACACTGCGATATGTGTGCGCACTAGGTCCGTGCAGCAGAGCAGGTCTCCAGTCGTCCTGGTTAATCCTTGCCATTGGATCAAGGCCTAGCTCTGTCAAGCCCGTGTGGTGGCTGATGTGCAACGGTCACCACACATTACAAAAATCCACACACAGGCATCTTCCACCCCCTCAACTGGAGTTCAGGACTGGAACATCAGGTCCTTCATCGAAACACCTGTGAATTCGTGGAAGCAAGTCATCCTCGTTCGAGGGACCGCCTCTGATGATGAATGTGGGAAATGCGGCAGCCAATTTGCGCACAAGCAAGCTCCCACAAACAGCAATGTTTTTTTTATGTTGATTGAGGGATAAATATTGGCCAGGACAGTGGGGCGAACTCCCCTGCTCTTCTTCGAAGTAGTGCCATGGGATCTTTTATATCAACCTGAGAGCAGACAGGGCCTCGGTTTAATGTCTCATCCGAAAGACAGCACCTCCGGCAGTGCAGCGCTCCCTCAGCACTTCACTGGGAGTGTCAGCCTAGATTTATGTGCTCTAGTCCCTGGAGTTTGAAGTTTGTGAGAGAAAGAGTGAGCATGTGCAAATGTAGGATTGGGGGATGATACTACAGTCCAGACTAATCGGGGTCAGCTTTACATCTTTTGTTGCCTATTGCCATTAGACTGAATGAATGTTTTCTCTTTTTAATTGACGTGTCGAAATAGCAGGTGGGGTTAGCCTGATCTTTTTGATTACAAAAATGTCTCGGTGGCCATTCGGCCCATTGTGTCCGTGCCGGCCGACCAAGAGCTACCCAGTCTAATCCCACTTTCCAGCTCTTGGTCCGTAGCCCTGTAGATTACGGCACTTCAGGTGCACATCCAAATACTTTATAACTGCAGTGAGGGTTTCTGCCTCTACCATCCTTTTAGGCAGTGAGTTCCAGACCCCCACCACCCACTGGGTGGAAAGCTTTCCCCTCAAATCCCCTCTAAACCCTCCTACCAATTACTTTAAATCTATGCCCCCTGGTTATTGAGCTCTCTGCTGAGGGAAACAGGCCCTTCCTTTCCACTCTATCCAGGCTCCTCCTAATTGTATACACCTCAATTAAGTCCCAAATAATCATCATGGAAATGGCTAATTTTCTCGTGTTGAGTCTGAACAGTGATTTTAAGCAGGTTTCTACCGTGAAGGGCCTGGAAGTGCACTTTTCAACAGGAGCCACTGGATTGCAACCCGAGCAGGGAATCTGGCTGGTTTCACCGTGGCTTCCAGCATAAAGACAGGATACTTACACCCCTCCCCCGGCACACACCCACCCCCCCCCCCCGGACAAGGATAGACCATCCCCCCCCCCCGGCCCGGGACAGGGATAGACCACCACCCCACCCCCCGCCCCCCCAGTTCCTGCTCTGCTTGAGGTCCGCTAACAGCACAGATTGACGATTGGGACTGGGACTGTCTGGGTTGTATGACTTAATACTTTTATCCACTGGATAATTGCAAAATCTCCCTTCCGTAACATTGTTTAATGTTGTCTGGAGCCTCTTAGCTGACACAGGTATCACTCAGCAATCTGCTCCCAAACCTCCAGTCAGTCGCCAGACGGAGCTTCTCGGAGAGCGTTGTTTTTTTATAAATTATTCGTTCCTGGGATGTGGGCGTAGCTGGCGAGGTCAGCCTTTATTGCCCGTCTCTAATTGCCCTCGAGGTGGTAGTGAGCCGCCTTCCTGAACCACAGAGAGCAATTAAGAGTCAACCACATTGCTGTGGGTCTGGAGTCACATACAGGCCAGACCGGGTAAGGGCGGCAGCTTTCCTTCTCTAAAGGGCATTAATGAACCTGGTGGGTTTTTTACGACGATCCGGTAGTTTCATGGTCACCATTATGATACTATTTTTATTCAAGATTTCTTTAATTAACTGAATTTAAATTCCCCAGCTGCTGTGGTGGGATTTGAACACGGGTCTCCGGATCATTAGTCCAGGCCTCTGGATTACTGGTCCAGTAGCACAACCACAGTGCTACCGTAACCAATGACTAAATGCCCTCCTAACTATCGAAGCAAGCACACGAGACTGAATGAGGCCCTGATGAATTCTGCAACTGACGTTTATAGGGGAACATATCTGTACCTTGCTGCTTCTCAACTTTGAAACCCGAACGCAGAAATGTCACTGTGAGGAAATGGTATGCATTGTGAACATCCAGCGCTGCCGTAAGCAGGTGGAGAGTGAAAGAGCCTTTATCCCTGCCCCTGCTCTTGATCTCAACGAGAGGAATCTATCCTCTACAGCAAGCGTATTCACGTTTCTGACTGGTGGTCTGCTCGGGTGCATACCATGGAGTCTGGAGGGCCACGTAAAATCTAAAACCATCTTCTTCGTACCGGTACCTCAAGTTGCTGATACTCGCTGATCTTTAGGACGTAACACCAGTGGGTCAGCAGCAGTAAACCAGCCCTTTTCAAACCTCCCAAGTCCATAAAATTCAAACAGAACAAATCAGCATTTAAAAAAATATATGCAAATATGATTTGAGTTACCTGGGTTTTGAGGACCATGTCGTAAGATTTGGACTCCAGGTGCCTCTAGAGCTGCAGGTTGGACGACAACAACAACAACTTGTATTTATATAGCGTCTTTAATGTAGTGATACATCCCAAGGCGCTTCACAGGAGTATTATGAGATATTGGGAGAAATTAGGGCAGGTGACCAAAAGCTTAGTCAAAGAGGTAGGTTTTAAGGAGCATTTTAAAGGAGGAAAGAGAGGTGGAGAGGGTTGGGCAGGGAGTTCCAGAGCTTGGGGCCCAGGCAACAGAAGGCACGGCCACCAATGGTGGAGCGATTATAATCAAGGATGCTCAAGAGGGCAGAATTTGTGGAGCTCAGACATCTCGGGGGGGGGGGGGGGGGGGGAGAAAACGTAGAAAATAGGTGCAGGAGTAGGCCATTCGAGCCTGCACTGCCATTCAATGAATTAATGGCTGAACATGTAACTTCAGTACCCCATTCCTGCTTTCTCGCCATACCCCTTGATCCCCCTAGTAGTAAGGACTTCATCTAACTCCCTTTTGAATATATTTAGTAAATTGGCCTCAACTACTTTCTGTGGTAGAGAATTCCACAGGTTCACCACTCTCTGAAACATAGAAAATAGGTGCAGGAGTAGGCCATTCGGCCCTTCTAGCCTGCACCGCCATTCAATGAGTTCATGGCTGAACATGCAACTTCAGTACCCCATTCCTGCTTTCTCGCCATACCCCTTGATTCCCCTAGTAGTAAGGACTTCATCTAACTCCTTTTTGAATATATTTAGTGAATTGGCCTCAACAACTTTCTGTGGAAGAGAATTCCACAGGTTCACCACTCTCTGGGTGAAGAAATTCCTCCTCATCTCGGTCCTAAATGGCTTCCCCCTTATCCTTAGACTGTGTCCCCTGGTTCTGGACTTCCCCAACATTGGGAACATTCTTCCTGCATCTAACCTGTCTAACCCCGTCAGAATTTTAAACGTTTCTATGAGGTCCCCTCTCATTCTTCTGAACTCCAGTGAATACAAGCCCAGTTGATCCAGTCTTTCTTGATAGGTCAGTCCCGCCATCCCGGGAATCAGTCTGGTGAACCTTCGCTGCACTCCCTCAATAGCAAGAATGTCCTTCCTCAAGTTAGGAGACCAAAACTGTACACAATACTCCAGGTGTGGCCTCACCAAGGCCCTGTACAACTGTAGTAACACCTCCCTGCCCCTGTACTCAAATCCCCTCGCTATGAAGGCCAACATGCCATTTGCTTTCTTAACCGCCTGCTGTACCTGCATGTCAACCTTCAATGACTGATGTACCATGACACCCAGGTCTCGTTGCACCTCCCCGTTTCCTAATCTGTCACCATTCAGATAATAGTCTGTCTCTCCCTTTTTACAACCAAAATGGATAACCTCACATTTATCCACATACTTCATCTGCCATGCATTTGCCCACTCACCTAACCTATCCAAGTCACTGCAGCCTCATAGCATCCTCCTCGCAGCTCACACTGCCACCCAACTTCGTGTCATCCGCAAATTTGGAGATGCTACATTTAATCCCCTCGTCTAAATCATTAATGTTGTGAGGCTGGAGGAGATTGCAGCGATGGGGAAGGGGCGAGGCTGTAAGCAAGGATGAGAATTTTGAATTTCAGGCGTTGCTTAACTGGGAGCCAATGTAGGTCAGCGAGCACCGGGAGTGATGGGTGAGTGGGACTTAGTGCGAGTTAGGACACGGCAGGCCGAGTTTTGGATCACCTCTTGTTTACGTAGGGTAGAACTCCTGCCTTGCCGTGCCAGTATGGATTGTCTGTTATCCACATCACTTTAATGGCCTGTCTCTCTCTCTAACTAAATTGTGCAGTGCTTTATTTTGGACCCAAGCCCAGTACGAACCGCTTCAAGAGCATCCACCCTCGGTTCATGAAGGGCCATTACAGTCAGTGGGAGAGAGCGATGGGAGACTTTTATCCCATCAGTTTGGCTGGAAATAAGGATCCAGCCACGAAAGAATAGATTATTCATTTCTGCTTTTTTATAATCTGTTGTCTCAAAAGTACGTTTAAATTTTTGTCTCAAGATAATTATTGTTATAATTAATATATTAAACTTTTCCGATAATCTGTTTCCTAGGGCAAGGTATGGCTGATAGATTTTAACCCATTTGGAGAAGTGACCAACTCCTTGCTTTTCAGCTGGGAGGAGCTGACGTCCGGACAGAACATCAGTAAAGGAGACCTTACAGATCCGGTAAGAGTTCTGAGCGATTTTAATATTCATTCATGTTCTGAATGCTTGATATTGAATATACTTTTGTGAGACTGCTGTCCTTTACCTACAGCTCCACTCACAAATCCTAACTTTCCCTGATGCGTGTGCCACTCCTCTCCTCGCCGTGGCTCAGTGGGCAGCACTCTCTCTCGCCTCTGAGTCAGAAGGATGTGGTTCAAGTCCCACTCCAGGCACTTGAGCACAAAAATCTAGGCTGACACTCCCAATGCAGTGCTGAGGGAGTGCTGCACTGTCAGAGGTGCCGTCTTTCGGATGAGACGTTAAACCGAGGCCCTGTCTGCTCTCTCAGGTGAATGCAAGAGATCTCATGGCACTATTTTAAAGAAGAACATGGGAGCTATACCCGGTGTCCTGGGGCCAATATTTATCCCTCAATCAACGCAACGAAAAAACAGATTATCTGGTCATTATCACATTGGTGTTTGTGGGAGCTTGCGGTGCGCAAATTGGCTGCCGCGTTTCCTACATTATAACAGTGACTGCACTTCAAAAAATACTTCATTGGCTGTAAAGTGCTTTGAGATGTACGGTGGTTGTGAAAGGCGTTATATAAATGCATCTTTCTCTCCTGATCTTTTCTCTTTTATTTTGTTTGTTGAATATTTGTGCTCAAAGCGGGGATATTTGCAGTTGAAAATGGAACATAAGAACAGAAGAAATAGGAGCAGGAGTAGGCCACCTGGCCCCTCGAGCCTGCTCCACCATTCAATAAGATCATGGCTGATCTAATCATGGACTCAGCTCCACTTCCCTGCCCGCTCCCCATAACCCTTCACTCCCTTTTCGATCAAAAATCTGTTTCTCCACCATAAATATATTCAATGACCCACTTGGGCATCCCAGTGCTAGCTTGAAGCACTCCAAGTCCGGTATAGCATGGTTGGATGCAAAGTAAAGCGCCCTGTAATTAGTCCAGTGACTTGTCTCAGCCCCAACCTCATAAGACTCAATTTCCAGAAGTGTAAGGACCGAGAAGGACAAGGGCAGCAGGCGCATGGGAACACCACCACCTCCAAGTTCCCCTCCAAGTCACACACCATCCTGAATTGGAAAAGTATCAGCCATTCCTTCATCGTCACTGGGCCAAAATCCTGGAACTCCCTCCCCAAAGGCATTGTGGGAGCACCTTCGCCACACGGACTGCAGCGGTTCAAGAAGGCGGCTCACCACCACCTTCTCATGGTTTGCGGTAGCTGCAGCGAGGTGAGGACAGACTTGGGGAACAATCCTTGTGGGTTAGGAGGAGCACGAGTGCTTCCTCCCGGCCCCCCACAAGCTCACCCACCATCAGCCTGCCCCATATAGACACCACCACCACCCCCCCCCCCCCCCCCCACCAACCCCCGGATCGGACCCCCACCTGCGTTTGCGGCCTCCTATCCAGGGTTCCTCGCCCAACTGAAAGTCAAGCCGGTCGATCAGGTTAGCTTCTGGGTGGGGATCCTATCTGTGATGTCACGCGCACACTAAAACTCCACAGTATGTGGAGAATTAAAAAAAGAACCACCATCCTTTCACAATCAGCGGCTGTCTCCAAGCACTTTACAGCCAATAAAGTGTAGTCACTGTTGTAATGTGGGAAACGCGGCAGCCAATTTGCGCACAGCAAGCAATATGATAATGACCAGATAATCTGTTTTAATTATGTTGATTGAGGGATAAATATTGGCCAGGACACTGGGGAGAACTGCCTGCTCTCCTTCGAAATAGTGCCATGGGATCTTTTAGGTCCACCTGAGAGATCAGACGGGGCCTTGGTTTAACGTCTCATCCGAAAGACGGCACCTCTGACAGTGCAGCACTCCCTCAGCACTGCACTGGCAGTGTCTGCCTGGATTCTTGTGCTCAAGTCTCTGAGGTGGGACTTGAACCCACAACTTTCTGACTCAGAGGCGAGAGAGCTGCCCACTGAGCCACAGCTGACACTGGCACTCTGGGTTTCCGGTGGTCTACCGGGTCCCCCGAGCTCCGGGCGAGTCAGAAATCTCAAAGTTCCATAGCAAATAGATGCAGGAGTAGGCCATTCAGCCCTTCGAGCCTGCACCACCATTCAATAAGATCATGGCTGATCATTCCCTCAGTACCCCTTTCCTGCTTTCTCTCAATACCCCTTGATCCCCTTAGCCGTAAGGGCCATATCTAACTCCCTCTTGAAAATATCCAGTGAACTGGCATCAACAACTCTCTGCGGCAGGGAATTCCACAAGTTAACAACTCTCTGAGTGAAGAAGTTTCTTTTCCTCTCAGTCCTAAATGGCCTAGCCCTTATCCTAAGACTCTGTCCCCTGGTTCTGGACTTCCCCAACATCGGGAACATTCTACCCGCACCTGTCCTGTCCCGTCCCGTCAGAATCTTAAATGTTTCAATGAGATCCCCTCTCATCCTTCCAAACTCCAATGTATAAAGGCCCAGTTGATCCAGTCTCTCCTCATATGTCAGTCTTGCCATCCCGGGAATCAGTCTGGTGAACCTTCGCTGCACTCCCTCAATAGCAAGAACGTCCTTCCTCATATTAGGAGACCAAAACTGAACACAATATTCCAGGTGAGGTCTCACCAAGGCCCTGTACAACTGCAGTAAGACCTCCCTGCTCCTATACTCAAATCCCCTAGCTATGAAGGCCAACATGCCATTTGCTTTCTTAACCGCCTGCTGTCCCTGCATGCCAGCTTTCAATGACTGATGTACCATGACACCCAGGTCTCGTTGCACCTCCCCTTTTCCTAATCTGCCGCCATTCAGATAATCTGTCGTTGCGTTTTTGCCCCCAAAATGGGCATTTACCACATTATACTGCATCTGCCATGCATTTGCCCATTCACCTAACCTGTCCAAGTCACTTTCACAGCTCACACCGCCACCCAGTTTAGTGTCATCTGCAAACCTGGAGATAGTACACTCAGTTCCTTCATCTAAATCCTTGATGTATATTGTAAAGAGCTGGGGTCCCAGCACTGAGCCCTGCGGCACTCCACGAGTCACTGCCTGCCATTCTGAAAAGGACCCGGTCATTACAAGGGGAAATTCAAGGAGTAAATACATTCAAATTAAAATTGGGATGAGTTCAAAAGGCACGTAACAATTATCATCCTTCTTCCTCCTTCCCTTTTGGATACTGAGGGAATCAAGGGATATGGGGATAGTACAGGAAAGTGGAGTTGAGGTACGGAGCAAGCTCGAGGGGCTGAATGGCCGACTAATGCTGCTATTTCTTATGACCTTATGTTCCCACCCCTTCCACAAACTTCTCTGAAATATTGCTCTGCTCAAAGGGCATTCTAACAACACATATGCTTTTGACGTAATTTTGCATTCCAGTATCATTGAGTTTTGGTCATTAACAGTTACTGTTCAAGACCATCAGTCAATTCATTTCAACATCTTTTAGCTGCTGAACGTTTTTTTTGTCTGTTCAGGTTTTGGGAAGGAGAAGAAAAAGTTCTTGGGGCTAGTTTGGCTTCTTTTGTACGTGATATTTTATCTGTGGCCTTCCCACTTTGATTCCGTGGATAACTGTTGCCTTCTAGGATTCCCCGGCCTTCCGCTATATAACCAGTGAAATGACCGTACAGCCCAGTCCCTACTTAAGCTACCGGCTGCCAAAGGACTTTGTGGACCTGTCGAGAGGGGAAGATGCCCATAAACTAATTGATTTTCTGAAACTGGTGAGCTAAATTTTGAACTGTGTAATTGGTTTTGTTTTACCAAAAAGAACAAAACTACAAGTTGGAAAAACTAGCAGGATTCTAATTACATTCTCGTGGTCAGGATTGAAATGTTATTTCTGACGGCAGCCAAATCAATCTCGTGTGAAGGGTCTGGGGAAACTGGCTGGTTGGCTCTCGTAGTCAGAGTTAAATATTCCTGATCAGCAGGGTAGGAGTTTACAGTTCAGCCCTGAGTATCATCTGAACTTGAACACTTTCCGAAGATTATGTCATGAAGGTTCTGGACGCAGCAGTGTGCAGTGCATTGGATTAGGACTTCAGGGATGTTAGACCATTTGGTTATGGTCTGCAGGAATACCCAATCAAATGTGCAGTGGCCTTGAAGGGAACCGAGAGGTATTGGTGCAAATTGTTCCACTCTCCTGGCTGGAACATAAGAATTAGGAGCAGGAATAGGTGACCAGCCCCTGGAGCCTGCTCCGCCGTTCATGGCATAGTTCGCATACCAGATACGACACTCCCGAAGCAAATGCTTTATGCGGAGCTCCTTCATGGTAAACGAGCCAAAGGTGGGCAGGGGAAGCATTACAAGGACATCCTCAAAGCCTCCCTGGTCAAGTGCGACATCACCACTGACACCTGGGAGACCCTGGCCGCAGACCTCCCAAGGTGGAGAAAGTGCATCCGGGAGGGCGCTGAGCTCTTCGAGCCTCAACGCAAAGAGTGTGAAGAGGTCAAGCGCAGGCAGCGGAAGGAGCGTGCGGCAAACCAGCCCCATCGACCCCTTCCCTCGACGAATGTCTGTCCCACCTGTAACAGGGTCTGTGGCTCTCGTATCGGACTGTTCAGCCATCAAAGAACTCACTTTGGGAGTGGAAGCAAGTCTTCTTCGATTCTGAGGGACTGCCTATGAATGAATCTTCGACCTCAACTCCACTTTCCTGCCCGATCTCCATATCCCTTGATTCCCCTTGAGTCCAAAAATCTATTGATCTCAGCTTTGAATATACTCAACGACTGAGCCTCCACAGCCCTCTGGGGCAGAGAATTCCAAAGATTCACCACCCTCTGAGTGAAGAAATTCCTCCTCATCTCAGTCCTAAATGGCCGACCCCTTATCCTGAGACTGTGACCCCTGGTTCTAGACTCCCCAGCCCGGGGGAAACATCCTCCCTGCATCTACCCTGTCAAGCCCCCTCAGAATCTTGCAAGTAGGTTTGATCTTAATGTCTGGCACTAGTCGGTGGGAAGTTTAGAGTAAAAACAGAATAGAAAATGCACTCATTTGTGTGGTGCATGTTTGGAAGAGCAAGGTTTAAGATACACAGTCACAAGCTGCTTTATCTATTTTTTTCTGTTCAGAAATATCACTATAATTTATTTATAAACAATTTATTGTGTCCAAATTGGGGTACTTCAGTGCGCCGGCCTACAGATTTATATGATGATTATGTGAAATGTTGAACACCTGTAAATTTCTAGTAAATGGAAAATTTTAAATCGTACTTTACAATTTTCTTTCACACATTTTGTGATTGAGGACAGATACCGGAATGAACCACTCATTAAAAGCAGTTCTATTGACAAAAGGGAAAGTGTTCTGTTGAGTAGCTGAGACCCAGCTTGGAATTTAGATCATCCAAAAAATGAATGGCTACAAGCAAGGCAAGATTAGCTATTTAACTTGGGGAGGGGAGTGGCATAGCTCCAGTTTGTGTTTTGTTTCCAATCAGGTCACAAGGAGGGGAAGCACAAGTGGGGAAATGGGAGGGGCGCTGGGGACTATCTCCTATAGTTTCTCATATCAATATCACATCTTACCCGAGAATCCTGGACTGTGGCTGCCATCATAGAATCATAGAAAGATTATGACACAGAAGGAGGCCATTCGGCCCATCGTGTCCGTGCCGGCCGACCAAGAGCTACCCAGCCTCGTCCCACTTTCCAGCGCTAGATCTGTAGCCCTGTAGGTTACAGCACTACAAGCGCATATCCAAGTACTTTTTAAATGCGACGAGGGTTTCTGCCTCTACCACCCTTTCAGGCAGCGAGTTCCAGACCCCCACCACCCTCTGGGTGAAAACATTTTTCCTCATCTCCCCTCTAATCCTTCCACCAACTACTTTAAATCGATGCTCCCTGGTTATTAACCCCTCTGCTAGGGGAAATAGGTCCTTCCTATCATGGGCCAGATCTGTTATGGTTCCCTGTAGCAGATTATATAGTCTTTGCTTTCAGACGCAGAAAAAAAACTGCCGCATTTTTTCGAGTCACTGCGTTTGATCGTCGTATATTGATCGTGCAGCAAATCCTACAATTCCATCAACACTAATTGGCTGATTGTGAATCTTTTATATCCTGCAGTTGTCAAGCCGTGATGGATCCTATTGCCTATAGTCCCCACACTGCGTTTTTAGTCTATAGGGACTGGGGGAGCAGAGGCTAAACACCTCCAGCCAGCCGGGGGGGAAAGCAGGAGAAAAACAGACCAGTCCCCCTAGGCCTTGTGCATCAGCCTCCCAGGCACTTGCTCAACAAGGGCATTAGCAGAGAATTTAGGAGCAAGTTCCTCTCTCGCCGCTCAGAGTTGAATATTGTGGCAAGGCCAAAAAGGAGGGGGATGGGGGAGAAGGAAAATACAAATTGTATAAAGAAAAATCAGTCCTTTCTTTTAATACTTGTTTATCGTTACGAATATTTTTTCCCCTCTCCTAAGACGAGAAGTCAAGCACCAGAAAGCTCAGATGACGAGGGATAGCAGCTGTCCTGTTTACCGACCGACATCCTGGGATAAATGTAAGGCAAATGAAGGACCCGTTGAATTGACTTTGATGTGAAGTCCATGTGGTGTCACTTGACACTCACCATTGCAACGCTATATATTGACCGAGTAAATTTGAAAAAGTTGCCTAGTTTTATCTAGCAAAAGAGGCAGGTGTAACATTATTGTAAAGATTACGAAGTAAATTGGACAAAATATCTAATAGTTCTAAAAAAGATAACCATGTGTTATTGAAACAAGCCCATGTATGTATGAGAGTGATACATTTCTGTAAAATTAAATTTTTATAACTTGAAATGAATTCAGCTGTAACTTATTTTGTTGTAATAAATGTATGTGCTTGACATTTGCTAAGTACACGAGATAAAAGGTCTGGCTTGCAGCAGACCTATATTTTCCATTTGGACTCTGCTCCTACAACAACAACTTGTATTTATATAGTGACTCGAACATACTAAAACGTCCCAAAGCGCTTCGCAGGAGTGCTATAAAACAAAATTTGACAACGAGCCATATAAGGAGAAATTGGGGCTCGGTCAAAGAGGTAGGTTTTAAAGAGCGACTTAAAGGAGGAAAGAGAGGTGGAGAGGTTTAGGCAGGGAGTTCCAGAGCTTGGGGCCCAGGCAGCTGAAGGCACGGTTGCCAATAGTGGAGTGATTATATTCAGAGATGCTCAATAGGCCAGAATTAGAGGAGCACAGAAGTCCCAGGCGATTGTGGGGCTGGAGGAGATTACAGAGATGGGGAGGGGTGAGGCCATGGAGGGATTTGAAAACAAGGATGAGAATTTTGAAATCGAGGTGTTGCTTAACCAGGAGCCAATGTAGGTCAGCGAGCACAGGGGGTGATGGGTGAGCGGGACTTGGTGCGAGTTAAAACACAGTTTTGGATAACCTCAAGGTTACAGAGGGTAGAATGTGGGAGGCTGGCCAGGAGTGCAATGAAATAGTTAAGTCTTGAGGTAACAAAGGCATGGATGAGGGTTTCAGCAGCTGATGAGCTGAGACGGGCAGAGACGGGCGATGTTAGAGGTGGAAATAGGTTTACCTTTCCTTTGCTTGCATAACAATGTTTGCCGCACTTCAAAATGTGATTTACTGTATAACATGTTTTGACATATTTTGCATGAAAGACTATATAAGTGCAACTATTACAACCTTTAAATGTGGGAATTGCAAGACTGAATCTTTAAAAGAAGTCTGTCTTCTTTGTGGCTGCAAGTGACATTTATATTGTGGAAAAATAATGACACTTATACACTTAGGTGGAAATGTGGAGTTGAGACTGTCAAAAATAGGTTAGTTACCAAGAAATACTCTAATAATAGAATTTTCCCTTCAGAATAACTATATTCCAGGTAAAAAGAGCAAGATATTCAAAACGCTGGAATCCGTGCATGATTTGTTCGTAAGTTTATTTTTTTAGCAAAGATCAATATTGGCAGGTGAGGAATTTAACGGAGTGACTCCTGCCAATGAACCGGAAGCTGGTCAGAAGCATTATGCCCCTGTCTGGTCCCAAACATTAAAAATAACCTTCACTACAACAGACAGAGGATCACATCACTGATAAAGTTTCGTTAATGTTACGAGGTTGGGTTAATGTTACTGGTGATGTTTCCAGTTTAAGAACTGCTGTCTCTCAAGACAAACAACAACTTAAAAAAAATTAACTCACCGTTGGGGTTTTAATTAAAATTAGCGGTTCTATCAGAATTCTCTAAATCTGCTTCGTTATTCCTCATTTTGGGAAATCCGGCAACAACAAACAACAAAAACCACTGGAACTGCGCATGAGCAACTACTTCTGGGTTGTTGGCAGTAGTCGTGCCCATTTACTTGATGTCTATATTAGAAACTGAAATTGTAGATGTGATGCAACGATACGCCATCAGTATTCCTCTTGTATGGTTTCAAAGCATTTTGTACATTAATTGCAATCCCCAATCGCCTGACTCCAGCATTTCCATTTTGGAATTGCTCAACTCTACCAAAGTGACCACCCAATGTTTCATTATTAGGATAATCATAGACAATATCTGGACCAAAAAAGACCCAGCTATTTTCAGCATCATGTGGCCGTCTATAATCAGTTTCACTTTTGATTCATCAGCCCGTAATTTGCGGCCAGTAGCGAAGGGACGCCGCTCACGGCTGACCTTGAATAAAGCTGCTCACAAAGATCTCGCGATCTCTGGGGTGAGAACATCAGCTTCCTCGATGTGCAATTGATTTGTAGCATTGTCAATCGGGAAACTCCAGCGAACAGCAGCAATCAAGTGACGTCATCAAGCTGTCTAAGCAGCCAATCACATGTTGAAGAATTCTCAGACAGCAAACCAGGAAGTAAAAAGTACTGATTATCTGCACTTTTTAAAAAAAAAAAGTGAAATAAGGATTAGGGCATACATATGGAGTTAAAGTAGAAATTGAAATACCATGAACAAACTTTAAAAAAAAAAAAAAAAATTTTAAATGTTTGTTTTCATAATGGATAAATGTAACACTCCACAAAAATAAAATTAGTTTTTCAGGGCCAGAATGGTTGTTCAGCGGTCTACCATGTTAAAACCCCGGTTACATCTATTCCAACAAGGCTTAACATTTAATGGGTTGTTTACCAGCGCGGATAAGCCCAAGTTTTCGTCAGTTCCACGAATTGCTGGCTATGGGGGCTGGTTCTCAGCGCAACTTGTGGCAGAGCGATGACGAACCGCCTTTAGCCGTGCATGCGCTAAATCCTGACGTCAGAGTTTCAGAGGGGTAATGACGGCGAATGCTGACCCTCCGCAAAATCCGGGCCCATCATTTGTTCTCCACTCTCGATATCCTCAGCATAGCTTGTCTTTTGTGCATAGGTGCAACAGATAAAGAATATGCGATTTAAAGGTAATCCAGTGTGGACCGTGGAGCCTCTCTCCCACTTGTGGTTCCGAAGCAAGCGCAGAAGCCGGGTGTAAGGAAAGGGAAAATCAGTTTGTTGTGTGGACCGGAGTGAGTCTGGATTCAGTGGTGAAGGTGGGATGGTTGAGTGTTCAGCAGTTTTGCTAGAATACCTTTCGGGCTCAGAATATTTATGAGGACATTTCAGGCAGGAGACTGGGTAGGCAAGGTGGGTCACGTCATGTGTGCAAGGAATAGGCTTCGATTGGCTAAATGTTTTTCTTATCCTATGCTTTCTTATCCCCTTCGACCATTTCTGAATTTTACATGTATTCATTGTAGGGTTGGCAAACAAATATTTTAATTTTAAATCTCTCATTATTCTATAGCTGTCAAATTATATTTCTCGATAGAAAGACTTGGGATTTCTATAGCATCTTTCACGGCCACCGAATGTCACAAAGCGCTTTACAGCCAGTGAAGTAATTTTGGAGTGTAGTCACTGTTATAATGTAGCAAACGCGGCAGCCAATTTGCACACAGCAAGCTCCCACACACAGCAATGTGATGATGACCAGATAATCTGTTTTAGTGTTGATTGGGGGATAAATATTGGCCCCAGGACACCGGGGATAACTCCTTTGCTCTTCTTTGAAATAGTGCCGTGGGATCTTTTACATCCACCTGAGAGAGCAGACGGGGCCTCG
This sequence comes from Pristiophorus japonicus, assembly GCF_044704955.1. Classification (NCBI taxonomy): domain Eukaryota; kingdom Metazoa; phylum Chordata; class Chondrichthyes; family Pristiophoridae; genus Pristiophorus; species Pristiophorus japonicus. The sequence continues at coordinate 7,063,209 of NC_091989.1, read as the reverse complement.
GTTTAACGTCTCATCCGAAAGACGGCACCTCCCACAGGTCCCACTCCAGGAGCTTGAGCACAAAAAAAAATGTAGGCTGACACTCCAGTGCAATGCTGAAGGAGCCCGCACTGGAGTGTCAGCCTAGATATTTTTTAAATTTTGTGCTCTAGTCCCTGGAGTGAGACCTGAACTCACAACCTTCTAGCTCAGAAGCGTGTGTGCTACCCACTGAACCACAGCAGACGCAAGCGATCTATAACCTAAGGGTTGTTAACTTTTCCACTAATGGTCTGAAATTCTCCCAGTTTTAAATGTACAAGCTCCATATGAAACGTTTGACGACCACGATTAAATTGCATCATGCAGGTCTTTGAGTGTGTTATTTTTCCTATCTACTTGAAATTATCCACCGGTTCATCTTTGCGTCCGATATATGTTTTATAGACTAAGACACAAGTGGGAGCTTACTGTGCGCAAGTTGCCTGCCGCGTTTCCCACATTACAACAGTGACTGCAGTTCAAAAGTACTTCATTGGCTGCAAAGCGCTTTGCGACGTCCGATGGTCGTGAAAGACGCTATATAAATCTAAGTCCTTTCTTTCTAATCCACAATTCGTAGCTTCTCACCATTTAGAAAATATGAAATAATATAATACCTTGAAAACCTCAGCTTACAAATCCCCCGTGCAACACTCCAGATTGCTTTGAAGCTATTCATTGTGCAATGTTGTGACAATAGTGACACATGGTTAGCTCACCTGATGGATGAGTGGGTAAAGGTACCTCAGCCAGGGAAACCTGAAGGTCCACGTTTTGATCCGTGTTCCCAGATGGGTTACCCGAGGCAGTGACAGAGCTGCTATAATTGCTCTCAGTGCCTCTGAGCTAGGAAAAGAAAAGCCAGCCGGCTGTTACAGAGGAACAGGAGTAGTCCATTCAGCCTATTCCGCCATTCAATTAGATCCCCCCTGGCTGACCCAACACTGCCTTCAGTGCGCCAGTGCAGCCTTTGGTCGCCTGAGGAAGCGAGTGTTTGTTTGGAGGCAAGGATCTCAAACCCGGCACCAAGCTCGTGGTCTACAGGGCAGTAGTGATACCCACCCTCCTATATGGCTCAGAGACGGGGACAATATACATCATCATCATAGGCAGTCCCTCGAAACGAGGATGACTTGCTTCCATGCCAAAAAAGGATAAATTCACGTATTTCAATGAAGGACCTAATATTCCAGATCCCGAACTACATGTTGACGGGTGGAAGATGCCTGTGCGTGGATTTTTTTAACGTGTGGTGGCCGTTGCACACCAGCCACCACACGGGCTCGACAGAGCTAGGTCTTGGTCCAGTGGCAAGGGTTAACCAAGACGGCTAGAGACCTGCTCTGCTGCACGGACCTAGTGTGCGCACACATCGCACAGTGTGGGCTGGGCCCGTGCCGCCCCTGGGCCCCGATCACGTCCCTCCACAGTCTCTCACCGCTCCTTCGCCCTGATCTCGCCGCTCCTGCTGTATCTACCCACGCTCCAATCACCGACCTGGACCTTAATGATGTCACTCTTCACTGCCGTCGCAGCTCGCGCTGCTCCCTGGAGTAGTTTTTTTCCAGGCCGCTGCTCACCGCTCCTTTTATGGCCCCGACCTGCCGCTGGTGTTCTCACGCAGGTTGGGGCCTCCATGCTGCACAGACAGGAGGCATATCAAAGCGCTGGAGAAGTACCACCAGTGCTGCCTCCGCAAGATCCTGCAAATCCATTGACAGGTCAGACGCACCATTGTCAGTTTTCGATCAGGCCAACATCCCCAGCATCGAAGCATTGACCACACTCGATCGGCTCCGTTGGGCGGGCCACATTGTCCGCATGCCACACACGAAACTCCCCAAAGCAAGCGCTCTACATGGAGCTTCAACACGGCAAGCGAGCTCGAGGTGGGCAGTGGAAACACTTCAAGGACACCCTCAAAGCCTCCTTGACAAAGTGCAACATCCCCACCGACACCTGGGAATCCCTGGCCCACAACCGCCCAAAGTAGAGGAAGAGCATCCGGGAGGGCGCTGAGCACCTCGAGTCCCATCGCCGAGCACAAGCTAAAACCAAGAGCAGGCAGCGGAAGGAGTGTGCAGCAAACCAGACTCCCCACCCACCCTTTCCTTCAACCACTGTCTGTCTCACCTGTGACAGAGACTGTAATTCCCGTATTGGACTCCTAAGTCACCTGAGAACTCACTTATAGAGTGAAAGCAAGTCATCCTCGACTTCGAGGGACTGCCTGTGATGATGAGGTGGTAGAGGTCATGGGTCGTTTTCCTGAGCTGGGCTTGTTCTCCTTAGAGCAGAGAAAGTTGAGAGGTGATTTGTTAGAAGTGTTCAAAATCATGAGGGGTCTGGACAGAGTAGATGGAGAGAAACTGTTCCCATTGGTGGAAGGGTCGAGAACCAGAGGACACAGATTTAAGGCGATTGGCAGAAGCACCAAAGGCGACATGAGGAATAATGTTTTCACGCAGCGAGTGGTTAGGATCTGGAATGCGCTGCCTGAGAGGGTGGTGGAGGCAGACTCAATCACGGCTTTCAAAAGGGAGTTGGATAAGTACCTGGAGGAAAAAATATTGCAGGGCTACGGGGAAAGGGCGGGGGTGTGGGACTGGCTGAAGTGCTCTTGCAGAGAGCCGGCACGGGCTCGATGGGCCCAATGGCTGTACTGTGCTGTAACCGTTCTATGATTCTAAGATCCAACTATTACTTTCAGGGTACTGAGCTCTTGAAAAGCAGATCTGCCTCCCAACAGAGTTAAACAAATTTCCTCATTGAGCCAATGACGCGAGAAAGAGCAAGGCTTGTTTGTCCTTGAAGAGATTTCCTCATTTTTCTCTGGGCTTGACTCCAAAACTAGAAACCGGCAAGTAACAATCTTCATAATCCACTTCTTCAAAGTGCTTCCCCTCATCATGTATGCTGCATCCAGACAGATTGCTGTGAATGTAGGTTTGGAACCCGCAGTGCCTTCATGCCCATTAAAGGATTGACATCAAATGCTCGCATCGTTGCTGTCCCCTCTGGTGATTAAGGTATTGAAACTCCTGTGATCTGTAACTTGGAATATGGACTAGCTACGACTGCTGCTGAAAGTCAAATCACTGAGACGTCACTAGTTATTTGCATAATTTAATATTGCTAAAGATGTTTTCATGAAAATATAGTTGTTTGTAGCTATTTTGTGCTAAATTCCACTTGTGCGGAAGAGCATAACTAGAGGCCATCAATATAAGATAGTCACCAAGAAATCCAATGGGGAATTCAGAAAAAACTTCTTTACCCAGAGAGTGGTGAGAATGTGGAACTCACTGCCACAGGGAGGGGTTGAGGCAAATAGTATCGATACATTTAAGGGGAGGCGAGACAAGCATATGGGGGAGAAGGGAATAGAGGGTTATGCTGATAGAGTTAGATGAGAAAAGACGGGAGGAGGCTGGAGTGGAGCGTAAACACCGGCATGGACTGGTTGGGCCAAATGGCCTGTACAGTTCTATGCCGTATATCCGAAGTAAATTGATCCTGAAGAGTGCAAACCAGATCTATAAGTGGAATTTGTACAAGTTGTCTAGCTAATATCTGGTTTTACTGTATTGGGAAATTCTTGAAGCAATGATGGCTTTACTTTACACATTCTGCATTGTTTAGGAACAGGAGGACGCCATTCAGCCCCTCGAGCCTGTTCCACCATTCAATGAGATCATGGCTGACCTGCGACCAAACTCCATATCCCTTAAGCATTTGGTTAACAGACATCTGTCAATCTCCGATTGAAAATAAACCACTGATCTAGCAACAATTCCTGTTTGCGGAAGATAGTTCCAAACGTCTACCACTCTGTGTGTGTGTGTGTGTGTGTGTGTGTGTGTGTGTATAGAAGTGCTTCCTAACCACTCCTGAAAGGCCTGGCTCCAATTTATAGGCTATGCCCCCTAGTCCTAGACTCCCCAACCAGCAGAAATAGTCTCTACCGACCCTCTCTCTTTACCCTATCAGTTATATAAAAACAGGAAATTTAAACTTGAGCTACCATTTAAATCCCCCCAAAATAGTTCTGGAAAATTGCGGTCGGAAGGCTTCCTTCGGACGAAGGCCTCCGACCCGAAAAAAATCATGAAAATGCCTGGTGGTCCCGGAGGAATGTAAGATTCCAGTCGGAAGCCTCCATTAGCTGTGCAGCGTACGGGAACATGTCCTCCAGGTATGTATTCGTATCCTGGGATCACGTGGGCCTGGACCACCGATGGACAAGCGAGTGTTCTTATTGATACTAATGGGAGCTTTGTTTATACGAGCTCCCATTACTGTCAAGGAGCATAAGCCCCTAAAACAAGAAACACAACACAATAATTTAAAAAAACACCTCACATATTTAAAATTAATTGAAATTCAATATAATTGAATGTTTTAGAATTTTTTTTTAACGTGTTTCAATTGGGTTAAAAATAAACTTACCTTAATGGACAGGGTTTTTCTTAGGCGGTCCCTCATATCGAGGATGACTTGCTTCCACGCCAAAAAGGGATGAGTTCACAGGTGTTTCAATGAAGGACCTAATATTCCCGGTCCCGAACTACATCCCGAAGGGTGGAAGATGCCATGCGCGGATTTTTTTTTTTAACATATGGTGGCCGTTGGACCACAGGGTTTTTATTGTAAAAATGTGTGCTTAAATTAAATTTTTCTACGTTTTAAAACTCATACGCTGGTAAAAGTAGACAATATGCTTGCTTTTACCAGGCGTAAGAGTTTGAAGGACATTCGCTGGACAGGAGTTGGGCAAATCGCGCAAATCTCTGCCGTGTAAAGGCCCTTCTCCCCGGGGATCCGTGCAATTTGACAGATCAGAAAAGCTGGTTGTTGGCGCATGTGTATACGCCCTGAGAGGCCGCAATTTTCGGCTCTGTATTTCACTGAATGCTTGGTATGTGCACATGCAAAATGTAACACCAGTTTCATCCACTTGGGGGAGCTCAGGCTTCAGTATAACTTCTGTCTGTTCACCTTATAGCCCTCTGTACATTCCTATGTGCGACAAGCGATGTAGGATGATGGATAACAAGCAGCGTTTTATTTTCTTTCTCCAAATAGATAAGAAAATATAAAATGCAAATGTTAACTATTGACATTTCTTGTGGAGAAAACTGTGACAGAAAAGTGTACCATATGTTTACAACTTTTTAAAATAGTGTAGTGTAATTCAAATAGCAATATGCAGATATTAATCTAAGTTGAAGCTCTCGCTCATAATGTCATCATCTAAACAGGACTGATTATAAAAGTTATACATTGCAGTGTATATTCAAAAAGCTATATATTTACCGAGAGGCCTTTACAAGCAGTGCGCTGATTCGATTGTTTGTTTTGCTATTTTATTTGCAGCGATGAAATGGCAGGGAAATGTAAAAACGTGTGATGAGCAAACCCGAAGTTCCGGCTAATAGTTGTTCAGGCAGCATGTTGCTGCACCAACGCATACTCGGGCCTGCTTCCACTAGCCCCTGTTTCTTTACTGAAGATCCCCGATCTCGGATGGCTCACAAACTTTAGGGGTACGGTATCATAGTATCAGAGACATTTACAGCACGGAAGGAGGCCATTCGGCCCATCGTGTCCGTGGCGGCCGACCAAGAGCTACCCAGCTTAATCCCACTTTCCCGCTCTCGGTCCGTAGCCCTGTAGGTTACGGCACTTCAGGTGCACATCCAAGCACTTTTTAAATGTGGTGAGGGTTTCTGCCTCTACCACCCTTTCAGGCAGTGAGTTCCAGACCCCCCCGGGTTGAAAAATTCCCCTCAAATTCTCTCTAAACCTCCTACCAATTACTTTAAATCTAAACCCCCTGGTTATTGACCCCTCTGCTAAGGGAAATAGGTCCTTCCTATCCACTCTATCCAGGCCCCCTCATAATTTTATACACCTCAGTCAGGTCTTCCCTCAGCCACCTCTGTATCAAAGAAAACAACCCCAGCCTATCCAATCTGTCCTCAAAGCTAAAATTCTCCAGTCCTGGCAACATCCTCATAAATCTCTTCTGCACCCTCTCGAGTGCAATCACATCTTTTCTGTAATGTAGTGACCAGAACTGCACGCAGTCCTCAAGCTGTGGCCTAACCAGTGTTTTATACAGTTCAAGCATAATCCCCCTCCTCTTGTATTCTGTGCCTCGGCTAATAAAGGAAAGTATTCCGTGTGCCTTCTTAACCACCTTATCCACCTGGCCTGCTACCTTCAGGGATCTGTGGACATGAACAGTCCCTTTGTTACTGGACAAGTAATCCCGAGGCCTGCACCACGGGTCCGGAGACATGAGTTCAAATCCCACCACGGCAGCAGGGGAATTTAAATGTTAATTAAATAAATCTGCAATAAAAAGCGAGTATCAGTAATGGTGACCATAGGTTGTAATAAAAAATCTGGTTCACTGATGGCCTTTCGGGAAGGAAATCTGCCGCCCTTACCCGGTCTGGGCCTATATGTGACTCCAGACCCACAGCAATGTGGTTGACTCTTAACTGCCCTCTGAAATGGCCCAGCGAGACACTCTGTTGTATTCAGGTGGCAGCTCACCACCACCTTCTCAAGGGGCAATTATGGATGGGCAATAAATGCCAACGATGCCCACATCCCAGGAATTAATTTTTTTTTAAACTGTAAGGGCAAGAGAAGAAAGGACCCATCTGAAAGCAACTCCAGAGCCACTCATCTGCACCTACGAGCGGCTGTTTGCAGAGCGATAGTGCACAAACACTTTACCCACTGTCCTGTCAACGAAGGGTCTGAACACGGCTGGAGAAAGTCAAATCAATGTAGGCGGCGAGAGAGTTGAAAATGAAGGAATCGACGCTTTATGAAAATACTTAATTAGAAACATGTACAGGTGTTTAGTACGTCTTCTAGTTCAGAGTCAGCCGTGGCTCAGTTGGTTCGATCGAACAAGACTTGGGCTGCTTATTGAAGCCTTTACACTGTGAATACAAAAAACAGTGTTGTGGGAAAACTCAAACTCTAACAACTGATTTCACTATTCCTGAGTATACTGGTTTTAATTGTAGTATATGTGTTATCTGTGGCTCAGTGGGCAGCACTCTCTCTCGCCTCCGAGTCAGAAGGTTGTGGGTTCAAGTCCCACTCCAGGGACTTGAGCACAAAAATCTAGGCTGACATTCCCAGTGCAGTGCTGAGGGAGTGCTGCACTGTCGGAGGTGCCGTCTTTCAGATGAGACATTAAACTGAGGCCCTGTCTGCTCTCTCAGGTGGATGTAAAAGATCCCATGGTGCTATTTTGAAGAAGAGCAGGGGAGTTATCCCTGGTGTCCTGGGACCAATATTTATCCCTCAATCAACATCACTAAAACAGATTATCTGGTCATTATCACATTGCTGTCTGTGGGAGCTTGCTGTGCGCAAATTGGCTGCCGCATTTCCCACATTACAACAGTGACTACACTCCAAAAGTACTTCATTGGCTGTAAAGCGCTTTGGGACATCCTGCGGTCATGAATGATGCTGTATTAATGCAAGTCTATCTTTATTATAACCCTTTGGCTTGTTTCTGTTTTAAAAAAAAATATTTTCAACACGCAAACTAATGAATGCTGAAGCTACTTTATGGGGGGAAGGGGCAGTGGGTGTGTGACCCCAATTTAGGGCAAGTTAGTTGTCATGCCATATACCCCAAAACTGTCATTTTCCCTTTCTCCGAGGTTTTGAGCAAAATTACAACACTCTAACAATTTAATCACGCAGTAAATGTAGAGTCTGCTGTAATTACTTGCACCGAGTCACATGCCCTACCCAAGGCAAATCTTCACCTGAATGACTTTTATCAATGAGTTGAACAAAATTATTAAATTTGTGCTAGTAGCCAAACATTTTTTTTTTATTAGTTCGTTCCTGGGATGTGGGCATCGCTGGCAAGGCCGGCATTTATTGCCCATCCCTAATTGCCGTCGCCTTGAATCGCTGCAGTGTTGTTTGTCGTAGCGGTTTATTACAGCTGAGTGTTGTTACAACATTTCAGAGGGAAGTTGAGAGTCAACCACGACGAGATCCATCGCCTCCAGTGCGCCAGCGCAGCCATCGGTCGCCTGAGGAAGAGAGTGTTGGAAGACCAGGACCTCAAATCTGGCACCAAGCTTATGGTCTACAGGGCTGTAGTGATACCCGCCTCCTGTATGGCTCAGAGACGTGGACCATGTACAGTAGACACCTCAAATCGCTGGAGAAATACCACCAACGATGCCTCCGCAAGATCCTGCAAATCCCCTGGGAGGATAGACGCACCAACATCCCCAGCTTCGAAGCACTGACCACACTCGACCAGCTCCGTTGGGCAGGCCACATTGTCCACATGCCTGACGCAAGACTCCCAAAGCAAGCGCTCTACTCGGAACTTCTACGCGGCAAACGAGCCAAAGATGGGCAGAGGAAACATTACAAGGACACCCTCAAAGCCTCCTTGAAAAAGTGCAACATCCCCACTGACACCTGGGAGTCCCTGGCCAAAGATCGCCCTAAGTGGAGGAAGAGCATCCGGGAGGGCGCTGAGCATCTCGAGTCTCGTCGCCGAGAGCATGCAGAAACCAAGCGCAGGCAGCGGAAGGAGCGTGCGGCAAACCAGACTCCCCACCCACCCTTTCCCTCAACCACTGTCTGTCCCACCTGTGACAGAGACTGTAATTCCCATATTGGACTGTTCAGCCACCTGAGAACTCACTTTTAGATTTCGAGGGACTGCCTATGATGATGGTGTGGGGTCTGGAGTCACATATCGGCCAGACCGGGTAAGGACGGCAGATTTCCTCCCCTAAAGGGACATGAATGAACCAGATGGATATTTACGACAACCCCAGAGGGTTGTGAATCCGTGGAATTCTCAGCCCAAGGAAGCAGTTGAGGCTAGCTCATTGAATGTATTCAAATCACAGATAGATAGATTTTTAACCAAGAGGGGAATTAAGGGTTACGGGGAGCGGGCGGGTAAGTGGAACTGAGTCCACGGCCAGATCAGCCATGATCTTGTTGAATAGCGGAGCAGGCTCGAGGGGCTAGATGGCCTACTCTTGTTCCTAATTCTTATGTTCTTATGGTAGTTTTCATGCTCACCATTGCTGAGACTAGCTTTTTAATTCCAGATTTATTTAATTTAATTGAATTTAAATTCCCAGCTGCCATGGTGGGATTTGAACTCGTGTCTCTGGATCATTAGTCCAGGCCTTGGGATTACTGGTCCAGTAACATAACCACTATACTCACCCCTTTTTACAGAATTGAAAGATTGTTGATTTATTTCTGGTATAATTTCTAAATGGAGACAGAAATTAAAAACTTGTTCCTGTTTAGAATTGCATAGTTCTGGGTCTTGTTTTAAGTGTTTCCCAATGAAATATTGGGAAGACCGAAGCCATTGTTTTCAGTCCCCGCCACAAATTCCGTTCCCTAGCCACTGACTCCATCCCTCTCCCTAACATCGGTCTGAGGCTGAACCAGACTGTTCACAACCTAGTTGTCATATTTGACCCTGAAATGAGCTTCCAACCATATATCCGCACCATAACTAAGACCGCCTATTTCCACCTCCGTAACATCGCCCGTCTGCGCCCCTGTCTCAGCTCATCCGCTGCTGAAGCCCTCATCCATGCCTTTGTTACCTCTAGACTTGACTATTCCAACGCACTCCTGGCTGGCCTCCCACATTCTACCCTACGTAAACTTGAGGTGATCCAAAACTCGGCAGCCCGTGTTCTAACTTGCTCACCCATCACCCTTGTGCTCGCTGACCTATATTGGCTCCTGGTTAAGCAATGCCTCGATTTCAAAATTCTCATCCTTATTTTCAAATCCCTCCATAGCCCTCGCCCCTCCCTATCTCTGTAATCACCTCCAACCCCACAATCCCCCGAGATGTCTGCACTCCTCTAATTCTGCCCTCCTGAACAACTCTGATTATAAACGTTCAACCATCGGTGGCCGTGCCTTCTGTTGCCTGGGCCCCAAGCTCTGGAACTCCCTCCCTAAACCTCTCTAACTCTCTTTCCTAGTTTAAGACGCTCCTTAAAACCTACCTCTCTGACCAAGCTTTTGGTCATCTGCCGCAATTTCTCCTTATACAGCTCGGCATCAATTTTGTTTTCTTACAATACGGCTGTGAAGCGCCTTGGGACATTTCACTACGTTAATGACGCTATATAAATACAAGTTGTTGTTGTTTTATTCCTTTCACTTGCAGGCCTAGACGTAAACCTGGCATTTCAGGGACTGGCACTTTCCAATTCTACTTGTAGGATAAGTGGCCCCTTATAAGTTTTGGCTCCCTCAATTTAATTTTTACTTTCTGCATATATTGGTTTCAAAGATTAAAATGATTTCGAAGAAAAATTGAAAGAATCTGAAAGCTGAAAGAGAAAGTGCTTTTCCTCACTGCAATGTCACTGTCCAGGGTACTGAAATGAAGCAAGCCAACTATTGTCACTCAGTCCATCCCCGGAGTTCAACTATACAGCATCCAGTATTGTATTCAAACTTTTAGATTTGCTTTGTAAATTAGAATGTGTGATTTTACCGCAGCCACTGAAGTAAGGATAGATGTCAATCAAAATTGACAGGGGAAGCATAGGAGGGCTTAAAAGAAAGACTTGCATTTCTATAGCGCCTTTCACAACCACCAGAGGTCTCAAAGCGCTTTACAGCCAATGAAGTACTTTTGGAGTGTAGTCACTGTTGTGTAGGAAATGTAGGCAACACGGCAGCTCAATTTGCGCACAGCAAGCTCCCACAGACAGCAATGTGATGATGACCAGATCATCTGTTTTAGTGATGTTGGTGGAGGGATAAATATTGGCCCCAGGGCACCTCCCCTGCTTTGCTTTGAAATAGGATCTTTTAGGTCTACCTGAGAGAGCAGGCGGGGCCTCGGTTTAATGTCTCGTCTGAAAGACGGCACTTCTGATAGCGCAGCACTCCCTCAGCACTGCACTGGAGAGTCAGCCTAGATTTTTGTGGCCAAGTCCCTGGAGTGTGACTTGAACCCACAACCTTCAGACTCAGAGGCAAGAGTGTGCTGCCCACTGAGCCACAGCTGCTGCAACGAGAGGCTTGGAGAGATTATAGTGGGGAATTATTGGGTGATTCATAGTGCTGCTGGATGTTTGGATTGATACCGAATGCCGTAGGGATCAGCCTGCCAGCGGTTTGAGTGACCAATTAGCATCATGTCTTGGAAATTGAAATACATGTCATGTTTTGAACATTTCTAGGATGTGGGCTGTGGAGTAAGGTGCATCACTCGCATGTAAGTGCCATCAGCATTTCTACATTATTGGCTTGGGACTTGAACGAGGTGGGGAAAATAACATTATAACCGGTTTTGTTGATGCAGTGCATGTTGTATACTGACAGCAAATAATATTTTTGACTTTTTTTCTCTTTGCCAATATACAGTTAGTGTCTCATCGCATGGCATTGTGTTATATATATTGTGCAGTCGATATTGATATCCGTATGGCAGTTTTGCCATTTTGTGCATGGCTGGAGTGGGCTTTTAGCCATTCACAAGAACATAAGAAATAGGAGCAGGAGTCAGCCATTTGGCCCCTCGAGCCTGCTCCACCATTCAATAAGATCATGGCTGATCTGATCATGGACTCCGCTCCACTTCCCTGCCCGCTCCCCATAACCCTCGACTCCCTTATCGCTCAAAAATCTGTCTATCTCCGCCTTAAATATATTCAATGATCCAGCCTCCACAGCTCTCTGGGGCAGAGAATTCCACAGATTTACAACCCTCAGAGAGAAGAAATTTCTCCTCATCTCAGTTTTAAATGGGCGGCCCCTTATTCTGAGACTGTGTCCTCTAGTTCTAGTCTCCCCTATGAACTGCCTCCAATGCTTTAAATAAGGAGATCAAAACTGTATGCAGTACTCTAGGTGTGGCCTCACCAATATCCTGTACAGTTGTAGCAGGACTTCTCTGCTTTTATACTCCATCCCCCTTGCAATAAAGGTCAATATTCCATTTGCCTTCCTGATCACTTGCTGTACCTGCATACTAACTTTTTGTGTTTCATGCACAAGGACCCCCAGGTCCCTCTGTACTGCAGCACTTGGCAATTTTTCTCCATTTAAATTATAATTTGCTTTTCTATTATTTCTGACAGGTTTTGTTCGTTTGCTGAGGTGAGGACAAGACAGTTTCCAAGACATTGGTGTGTAGGTAGCATGAGATATTTCCCTCCCCAGAGCATCTGCAGATTCTCTTTGAATGGAAGCTATTTCTTTTCACCTTTTATAATAGAGGTGAGGGGTGAGGATGTTGTTTGACTGGGTATCTGGGGCACTGGTCAAGGAATTGTGCCAGATCTAGAAGAATTTCTCCTGGTTCAGCGATAACCTGATTACTAATCAGAAATTTAGTGAGCACTTGAGATATTCTCACAGTATAATTTGGACTGGGCTATCTTCAGTTCAGAGAAGGTTCACTAGGTTGATTCTGGAGATGAGGGTGTTTGACTTATGAGGAATGGTTGAGTAGGTTGGGCCTCTACTCATTGGAATTCAGAAGAATGAAAGGTGATCTTATCGAAATGCATAAGATTATGAGGGGGCTTGACAAGGTGGATGCAGAGAGGATGTTTCCATTGTTAGGAGAGACTAGAACTAGGGGGCATGATCTTAGAATAAGGGGCCGCCCATTTAAAACTGAGATGAGGAGAAATTTCTTCTCTCAGAGGGTTGTAAATCTGTGGAATTCACTGCCTCAGGGAGCTGTGGAAGCTGGGACATTGAATAAATTTAAGACAGAGATAGACAGTTTCTTAACCGATAAGGGAATAAGGGGTTATGGGGAGTGGGCGGGGAAGTGGACCTGAGTCCATGGATTGGATCAGCCATGCTCTTATTAAATGGCGGAGCAGGGTCGAGGGCCGTATAGCCTACTCATGCTCCTATTTCTTATGTTCTTATCTTTGACAGAACCTTGCTCCCCATTGTTGGGTTTCTGGCTCCAGAACAATGGCCTTCCCTCTTGGCCTGCATAACATTCTTAACAATTTTTTCCAGTTCTGGCGAAAGGACATTGACCTGAAACGTTAACTCTGTTTCTCTCTCCACAGATGCTGCCTGACCCGCTGAGTAGTTCCACCATTTTCTGTTCTATATTTCAGATTTCCAGCATCTGCAGTATTTTGCTTTTACGTAATACTCTTATTGTTCAATGCTCACAAATTAAGACATTTAACAAATGTGAAATAAAAATTTAACGGTCTTCACTAAGATGATCTGTTCACTCCATGCGGCCTCCATGATAACCGAATTCCATCCCTTTCTCCCATGCATCGTTACGACAGTGAAATGATTGCATTTGAACACATGAAGTATTCTCCGGATAATCTCGAGCCCAAAATGACTGTCTTCACGAGTTATGTTTTGAAGAAATTCTCACATTTTTAAAATCTAATTTTCAAATTTCTTCCTCAGATGCTTTCAACATGCTAACATTGTATTTCGAAGGGTTAGAGAGTTGGGTCTTTTCACAAACAAAGTCTGGACTTCGGGGGGCAATTTGGTTGAGGTAGTTCAAGTAACGAAGGGAGTAGACTATCCGTGCGGAATGACTGTTTGAATTTGAGTTTAAAGAAAATCCAGGGGACATACATATCAGTTACATAAGCAAAGAACTGGGTTTTTTCAAATTCATTCACGGGATGTGGGCGTCGCTGTAGGCAGGCATTTATTGCCCATCCCTAATTATCCTATATAGAAGGTGGTGGTGAACCGTATTCTTGACAACTGAGTGTCTCGCTGGGCCATTTCAGAGGGCAGTTAAGAGTCAACCACATTGCTGTGGGTCTGGAGTCACATATAGGCCCAGACCGGGTAAGGGCGGCAGATTTCCTTCCCTAAAGGACATTAGTCAGCTAGATGTTTTTTTTAAGACAATCTGGTGGTTTCATGAATTACCATTACTAAGACTATCTTTTTCATTCCAGATTTATTTAATTAATTGAATTGTAAATTCTCCAGCTGTTGTGGTGGGATTTGAACCCATGTCTCCGGATCATAGAATCATAGAACGGTTACAGCACGGAAGGAGGCCATTCGGCCCGTTGAGCCCGTGCCAACTCTCAGCTAGTCCCACTCCCCCGCCCTTTCCCCGTAGCCCTGCAATTTTTTTTCCTTCGGATACTTATCCAACTCCCTTTTGAAAGATAAAATGGAGTCTGCCTCCACCACCCTTTCAGGCCGTGCATTTCAGATCCCAACCACTTCGCCTTTGTTATTTTTGGCAATCACCTGGTTATGATGGTTCATAGAAACATAGAAACTTAGAAAATAGGTGCAGGAGTAGGCCATTCGGCCCTTCGAGCCTGCACCACCATTCAATAAGATCATGGCTGATCATCACCTTAGTACCCCTTTCCTGCTTTCTCTCCATACCCCTTGATCCCTTTAGCCATACAGGCCATATCTAACTTCCTCTTGATTATATCCAACGAACTGGCATCAACAATTCTCTGCGGTAGAGAATTCCACAGGTTAACAACTCTTTGAGTAAAGAAGTTTCTCCTCATCTCGGTCCTAAATGGCTTACCCCTTATCCTTAGACTGTGTCCCCTGGTTCTGGACTTCCCCAACATCAGGAACATTCTTCCTGCATCTAACCTGTCCTGTCCCGTCAGTATTTTATATGTTTCTATGAGATCCCCTCTCATTCTTCTAAACTCCAGTGAATAAAGGCCCAGTTGATCCAATCTCTCCTCATATGTCAGTCCTGCCATCCCGGGAATCAGTCTGGTGAACCTTCGCTGCACTCCCTCAATAGCAAGAACGTCCTTCCTCAGATTAGGAGACCAAAACTGAACACAATATTCCAGGTGAGGCCTCACCAAGGCCCTGTACAATTGCAGTAAGACCTCCCTGCTCCTATACTCAAATCTCCTAGCGATGAAGGCCAACATGCCATTTGCTTTCTTCACCGCCTGCTGTACCTGCATGCCAACTTTCAACGACTGATGTACCATGACACCCAGGTCTCATTGCACCTCCTCTTTTCCTAATCTGTCGCCATTCAGATAATATTCTGCCTTCGTGCTTTTGCCACCAAAGTGGATAACCTCACATTTATCCACATTATACTGCATCTGCCATGCATTTGCCCACTCCCCTAACATGTCCAAGTCACCCTGCAGCCTCTTAGCATCCTCCTCGCAGCTCACATCGCCACCCAGCTTAGTGTCATCTGCAAACTTGGAGATATTACACTCAATTCCTTCATCTAAATCATTAATGTATATTGTAAAGAGCTGGGGTCCCAGCACTGAGCCCTGCGGCATCCCACTAGTCACTGCCTGCCATTCTGAAAAGGACCCGTTTATCCCGACTCTCTGCTTCCTGTCTGCCAGTTCTCTATCCACGTCAATACATTACCCCCAATACCATGTGCTTTAATTTTTCACACCAATCCCTTGTGTGGGACCTTGTCAAAAGCCTTTTGAAAGTCCAAATACACCACATCCACTGGTTCTCCCTTGTCCCCTCTACTAGTTATATTCTCAAAAAATTCTAGAAGATTTATCAAGCATGATTTCCCTTTCATAAATCCATGCTGACTTGGACCGATCCTGTCAGTGCTTTCCAAATGCGCTGTTATTTCATCTTTAATAATTGATTCCAACATTTTCCCCACTACTGATGTCAGGCTAACCGGTCTATAATTCCCCATTTTCTCTCTCCCTCCTTTCTTAAAAAGTGGTGTTACATTAGCTACCCTCCAGTCCATAGGAACTGATCCAGAGTCGATAGACTGTTGGAAAATGATCACCAATGCAATCACTATTTCTAGGGCCACTTCCTTAAGTACTCTGGGATGCAGACTATCAGGCCCCAGGGATTTATCGGCCTTCAATCCCATCAATTTCCCCACACAATTTCGCGTCTAATAAGGATTTCCTTCAGTTCCCCCTTCTCCCTAGACCCTCTGTCCCCTAGTATTTCCGGAAGGTTATTTGTGTCTTCCTTTGTGAAGACAGAATCGAAGTATTTGTTCAATTGGTCTGCCATTTCTTTGTTCCCCATTATAAATTCACCTAATTCTGACTGCAAGGGACCTACGTTTGTCTTCACTAATCTTTTTCTCTTCACATATCTATAGAAGCTTTTGCAGTCAGTTTTTATGTTCCCAGCAAGCTTCCTCTCATACTCTATTTTCCCCCTCCTAATTAAACCCTTTGTCCTCCTCTGCTGAATTCTAAATTTCTCCGAGTCCTAATATTTGCTCCTTTTTCTGGCCGATTTATATGTCTCTTCCTTGGATTTAACACTATCCTTAATTTCCCTTGTTAGCCACGGTTGAGCCACCTTCCCCTTTTTATTTTTACTCCAGACAGGGATGTACAATTGTTGAAGTTCATCCATGTGATCTTTAAATTTTTGCCATTGCCTGTTCCGCCGTCAACCCTTTAAGTATAATTCGCCGGTCTATTCTAGCCAATTCAGAAACCAATCACTTCAGTGTTTCCGCCGAGAAATGTGCTCGGCTGATTCATTCCGCTTCTTCATCAGTGACTTTCCCTCCATCATAAGGTGGCGAGTAGGGCTATTCCTATCATTAGTTCAGGCCTCGGGATTACCAGTCCAGTGACATGACCGCTGCGCTGCCGCACCCTGGGTTAGATGTCCGGAGGTTTTCCTTGCGCAGAGGGTCAGTGACATTTGCAGCACGTTGCCAGGTTGTGCGGAGAGTGTGGGTTTGCTGTAAGCTTTCAAAAGGGAGCTGGGCAGGTTCCTGGTCGTGGCTGATATAAAAGGTAGGTGGGGTGTTGGGTGACGTGCCTTATGGTCTCCTGGCACTCTCTTTGATCACCCTCGTTGTTCGGAGAGGAAATTCGCCTGATTTTTTTTTAAACCCCGATCTCCAAACGATTGCCTAGCTCTCCTGCCTCGGGACATTCCTCTCCTCGTTCTTCCTGCCAAAATGTATCAAATTGCACTTTTCTGCGTTAAATTTCATCGGCCACGTATCCGCCCATTCCACCAGCCTGTCTATGTCCTCTTGACGTCTATCGCTCTCCTCCTCACTGTTCACTATACTTCCAAGTTTTGTGTCATCTGCAAAATTTGAAATTGTGCCCTGTACCCCCAACTCCAAGTCATTAATATGTATCAAGAAAATCAGTGATCCTAGAACAGACCTCCAAGGAACACCACTGTATGTCCCTCCAGTCCAAAAAACAACCGTTTACCACCACTCTCTGTTTCCTGTCACTTAGCCAATTTTGTATCCATGCTGTCACTGTCCCTGTTATTCCATGGGCTTCAACTTTGCTGTCAAGTCTATTATGTGGCACTTTATCAAATGCCTTTTGGAAATCCATGTATACTACATCAACCGCATTGCCCTCATCAACCCTCTCTGTTACCTCATCAAAAAACTCCACCAAGTCCGTTAAACGCGATTTGCCTTTAACAAATCTGTGCTGGCTTTGCTTAATTAATCCACACTTGTCCAAGTGATTGTAAATTTTGTCCCTGATTATCATTTCTAAAAGATTCCCCATTGCCGAGGTTAAATTGATTGGTCTGTAGTTGCTGGGTTTATCCTTACACCCTTTTTGGACACGGGTGTGACATTTGCAATTCTCCAGTCCCTTGTCACCACCCCCCGTATCTATGGAAGATTGGAAGATCATGGCCAGTACCTCCGCAATTTCTGCCTTAACTTCCCTCAGCATCCTATGATGCATCCTATCTGGTCCTGGGGACTTATCTACTTTTAGTGTAGCCAGCCTCTCTAGTACCTCTTCTTTATCAATTTTGATCCATTCCAGTATCTCACTATCTCCTCTTCCATTATGACTTTGGCAGCATCCTCTTCCTTGGTGAAGACAGATGCAAAGTACTCGTTTAGTACCTCAGCCATACCCTCTGCCTCCATGCATAGCTCTCCATTTTGGTCCCTAATCGGCCCCACCCTCCTCTTACTACATATTTACTATTTATATGCCCGTAGAAGACTTTTGAATGCCCTTTTATGTTAGCTGCCAATCTATTCTCATACTCTCTCTTTGCCCCTCTAATTTTCATTTCACTTCCCCTCTGAACTTTCTATATTCAGCCTTTGCTCGCTGAAAGAGCACTGCACCATCAGAGATACCGTCTTTTGAATGAGATGTTAAACCGAGGCCCCGTCTGCTCTCTCGGGTGGATGTAAAAGATCCCATGGTACTATTTCAAAGAAGAGCAGGGGAGTTATCCCCGGTGTCCTGGGGCCAATATTTATCCCTCAATCAACATCACTAAAACAGATTATCTGGTCATTATCACATTGCTGTTTGTGGGAGCTTGCTGTGCGCAAATTGGCTGCTGCGTTTCCCACATTATAACAGTGATTACACTCCAAAAAGTACTTCATTGGCTGTAAAGCACTTTGAGATGTCCGGTGGTCGTGAAAGGCGCTATATAAATGCAAGTCTTTCTTTTTCATAGCTGGGTGAACAGAATATTTGTCATTTATACAAGTAATTGACAATTAAGCAGATATGGAAGTTGAAAAGCATCACCTTGTTCGAGATCCATCATTTTTGGCCGGTTTACTTCTGTTAGGGGGTTTAGATTGCATGGAAGCTTTCTGTACCAGATTTAAGATCATCCTGTGCCATGATTTGGGTTTGATACTGCCTCCAATTTAAGGGAAATTTGATCTTTATTTTTGGAAAAGAGGAAATTTGCCATTTATGCATTTTTAAATTATTTTACTTGTGAGACAAGTTGAATAGTATATTGAGTGAAACTGTTAAAGCCCACGATAAGATGGTTTTCAAGCCAATTTTGACATTCTACAAGAAAAATAATCAAATTACTAAAGAACTTTCTGGTGAAAGTGATAAATCATTACACACCGAACTTGGAAATCTAAATATACTATTGTTGGTTGATGACATATTTCAGATAACGTATTTGCTCTCAAGTGACTCTCAGCTAATGACTGCAGCACCTCTGGGCTTTTATATATTTTCTTTGCTTAAAGAGCTACCATTATCACAATATTCTCTATTAACTACATTGTGACGATCTTGGGGCTTGACAGGGTAAATGCAGGGAGGATGTTTCCCCCCGGGCTGAGGAGTCTAGAACCAGGGGTCACAGTCTCAGGATAAGGGGTCAGCCATTTAGGACTGAGATGAGGAGAAACTTCTTCACTCAGAGGGTGGTGAATCTTTGGAATTCTCTGCCCCAGAGAGCTGTGGAGGCTCAGTCGTTGAATATATTCAAGACACAGATCGATAGATTTTTGGATATTAAGGGAAATGTGAATGATGTGGACAAGTTGAGGTAGAAGATCAGCCATGATCTCATTAAATGGTGGAGCAGGCTTGAGGGGCCGAATGGCCTGTTCCTGCTCCTATTTCTTATGTTCTTATGATCCCTGTCATCCTCTTCTGTAAATCTCTCAGTTTAATGTGAACACTCTGTCTCTCCACACCCACAGCCGTTGTTGACCCAGTGAGCTAACCGCATTTTCTGACTCGAGTGCTGAAATATTTGCCACTGATTAGCTCTGTGGTGAGTAGCAATTTTCTCGAACACTCCAACGCCATCTCTGAATCAACATTTTGCTAACTGTGACTTTTACTTTCATTTTAAAACCACTTTAAAGCAAATGCTTATTTACCCAGAGCCACTTGGGGCCGTTTCAACAGGACAGAGGCAAAAAGCATTAAAACATCACAATGATATAACACTAACTGCGTATGCACGCATATTGGTTTAAAAGATAAATAAAGAAGGATTTTTCAAAAGAGGCAGCTTTTAATTATTTCAGAGATTATCTCACATACCTTTTATATATTTTGTCAAAACGGACATCAAGGTTATCAACACATAAAAATTATGTATTCTATATTTCTAATCATAAAAAACCTGTATTGCAGTGATAAAAATGAGCTTAGTTTTAAACTAGATCAGGCTCCAAATGTGTATTATTGATAGTTTGGGTTCTACGAGTGGTGAGGATTTTCGAACGTGCTGCCTGATAGGGCAGTGGATACAGATTCAACAGTAGCTTTCAAAAGGTAGTTGCATAAATACTTGATGAAGAAAAAATTGCCGGGATATGGGGAAAGAGCGGGTCAGGGGGGGTCGCTGGGACTGACTGGATTACTCTTTGAAAGAACCAGCGCAGACTCGATGGGCTGAATGACCTCTTTCTGTGCTGTACTATTCTGTGATTCTATACAAAACAAGTAAGATGGAACTGAGGAAATCTTTCAAATGCGGAGCAGTTAGTGGCAAAATCAGATTCAGCATGAATCAGCAATATTTTAATTGGGCTGAATAGAATTTTTTGTTATACGTTCGTGGGATATGGGCATTTATTGGCCATCCCTAATTGCCCCTTGAGAAGGTGGTGGTGAGCCGCCACTTCAGAGGGCAGTTAAGAGTCAACCACATTGCTGTGGGTCTGGAGTCACATATAGGCCAGACCGGGTAAGGGCGGCAGATTTCCTTCCCTAAAGGACATTAGTGAGTCAGGAGGGTGTTTAAGACAATCCGGGAGTTACATGCTCACCATTACTGATACTAGCATTTCATTCCAGATTTATTTAATTGAATTTAAATTCCCCAGCTGCCATGGTGAGATTTGAACTCATGTCTCTGGATTATTAGTCCTAGCATGTGGATTACCAGTCCGGTAACATAACCACTGTGCGACTGCATCCTGTAAATATCACTGTTTTTAACATTTCTTCTGAACAGACTGTAACCTTTCATGTTTGGAGGGGTGATGAGGAGGGGCATTACCTACAATTGTCAGATTCGGTATTTCTGTTCTCTCACATACACCTGAAATAAATATCCTGCTTTCAGCTACAAACCCAAAACAGGGGGTCGGATGCGTGAATCTTTTTAAAATAAGGCTTACAAGATGTTGTTCATATTTTGCGCTTCTGAAACAGCTGGGGTTGCATTGGCGTGTGCAGCTATACAGGTAAGCGGGCAGTCAGTAATGAAGAGAAATTGATCTATTATTGAAGAACAGTAAATGTACAGCACCCTCTCGCTGTTCATGGTTCCATTGCACTAAACCGCCCATAATTTTGCAATAATTGGCCATCTCCTGCAGAGACCGTAAGGATGGCAGGAGTGGGAATTTTAGAGGAGCACCAGTACTTTTGAGGTAGGGGTCACGGAGAATTATTGGGACAGATTTTCCTGGAAGTGTTGTAAAAAGAAAGCATTGTCAGACTTTCCGAGATAAAAGCAGGATGACATTGCAGTATGTGAAGAGAAAGCATTGCGTGTTTTCTGAAATGTAAAATGCTCGAGTAAGGGAATAAGTGTTAGTGATGATCACCCATGAATGGTTAATGTTTAGTTTTAGGGTAATAAACATGGGGAGTGGGTATCCATTAGAGACAGATAACAATTGGTCAAAGAGGCTAGCAAATGTTACATCAGGAAGTCTGCTTTCAGGGAAGTGGTTGTGAGGTAAACAATTGCAAACGGTTTACACAGAGAGTCTGTTTTCAGAGGATTTGGGAAACAGGTACATCATTTTGACATTGTTGCTGTCAAAATGTGGTGCATAAAGGAGAAGGTTTTCAACAGTTTGTCAGAGTGTGTTCGAGAGATACAGAAACCCAATATCCACTCTGTCTGCAGTTAAATACTGATCATCCTTCTGCCCTCCTGAACATCCCTGATTATAATCGCTCAACCATCGGTGGCCGTGCCTTCTGTTGCCAAGCTCTGGAACTCCCTGCCTAAACCTCTCCGACTCTCTAACTCTCTTTCCTCCTTCAAGGCGCTCCTTAAAACCTACCTCTTTGACCAAGCTTTCGGTCACCTGCGCTAATTTCTCCTTGGTGTCAAATTTTTTAAATCTCATAATACTCCTGTGATGCGCCTAGGGACGTTTCACTATGTTAAAGGCGCTATATAAATACAGGTTATTGTTGTTGCTGTTCACCTTTACTGTGTATCAATAAAGTCTGTTCCGTATACTCCACCACCAAGTCTCGTGCTTACTCAATGTGTTGTGACCCGGGGCAGACAGGAGGTCGTATCACCTACAGTTCCGGGGATGAGTATTTCACGACTCTGTCCATTTTTCTGTAAAAGCAGCAAATTAGTAGTGCAGACAAATAGCTCTTTGTTGTTTCGCACCATTAGAAAGCAAGCAACAAAATGAATGTTGCATGATTTAAAGGACCTGTCCTTACAAAATATGATTTGATTTAATGTGAGCAAACTATAGCATTTATTTTTGAGGTTTCCTGTACAAACCATTTCTTCTGTAACAGAGGCCAGGCAGAAACTTGCTCCTCAACCACTAGGAGGTGTACTACAAGAGAACTTGCCTTAATATTCATCATCATCATAGGCAGTCCCTCGTATCGAGGATGACTTGCTTCCACGCCAAAAAGAGATGAGTTCACAGGTGTTTCAATGATGGACCTAATATTCCGGATCCCGAACTACATGTTGAAGGGTGGAAGATGCCTGTGGGTGGATGTTTTTTAACGTGTGGTGGCTGTTGCACACCAGCCACCACACGGGCTTGACAGAGCGAGGTCTTGGTCCAGTGGCAAGGATTAACCAAGACAACTAGAGATCAGCTCTGCTGCACGGACCTAGTGCACACACATATCGCAGTGTGGGCTGGGCCCGTGCTGCCCCTGGGCCCTCGCCTCTCCTGGGCCCCGATCACGTCCCTCTACAATCACTCGCCGCTCCTTCGCCCCAACCTCGCCGCTCCTGCTGTATCTGCCCGCGCTCCAATCACCGACCTGGACCTTGGTGATGTCACTCTTCGCTGCCGTTGCTCTCCTGCTCCAGCACCTGCTGCTCCCTGGAGTGGTACACCTCCACACTGCTCCATCCGCTCCCCGGCCTGCTCCGATGCTGCTCGCAGGTCGGGGGCTTAATATTACTGGCCTTCAGAAACCACCTGACCTTTCACTTGTGCTCTCCCTTGTGACGGCCCAGCTAAGATCAAGAACCATATGGAGAGGTGCAGCCATTTTCTCAGGGGGCCACCTTGAGCAGTGTCACAACAAAGACTGCAAACTATACACCAGAATTGGCCTCAATGTTCGTATCATAAAATCATAGAATGGTTACAGCACAGAAGGAGGCCATTCGGCCCGTCGAGCCCGTGCCGACTCTCAGCCAGTCCCACTCCCCCGCCCTTTCCCCGTAGCCCTGCAACTTTTCTTCCTTCAGATACTTATCCAACTCCCTTTTGAAATGTATGTAATATCTCCAAGTTTGCAGATGACACTAAGCTGGGTGGCAGTGTGAGCTGTGAGGAGGATGCTAAGAGGCTGCAGGGTGACTTGGACAGGTTAGGTGAGTGGGCAAATGCATGGCAGATGCAGTATAATGTAGATAAATGTGAGGTTATCCACCTTGGTGGCAAAATCAGGAAGGCAGAATATTATCTGAATGGTGACAGATTAGTAAAAGGGGAGGCGCAATGAGAACTGGGTGTCATATAACATCAGTGATTGAAAGTTGGCATAGATGTACAGCATGCGGTAAAGAAGGCAAATGGCATGTTGGCCTTCATAGCTAGGGGATTTGAGTATAGGAGCAGGGAGGTCACTGCAGTTGTATAGGGCCTTGGTGAGGCCACACCTTGAATATTTGTGCAGTTTTGGTCTCCTAATCTGAGGAAAGACATTCTTGCTATTGAGGGAGTGCAACGAAGGTTCACCAGACTGATTCCCGGGATGGCAGGACTGACATATGAAGAAAGACTGGATCGACTGGGCTTATATTCACTGGAATTTAGAAGAATGAGAGGGGATCTCATAGAAACATATAAAATTCTGATGGGATGGAATAGGTTAGATGCAGGAAGAATGTTCCTGATGTTGGGGAAGTCCAGAACCAGGGGTCACAGTCTAAGGATAAGGGGTAAGCCATTTAGGACCAAGATGAGGAGAAACTTCTTCACCCAGAGAGTGGTGAACCTGTGGAATTCTCTACCACAGAAAGTTGTTGAGGCCAGTTCGTTAGATATATTCAAAAGGGAGTTAAATGTGGCCCTTATGGCTAAAGGGATCAAGGGGTATGGAAAGAAAGCAGGAATGGGGTACTGAAGTTGCATGATCAGCCATGATCATATTGAATGGTGGTGCAGGCTCGAAGGGCCGAATGGCCTGCTCCTGCACCTATTTTCTATGTTTCTATGAAAGATAAACTTGAATCGGCCTCCACCACCCTCTTAGGCAGCGCATTCCAGATCCTAACCACTCGCGTAAAAATGTTTTTCCTTGTGTCGCCTTTGGTTCTTCTGCCAATCACCTTAAAACTGTGTTCTCTGTTTCTCAGCCCTTCCACCAATGGGAACAGTTTCTCTCTATCTACCTTGTTGAGATCCCTCATGATTTTGAACACCTCGATCAAATCTCTTCTCAACCTTCTCTGCTCTAAGGAGAACAACCCCAGCTTCTCCAGTCTAACCACGTAACTGAAGTCCCTCATCCCTGGAATATAAGGGGTTATGGGGAGCGGGCAGGGAAGTGGACCTGAGTCCATGATCGGATCAGCCATGATCTTATTGAATGGTGGAGCAGGCTCGAGGGGCTGTATGGCCTAATTCTGCTCCTATTTCTTATGTTCTTATAAATCTTTTCTGCTTACTGCGATCGCTTCAGCTGAAGGACTTTTCCCCAATTTGATCTTGTGTTTCCAGAATTCCCACTCTCCTGTTTTCCCAGGAGACCAATTTGTTATTTCTTAGAACAATCTTTGTAAAGAAATACTTCCTGCCATCTGAGATAAACCGGCCCTTCGCCAGTGTGAGATCTGCGGTCGGGAAGGGCCATTTTCTCATCAAACCTGCTCTGTTCAGAGCCCATAAATAACAGTTGATCTCTGTTTTCCTTTCTACAAAGAAAATTAAGCAGTGCTATTCATTTCTCTACTTAAAGGTGTAATCCATGCCTTTGTTACCTCTAGACTTGACTATTCCAACACAATCCTGACTGGCCTCCCACATTCTACCCTATATAAACTCGGCTATCCGTGTCCTAACTCGCACCAAGTCCCGCTCACCCATCACCCCCTGTGCTCACTGACCGACATTGGCTCCCGGTTAAGCAACGCCTCGATTTCAAACTTCTCATCCTTGTTTCCCAATCCCTCCATGATCCTCGCCACTCCCTATCTCTGTAATCCCCTCCAGTCCCACAACCCCCCTGAGATGTCTGCGTTCCTCTAATTCTGCCCTCTTGAGCATCCCTGATTATAATCGCTCAACCATTGGTGGCCGTGCCTTCTGTTGCCTGGGCCCTAAGCTGTGGAACTCCCTGCCTAAACCTCTCCGCCTCTCTACCTCTCTTTCCTTCTTTAAGACGCTCCTTAAAACCTACCTCTTTGACTGAGCTTTTGGTCACCTGCCCTAATTTCTCCTTATGTGGCTCAGTGTCGCAATTTTTTAATCTCATAATACTCCTGTGAAGCACCTTGGGAAGTTTCTCTAGGCATTACAGGGGCTATATAAATACAAGTTGTTGTGTTGTTGTCAATAGACTTATTCAGCTGAATTTTCCGGGGCGGTAGTGGGCGCGATTGGTGGCGGGATGGGTGGGGAGGTTGTTATTTTTGACAGAGGGTCAGGAACCCGCTGGCATCCCGCTCCCACATGTCTTTCCCCCAGGTGAGTCCGTCATCGCGGAGCTGACCCGACCAGCGGCAGTGGGCGACCCAGTTCAGATCATTATCAGGCAGTTGACATTGAGTCTTTCTTTACCTACGTTTTAAATTTCCCTGCATGGCCACGGGATCCACTCAGCTCGGGAACCACGTCTGACAACCTGAGGTGGGAGTTCCGTGGCCATTGCTCCAGCTGATCAATTGACAGCACGGAAAAGAAACCAAACTAAAACGCTGCTGGTTACCTCAGCTAACAGACTGCTGGAGATTCTTTCTGCTCGACTTGAAAAGCCACTGGTAAATGTTAATTCAGAAATTCCTGCTGCCTTGGATGGTGAGGGAAATACATTTTCCACTGGCTCATTTTCCAAAGCGGGATGCAGCCAGCAATGGGGTCATGACCCCCCCCCCCCCCATGGACACTGGACCCAACAAAGTAAGGAAAATTCCGGCCAAAGTCACAACCTGTTCTGGAAGTCTATGGAAATTTTTAAAAATAAATCATGTTTGAGACACGCGAATGTTAGACTTGTATCTTCTATCATTGTCCAAGCTAAATCTGCTTGCTCACTTCAATATTATGCATTTAATTTTTAAAGACATTAGAACAAAGAGCAGGAGTAGGCCATTTGGCCCCTCGAGCCTGCTCCGCCATTCACTGGGTCGATTCCTGGGAAGAAGGGGTTGCCTTATGAGAAAATGTTGAGCAGGTTGGGCCTATGCTCATTGGAGTTTAGAAGAATGAGAGGTGATCTTATTGAAACATATGTCTATGAGGAGCCATGACAGGATGCTGAGAGGATGTTTCCCCTCGTGGGGGAATCTAGAACTAGGGCACAGTTTCAGAATAAGGGGTCGCCCATTTAAGATGGAGATGAGGAGGAATTTCTTTTCAGAGGGTGGTGAATCTTTGAAATTCTCTGCCCCAGAGAGTTGTGGAGGCTGGGTCATTGACTATATTCAAGGCTGAAATAGATTGTTGAACTATATGGAGGCGGGTTAAGGGTTATAGGGAACAGGCAGGAAAGTGGATTTGAGGCCAAGATCAGATCAGCCATGATCTTATTGAATGGCGGAGCAGGCTCGAGGGGCCATATGGCCGATTCCTGCTCCTATTTCTTATGTTCTTATTCAATAAGATCATGGCTGATCTTCGACCTCAACTCCAATTTCCCACCCAATCTCTGCTTCCCTTAGTATTCAAAAATCAATCGATATCAGCCTTGAATATATTCAATTTCATCATATAGTTGGTCGCTCGAATGAGAATGACTTGCTTCCACGAGAGTTCACAGATGATTCAATGAAGGACCTGATGTTCCAGTCCTGAACTCCAGTTGAGGGGGTGGAAGATGCCTGTGGGTGGATTTTTTTAACGTGTGGTGACCGTTGCACACCAGCCACCACACGGGCTTGACAGAGCGAGGTCTTGGTCCAGTGGCAAGGGTTAATCAGGACGACTAGAGACCTGCTCTGCTGCACGGGCCCAGTGCACACACATATCGCAGTGTGGGCTGGGCCCGTGCTGCCCCTGGGCCCTCGGCTCTTCTGGGCCCCGTACCCTCATTCGCTGCACCTTCGCCCACGATGTTCCAGGACCCGGCGCTCCAGCTCTATTTATAACCCCGACCTGCGATGGTGGTCTCTCACAGGTCGGGGCGGTCCACAATGTTATACTCAACAACTGAGCATTCACAGCCCTCTGTGGTGCAGAATTCCAAAGATTCAAAACCCTTTGAGTGAAGAAATTTGTTCTCGTCTCAGTTGTGATAATGTCATAAAAAAGCAAACCAAGCACTAGGGTTTATTTCTAGAGGTATAGAATTGGAAAAGTAGGGAAGTTATGCTAAACCTGTATCGAACCTTGGTTAGACCACACTTGGAGCACTGCGTATAGTTCTGGTCGCCATATTATAAAAAGGGGGTCAGAGAAGATTTACAAGGATGATACCAAAAATGCGAGGGTATGAATAGGATGAACAGGCTGGGTCTCTTTTCTCTTGAAAAAAGGCTAAGGGGTGACCTAATAGAGGTCTTTGAAATTATGAACGGTTTTGATAGAATGGATACAGAGAAAGTGTTTCCACTTGTGGGGAAGAGCAAGGATAAGGGGTAAGCCATTTAGGACCGAGATGAGAAGGAACTTCTTCACCCAGAGAGCCTGTGGAATTCTCTGCCACAGAAAGTTGTTGAGGCCAATTCCCTAAATATATTCAAGAAGGAGTTAGATGTAGTCCTTACTACTAGGGGGATCAAGGGGTATGGCGAGAAAGCAGGAATGGGGTACTGAAGTTGCATGTTCAGCCATGAACTCATTGAATGGCGGTGCAGGCTCGAAGGGCCGAATGGCCTACTCCTGCACCTATTTTCTATGTTTCTATGTTTCTATAACTAGAGGCCATCAATACAAGATAGTCACCAAGAAATCCAATAGGAAATTCAGAAAAAACTTCTTCACCCAGAGAGCGATGAGAATGTGGAACTCACTGCCACAGGGAGTGGTTGAGGTGAATAGTATCGATGCATTTAAGGGGAGGTTAGACAAGTATATGAGGGAGAAGGGAATAGAGGGTTAGGCTGATAGAGTCAGATGAGGAAAGACGGGTGGAGGCTTGAGTGGAGCATAAAACGCCGGCATGGACTGGTTGGGCCGAATGGCCTGTTTCTGTGCCGTATATCCTGTGTGCAATCCTATGTAATCCTAAATGGCCGACCCCTTATCATAAGACTGTGACCTTAAGTTCTAGACCTCTATCAGGTCTTTCTGCAGTTTCTTTCTCTCTAGTGAAAATAAGCATGGGCACTCAAATCTTACTTACTGTGGCGACAATTAACGTATGGTTTTTCCGTCTGTTGTGTGGTTTCATGAAGGCCAGCTCATTCGAACTATGGAACCCAGTAAGGGCTAGGGGGAAAACAACACTGATTACAAAAGGGCAGAAATGGGGGAGGTGAATAGGTAGAGATAAAACTACTGACTCTTACTGACCTCGGCAACTGAACAAAAATACAACCTTGAACTTGAATAAGAGTTTTGAGTTTTTTTGTGAAAAGTACTGTTTAAAAACAAATAGAAAGTCAGAACCTGGCCATGAGATAGGTAACTGTGCATATACAGACACCCTATTATTGTACAATCTCTCGCCGCTCCTTCGCCCCGACCTTGACACTCCTACTGTACCTGCCCACGCTCCAATCACCGACCTGGACCTTGATAACGTCCCTTCTCATGGCCGTTGCTCTCCTGCGCCAGCACGCACTGCTCCCTGGAGTGGTGGGCCGCCGAGCTGCTCCTTCCGCTCCCCGGCCTGCTCCGATGGTGCTCGCAGGCCGGTGATCGGGGCCCAGGAGAGGTGTGAGTTTGGGGCCCAGAAGAGGTGAGGGCCCAGGGGCAGCACGGGCCCAGCCCACACTGCGATATGTGTGCGCACTGGGCCCGTGCAGCAGAGCTGGTCTCCAGTTGTCCTGGTTAACCCTTGCCACTGGACCAAGACCTCGCTCTGTCAAGCCCGTGTGGTGGCTGGTGAGCAACGGTCACCCCACGTTACAAAAATCTACGCACAGGCATCTTCCACCCTTCAGGATGTAGTTCAGGATCTGGAATATTAGGTCCTTCATACCTGTAAACTTTTTGACGTGGAAACAAGTCATCCTCGGTTCGAGGGCCTGCCTATGATGATGATGATTATTATACAAAAGCAAAATACTGCGGATACTGGAATCATGAATAAAAACAGAAAATGCTGGAAATCTCAGTGGGTTAGGCAGCATCTGTGGAGAAACGTTTCAGGTCGGTGACCCTTCGTCAGAACTAGAGAGTGTTCATAAGAACATAAGAACATAAGAATTAGGAGCAGGAGTAGGCCATCTAACCCCTCGAGCCTGCTCCGCCATTCAAAAGGATCATGGCTGATCTGGCCGTGGACTCAGCTCCACTTACCCGCCCGCTCCCCGTAACCCTTAATTCCCTTATTGGTTAAAAATCTATTTATCTGTGACTTGAATACATTCAATGAGCTAGCCTCAACTGCTTCCTTGGGCAGAGAATTCCACAGGTTCACAACCCTCTGGGAGAAGAAACTCCTTCTCAACTCGGTTTTAAATTGGCTCCCCCGTATTTTGAGGCTGTGCCCCCTAGTTCTAGTCACCCGACCAGTGGAAACAACCTCTCTGCCTCTATCTTGTCTATCCCTTTCATTATTTTAAATGTTTCTATAAGATCACCCCTCAATTTTTGGCATGGTTTTTGTGTCTTCCACTGTGAAGATCAAAGCAAAATAATTGTTTAAGGTCTCAGCCATTTCCACATTTCCCATTATTAAATCCCCCTTCTCATCTTCTAAGGGACCAACATTTATTTTAGTCACTCTCTTCCGTTTTATATATCGATAAAAGCTTTTACTATCTGTTTTTATGTTTTGCGCAAGTTTACTTTCGTAATCTATCTTTCCTTTCTTTATTGCTTTCTTAGTCATTCTTTGCTGTCGTTTAAAATTTTCCCAAACTTCTAGTTTCCCACTAACCTTGGCCACCTTATACGCATTGGTGTTCGGAAAGAACAGACTCTTAACAAGCACTGAAAGGGGGAGGGGAGGAAAGAACAAAAGGGAAGGTCTGTGATAGGGCGGAAGACAGGAGAGATTAGAGAAAAAAGGGATGATGAGCCGAATTGAAATGGTAATGCCAGGAACTAGAAAAACATTAGTCAAGATAGGGTGTGAATTGTGGGATTATGACCATTAGAGACAAGGAGAAAAATAAATAACAGGCTCGGGAGGGGGGGTGGAGGGAGACAAAGATTGGTAGCGGTTACGCTCTGAAATTGTTGAACTCAATGTTGAGTCCAGAAGGCTGTAAAGTGCCTAAACGAAAGATGAGGTGCTGTTCCTCGAGCTTGCGTTGAGCTTCGTTGGAACAGTGCAGGAGGCCGAGGACGGAGAGGTCAGAGTGGGAGTGGAGCGGGGAATTAAAGTGACAGGCGACCAGAAGCTCGGGGTCACCCTTACGGACTGAACGGAGGTGTTCCGCAAACCGGTCACCCAATCTACGCAATGTCTCCCCAGTGTAGAGGAGACCACATCGTGAACAGCGAATACAGTATACTACATTGAAAGAAGTATAAGTAAATTGCTGTTTCACCTGGAAGGAGTGTTTGGGGCCCTGGACAGTGGGAAGGGAGGGGGTAAAAGGGCAGGTGTTGCATCTCCTGCACTTGCACGGGAAGGTACCGTGGGAAGGGGAGGGGGTGCTGGGGGCGACTGCGGAATGGACCAGGATGTCACGGAGGGAGCGGTCCCTGCGGAACGTTGAAAGGGGAGGGAGGGGGTGCTGGGGGCGACGGTGGAATAGACCAGGGTGTCACGGAGGGAGCGGTCCCTGCGGAACGTTGAAAGGGGAGGGAGGGGGTGCTGGGGGCGACGGTGGAATAGACCAGGGTGTCACGGAGGGAGCGGTCCCTGCGGAACGTTGAGAGGGGAGGGGAGGGGGTGAGAGCAGAGGTGCGGGAAATAGAACGGACACCTATTATTGTAGTTTTGGTGGGGGGGAAGATGGGCCCAAAGCAAGTAATCTATAGCGCCATGACCACCGGACATTCAGAAGTGCTTTACAGCCAATGAAGTACTTTTTTTTTGGAGTGCAGTGACTGTTGTAATGTGGGAAACGCGGCAGCCAATTTGCGCACAGCAAGCTCCCACAAAATAGCAATGTGATAATGAGCAGGCGATTGAGGGATAGATATTGGCCCGAGGACACCAGAGCGGGTGAGAGGGAGGGAATATAGAAACATAGAAAACA
Source organism: Pristiophorus japonicus (assembly GCF_044704955.1). NCBI lineage: Eukaryota > Metazoa > Chordata > Chondrichthyes > Pristiophoridae > Pristiophorus > Pristiophorus japonicus. Next base: position 7,031,736 of record NC_091989.1, on the reverse strand, counting down.
TAGAAAATAGGTGTAGGAGTAGGCCATTCGGCCCTTCGAGCCTGCACCACCATTTAATTTGATCATGGTTGAGGATGCAATTTCAGTACCCCATTCCTGCTTTCTCTCCATACTCTCTGATCCCTTTAGCTATAAGGGCCACATCTAACTCCCTTTTGAATATATCTAACGAACTGGCCTCAACAACTTTCTGTGGCAGAGAATTCCACAGGTTCACAATTCTCCGCTGCACTCCCTCAATAGCAAGCACATCCTTCCTCAGATTAGGAGACCAAAACTGCACACAATATTCAAGGTGTGGTCTATTTCAGCACTGGACTACTTCCCCAGCCTAATCAGCCAGTAAGGGTATTTTTTTTTTTGCCTTGGCGAGTCCTCCACTCGGGTTTGGCGCAATGCGAATTAGCGTCAGTTAGTCTTGTGTGGTCAGAGCGGAGATTTGAGCTTCCCCCATCCACCCGCGGCCAGCCAGCCCCAGCCCCCAGCCCAGCCAGTCCCTCCCCAGCGCTCCAGCTCTGCTCCGGGGGCTGGCTGCAGTCTTGCTCTGCCGCTGGTGTCGCAGTGTTTGGGCTACACTGTTGCTGGCAGATTCTCACACACAGACACACAGAAGCAATTCTGGGGCGGGCTGATCCTTGCGGTCCAGTGAATGCAGACACACTGTTACTACCCTCTCCTTGTATGCCTTTGTTGTGGCTTGCCCTCTGCTCTGCAGCTCTGTGAACAGACAGACGCCTGGAGAATAAAAGCACCCTCGCTTTTTGCACTGAACACAGAGAGAGGCGGCGACTGGCGAGAGAGGCAGAATAAATAACAACAGTGACAGCTGAAGAAAACCAGGAAGTGTCAGCTTGCAAAAAAAGCGAGAAGGTGACGAGCAAAAATCCCACATCTGATTGGAACCCTTGTTTATATTTATTATTGTATATTTTTTTTGATTTTGTGTGTGGGGCCACTGCAATGGCGCGAGAGAACGAGGAGATGTCTTGGAAAAAGCAAGCAGACGATATTAAGAAGGTTTTCGAATTCAAGGAAATCCTGGGGACGTGAGTACCGTAGAATGGGATAAGCTGCATTCATTCACCCAGCGGCTGCACCCGGCGTCTTTATATCAGCTCAAACTCTGCATTATATATTCGGGACATTTTGTTTAAATGTGTCCTGTTCTTGTATGTAGCGAGGTGAAAATGTGTTTAATGCCCAAATTGTCACTCTACATAAAACATGCAGCGGCCACTAATGTCACTTATTGCTCCTTCAAGAAATGTGTGTCAGAAATTGTGATTTTTAGATTATATATATATAAAGTTTGGCTCTCCATTTTTCTTTATGGTGACTTGCGATTTCCCAATGACCTTTAGGATTGCTCGAGGAAAATAAGGGTTTGCACCCTGGAGCTAGCTGATGCACTGGGACGTTTATTGCCAACTTGGATAGAATTGTAGATGTAATTGTAGAGGTTTTTTGTTGTTGCGATAAGCTCGCTGTTGAACCTGCAAGAGTGTTTCATGGTGATGCGGTTGTCAGCAGCAGGATGTTGCTTAATATTGGTCCTGCGGGTTGTTTCAGTCGTCTCCCCCATTGTTGTCATTTTGTAGCCTCGTGAAAATAAAACACAATGCTGTTTGGCGACCAGCAAGCATGTCATGTGCACAGGGAGATGGAATACTGTATCTAACTGTTGGCTGCAGCAAATAAGAGGTGTAGCAATCTTCAGGTTATGCCACAGTGTCTACACTCAACAAACACAGGGCAGTGATTAATATCTGCTGTACTGAGTTGTCTGCGTTTTACCTGCCCCCACAAGTTGGCTGCCTTATTGAATGACTTGCCCAATTTGTATGCTGAAGGGTAATGCATTTATATACTGGAGATTGAGGACTTAAGCAGCTTAACTGGCTTGCAACAATTCCTTCAGTTCCAAAGTTGCACTGGGCGGCATTGCAAGAAGTGACATTCTGAAACTGAAATAAGCTTCAGAAAATAGACTCTGTGGAGAAACTCGAATTCAGAGGGGTCCAGTTTCTTTTTACCTTGAACAGTCAAGTGAGACTGTGCAGCTTCATATCCAGTGGCTTAAACCCTGCCCCATGTCACCTGGTCTTAAACCCTGCCCCATGTCAATTTGTATTCTGGAAGGTGATGCATTTATATACTGGAGACTTGCTACTTGTAGCTCTTAACTACCCAGAGCCCTTCTACAACAGGAAGGGGATATGGGTGCCTTTAGGCGAGGGCTTTGATAACCGTGGTCGGGGCCATAATCTGAAGAAAGAAAGACTTGGATTTATATAGCGCCTTTCACGTCCACCGGATGACTCAAAGCGCTTTACAGCCAATGAAGTACTTTTTTTTGGGAGTGTAGTCACTGTTGTAATGTAGGAAACGCAGCAGCCAATTTGTGCACAGCAAGCTCCCACAAACAGCAATGTGATAATGACCAGATAATCTATTTTTTTGTTATGTTGATTGAGAGATAAATATTGGCCCCAGGACACCGGGGATAACTCCCCTGCTCTTCTTTGAAATAGTGCCATGGGATCTTTTACATCCACCCGAGAGAGCAGACGGGGCCTCGGTTTAACGTCTCATCTGAAAGACGGCACCTCCAACAGTGCGACGCTCCCTCAGCACTGCACTGGGAGTGTCAGCCTAGATTTTTTTTGTGCTCAAGCCTCCGGAGTGGGACTTGAACCCACAACATTCTGACTCAGAGACGAGAGTGCTGCCCACTGAGGCACAATCATTCCTTGAGATGGATTAAAAAACACATCTGAGCAAGGTGTGGACTACCCTCCTCCTGAGGGAATCCCTGGAAAGTGAGGATATAAGACAGACTTCCCTGCATTTTGTAAGCTATAATTTATGAGAATTTCACGTTTTTCACTGCTTTTTTATTTTATCAAACCTTATTTTGTTTTTAAAAAGGCCAACATGTCCCTCATTAGCATACAGCTTCATCCTTGAACAACTCCTGTCAAAACCCATAATGTTTTTAGAATGACTCAATACAAACAGTCTGATTTGTTAATTGGGACAATAGTTTAGACTGATTGCTCAGTGGAATGTCTCTGGAGATTAAATTTACATAAAGTTAATTTAATCGCTCCTTTTTTTTCTTTTCTTTTTCTTTCAATTTTCTTTGAAAAGCATTTAACAAATGTGTAGGTTCCAAAAGACATTCAGTACTCAAATGGGTTAATCGGCACTGTTTGAGTTCCGTGAATTGTGGTGTGGGAGTTTTTTCGTATTACCGTTTACTGCTCTTGTTCCCCCTACATTTTATGGCTGCGCTACCGTTTTAGGGGCTGTGCAAACCATTTAAAGCTTCACATATGCACACAATCTCCCGTTCAGAAGCCAGTAATCAGCCTGTGTGGGACCTCCATGCAGTGGCCATGCAGCTCAGGGCAACGTTGGTTGTGACTAGTTTACTTTGAACATCTACGCTTCTCTAATTCTGTCCTCCTGGGCATCACGTTTTAAAATTCTCATTCGTGTTTTCAAATCCTTCCATGGGCCTCGCCCCTCCCTATCTCTGTAATCACCTCCAGCCCCACAACCCCCCCGAGATGTCTGCGCTCCTCTAATTCTGCCCTCTTGAGCATCCCTGATTATAATCACTCCACCATCGGTGGCCGTGCCTTCAGTTGCCCGGGCCCCAAGCTCTGGAACTCCCTCACTAAACCTCTCCGCCTCTCTACCTCTCTACCTCTCTTTCCTCCTTCAAGACGCTCCTTAAAACCTACCTTTTTGACCAAGCTTTTGGTCACCTGCGCTAATTATTCCTTATGCAGCTCGGTGTCACATTTTTTGTCTCCTGTGAAGCACCTTGGGACGTTTCACTATGTTACAGGCGCTAGGTAAAGATAAGTTGTTGTTGTTCTCCCTTTTTGTGAATCTGATTGCAAGTTAGCAAATCAAGAAGTGCTACGTGCTGGGTACAGTTCCCAGGACACTGGCTCCTGCCTTCTGGCCCTTTGTCCAAATCACCATTCTTCACTTCTGAGGTGGGTAGAGGGTGTCAGTGCTCTCTTCCAGATACAACGCGGGCCAAAGCTCATCCTCTCCTCCCCCAAAATTCTCACATATGCATTTTCCAGAGGGAGGCACTGGCTGGCGGTTACCTGCAGAAACCCTGGCCCGTTATTTGTGGTCATCGACGAAGGTGTCGCGCCCTCGCCCCAAAGGAAGTTGCCCCGAGAGACCTCGCGGTCTCCGTGGTTTGCCATTCTCGACGTGCAGTTCATTGCGGCGCTGTGTAATGGAGCTTCTCAGCAAAGAGCTGCAGCGACATCATCGAGCTGTCTAAGCAGCCAATCGCATTGCAGAATTCTCACAGACAGCAAACCAGGAAATGAAAAGCACCGATTAGCCGCACTTTAAAAAAAAAAAAATGTTGCAGAGGAGCTAAATAAAGATTGGGACGTTGACATGGGTCTAAGGTCAAAGTTGAAATATCATGAACAAGCTTTAAATTTTTAAAAAATTGTAATTTTTATCATAAAGGAGAAATGTGACATTCCACAGATATAAAAATTTGTTTTTCAGGGCCATGACATTTGTTTAACAGTCAATTCACTTTTAAAACCCCAGTTACACCTAATCCAACAAGGCTTAACATTTAATGGGGTATTTAACAGCGATATTAGCACGGAAAGGCCCAAGTTTATGTAAGTTCCACTCAGTTCACTGATTGCCGGCTGGTGGGAGGGAGTGTGTGGGGCTTCACAGCACAGCTGATGTGAGAGCAGTGAATGATTGACCGCAACTTCAGGATTTCCGCGTTAGGATACGCATGCACCAAATCCTGAAGTTGCGGTCAGTTTCAGAGAAGCAACAACATGATACACTGGCAGTTCGCTGCTATTGCCCACCGCAGAATCCGGGCCATAGACTGATTCCCCCAAACCCCCACCCTCCTTCCTGCCTCCCTGGGGGATACCCTCCAGTTGGAGTTAAACAACAACAACTTGTATTTATATAGCACCTTTAACATAGTGAAACGTCCCAAGGTGTATTGTACGATAAAAATTTGACACCGAGCCGCATAAGTAGAAATCATCAGGGCAGGTGACCAAAAGCTTGGTCAAAGAGTTATGTTTTAAGGAGCACCTTGAAGGAGGATAGAGAGGCGGAGAGGTTTAGGGAGGGAGTTCCAGAGCTTGGGGCCCAGGCAACAGAAGGCACGGCCACCGATGGTGGAGCGATTATAATGAGAGATGCTCAGTAGGGCAGAATTAGAGGAGCGCAGATATCTCGGGGAATTGTGGGGTTGGAGGAGATTACAGAGATAGGGAGGGATGAGGCCATGGAGGGATTTGAAAATAAGGATGAGAATTTTGAAAGCCAGTTTAGGTCAGCGAGCACAGGAGTGATGGGGAGCGGAACTTGTTGCGAGTTAGGACACGGGGTTTTGGATCACCTCTAGTTTACGTAGGGTAGAATGTGGGAGGCCAGCCAGGAGTGCGTTGGAATAGTCAAGTCCAGAGGTAACAAAGGCATGGATGAGGGTTTCTGCAGCGGATGAATTGAGGCAGGGGCGGAGACGGGCGATGTTACGGAGGTGGAAATAGGTGGTGTTAGTTATGCTGCGGATATATGATCGGAAGCTCATTTCAGGGTCAAAAACAAAAATAAGAGGGGTGGGGGATGGAAGAGATACTGAATGTATAGTTGCTGGAACAAACAATACAGTTGTTTGCAAGAATGAATTCCACACTAAAGAGTCGTATTAGTTATTCACTGTTTTGAAAAGCATTCATGTCCATGAAAGACATTCAGATTGATTCTTTAAAAAAAGAATAAATTCAGGGAACTGTAATCAAGAAAATACAAATTGCATTTTTGTGTTAATTGATATGTTAGTTGCTGCAATTTGTTTACCGTAGTTAGAATGTAGAATATGTGAAAGCATTGTGGCTGGAAATAGGATTTTTACTTAAAAGTTATCTTTGGAAAGTCTTCAGACATGAGCGCTTCTCCAGAAATCAGTTATGGAGTATGCTGCCACTGCATGGGACCCGTACCACACTGGAGACACCGAGAAGCTGCAGGCTGTCCAGAGACTAGCTGCTCGATTCTGTATGAACGACTACAAACAGACCGTTACTGCGATGCTGGAAGCCCTGGAGTGGGAAGCGCTTGAGAAGAGGAGAAGGAGGGGGGAGGAGGAGGGACTTGAGGCTCCATTATGCCTCGATCGATCAGTGGATACACTGGAATCAGAGTGGAAAGCGAGCTGCAACACCGCTGTGCGGAACAACAGATCGCCAAGCGGGAATAGCCCGAAACTAAGGAGAGGAAATAAGTGCACAGGTTCAGCTTTTTCCCCACCAACGGTTTATAGAATCAGAGAAATTTACAGCACGGAAGGAAGCCATTCGGCCCATCGTGTCCGCGCCGGCCGACAAAGAGCTACCCAGCCTAATCCCACTTTCCAGCTCTTGGTCCGTAGCCCTGTAGGTTACGGCACTTCAGGTGCTCACCCGAGTACTTCTTAAATGTGGTGAGGGTTTCTGCCTCTACCACTCTTTCAGGCAGTGAGTTCCAGACCCCCACCACCCTCTGGATGAAAAGAACTTCCCCTCAACTCACCTCTAAACCTCCTACCAATTACTTTAAATCTATGCCCCCTGGTTATTGACCCCTCTGCTAAGGGAAATAGGTTCTTCCCATCCATTCAATCCAGGCCCCTCATAATTTTATACACCTCAGTAACATCTCCCTTCAACCTCTTCTGTTCCAAATAAAACAACCCCAGTCTATCCAATCTTTCCTCATAGCTAAAATTCTCCAGTCCTGGCAACATCCTCGTAAATCTCCTCTGTATCCTCTCCAGTGCAATCACATCTTTCCTGTAATGTGGTGACCAGAACTGCACGCAGTACTCCAGCTGTGACCTAACTAGTGTTTTATACAGTTCTAGCATAACCTCCCTGCTCTTGTATTCTATGTCTCGGTTAATAAAGGAAAGCATTCTGTATGCATTTTTAACTACCTTATTGAATTGTCCTGCTATCGTTAAGTGTCTGTGCCTCATTGTTAAAATTCTCCAGTTCAGGCAACACCCTCGTAAATCTCCTCTGCACCCTCTGTCATGCAATCACATCTTTCCTGTGGAGTGGAGCCAGTTAGATAATGAAATAGTAACAGCAAGCTCACTAGACAAATCAAGTCGCTGGAGAAATACCACCAACGATGTCTCCACAAGATCCTACAAATCCCCTGGGAGGACAGACGCACCAACATTAGCGTCCTCAACCAGGCCAATATCCCCAGCATTGAAGCACTGTCCACACTTGATCAGCTCCGCTGGGCAGGCCACATTGTCCGTGTGTCAGACACGAGACTCCCAAAGCAAGCGTTCTACTCGGAACTCCTTCACGGCAAACGAGCCAAAGGTGGGCAGAGGAAACGTTACAAGGGACACCCTCAAAGCCTCCTTGATAAAGTGCAACATCCCCACCGACACCTGGGAGTCCCTGGGCCAAAGACCACCCTAAGTGGAGGAAGTGCATCTGGGAGGGCGCTGAGCACCTCGAGTCTCGTCGCCGAGAGCGTGCAGAAACCAAGCGCAGGCAGCGGAAGGAGCGTGCGGCAAACCAGTCCCACCCTCCCCTTCCCTCAACCACTGTCTGTCCCACCTATGACAGGGACTGTGGGTCTCGTATTGGACTGTTCAGCCACCTAGGACTCCGAGGGACTGCCTATGATGATGATGATGAGACAAATTAAAACATAAACCGAAGAATTTGAATGAATAATTTCACTGTTGTGTCGCCCAGCGACCTCGCCCCTCACTAAGTTGGCGGACTGCAGCTAGACTGCCTGTGCCGAGTCAGCCTGGGCAAGGCACGACAAAACAGCATTTAATCACACGCTGCACCTGGCATACAGACAGTACACCAAAGCAAAGCATTCTATCCACCTCCTACATATATATCCCAATTTCCACGCAGTACAGGGGAGATGAAACAAGAACCATGCAGAAAATCGAGTTGTTCATTAAGCTTGTTACAGACGAGTCAGAGGCTACAATTTAATGTTCTGGTTACTGCCCCCAAAGGCCACAGTTTGTTTTCTGTTTTGCAATCCCGGGTCACAAATCTCTGCCGTTTTCAAGTGGGGGGGCAGGATTTGTTAATTAAACTGCTGTCAGTAGTTGACCCGACAAAATATACTAAGAAATAACAGGGGATTGTCGTTCATTCAGAACATGCTCCTCGAAAGTGTTGTGACGCGAGACAAAGACATGATCATTTCATTACAGGCTTTAACCATATTTCATCGCACATTTTAACAAGCTGGCTTAGTCTTTTGAAAGTTGACGTGAGCCCATTGGTAACGCTCTCGCCTGAGAGTCAAAAGGTAGCGGGTTCAAGCAGCACTTCAGGATCTGAGCACATAATCTCGGCTGACACTTCAGTGCCTTGACAGAGGAGTACTGCATTGTTCCAAGTGCCAGCATTTTGATGAGATGTCAACTGAGGCCAAGTCGCCCTGCTCGGGTTTTAAAATTCTCATCCTTGTTTTCAACTCCCTCCATGGCCCTCGCCCCTCCCTATCTCTGTAATCTCCTCCAGCCCCACAACCCCCCCGAGATATCTGCTCTCCTCTAATTCTGCCCTCTTGAACATCCCTGATTATAATCGCTCCACCATTGGTGGCCGTGCCTTCTGTTGCCTGGGCCCCAAGCTCTGGAACTCCCTCCCTAAACCTCTCCGCCTCTCTCTCCTCCTTTATGACGTTCCTTAAAACATACCTCTCATCGGCCCAAATATCTCCTGATGCGGCTTGGTGTCAAATTTTGTTTTACAATACTCCTGTGAAGCACCTTGGGATGTTTCACTATGTTAAAGGCGCTATATAAATATAAGTTGTTCTTGTTGTTCAGGTGGATGTACAAGATCACACAGTACTGTTATGAAGATGAGCAAAGTTTAGATCTCCCAGTATTCTGGCCAACATTTACCCCTCAACCAAGACCATCAGAAAACCGATGACTCAGTTGTTTACCTTGCTTGTTGGATCTTGTTGTGTGCAAATTGGCTGCCACGTTTGCCGACAAAACAGCAGTGACTCCACAATAATGTTTGAGCTGGAAAGCGCTTTGGGAGATCCTTAAGATCTCTTGTCTTTTAGCACATGAACACTAATGCTCTTGTAATTTCTTTCCCTGTAATTTAAACTGAGGCATTAACTAGTTTATGTTAAATTAGCAGAGGAAGAAATCTTCACGACCGATCTTCCTTGTTAATCATTTAATATTGTCATGTAATTTTATTTCTCGAGTTATGTTTTATAATTGTTTTGCAATTAGGAAGTTGATTTGGTAATGACAGGAACTGTGTCTTCTGCCTTCTCATCTCAAAATGGAGTATAATGTTGGAAAGTGTGAGGTCATGCACTTTGGTAGAAAAAAAAATCAAAGAGCAAGTTATTATTTAAATGGAGAAAGATTGCAAAGTGCCGCAGTACAGTGGGACCTGGGGGTACTTGTGCATGAAACACAAAAGGTTAGTGTGCAGAAACAGCAAGTGATCAGGAAGGCCAATGGTATCTTGGCCTTTATTGCAAAGCGGATGGAGTATAAAAGCAGGGAAGTCTTACTACACCTATATAAGATATTGGTGAGGCCACACCTGGAATACTGCGTGCAGTTTTGGTTTCCATATTTACGAAAGGATATACTTGCTTTGGAGGCAGTTCAGAGAAGGTTCACTCGGTTGATTCTGGGGATGAGGGGGTTGATTTATGAAGAAAGGTTGAGTAGGTTGGGCCTCTACTCATTGGAATTCAGAAGAATGAGAGGTGATCTTATCGAAACATATAAGATTATGAGGGGGCTTGACAAGGTGGATGCAGAGAGGATATTTCCACTGATGGGGGAGACTAGAAATAGAGGACATGATCTTAGAATAAGGGGCCGCAAATTTAAAACTGAGATGAGGAGAAATTTCTTCTCTCAGAGGGTTGTTAATCTGTGGAAGTCACTGCCTCAGAGAGCTGTGGAAGCTGGGACATTGGATAAATTTAAGACGGAAATACACAGTTTCTTAAACGATAAGGGAATAAGGGGTTATGGGGAGCGAGCGGGGAAGTGGAGCTGAGTCCATGATCAGAGCAGGCATGATCTTATTAAATGGCGGAGCAGACTTGAGGGGCCATATAGTCTACTCCTGCTCCTATTTCTTATGTTCTTATGTAAACTCATCTGTTTTAAAAAAATATTCGTTTATGGGATGTGGGCATCCCGAATTGCCCCTTGAGAAGGTGGTGGTGAGCCGCCTTCTTGAACCACTGCAGTCCATGTGGTGAAAGTGCTCCCACAGAGCTATTAGGGAGGGAGTTCCAGGACTTTGACCCAGCGACGATGAAGGAACGGCCGATATATTTCCAAGTCAGGATGGTGTGTGACTTGGAGGGGAACGTGGAGGTGGTGGTGTTCCCATGCGCCTGCTGCCCTTGTCCTTCAAAGTGGTAGAGGTCGCAGGTTATGTTTATAACAAGAGCAGGGAGGTTATGCTAGAACTGTATAAAACACTAGTTAGGCCACAGGTGGAGTACTGCGTGCAGTACTGGTCACCACATTACAGGAAATATGTGATTGTTCTAGAGAGAGTACAGAGGAGATTTACGAGGAAGTTGCCACAGCTGGAGAATTTGAGCTATGAGGAAAGATTGGATAGGCTGGGTTTGCTTTCTTTAGCACAGAGGAGGCTGAGGGGAGATTTAATTGAGGTGTATAAAATTATGAGGAGCCTGGAGAGATTGGATAGGAATGACCTGTTTCCCTCAGCAGAGAGGTCAATAACCAGTGGGCATAGATTTAAAGTAATTGGTAGAAGGTTTAGAGGGGAGTTGAGGAGAACTTTCTTCACCCAGAGGGTGGTGGGGGTCTGGAACTCACTGCCTGAAAGGGTGGGAGAGGCAGAAACCCTCATCGCATTTAAAAAGTACTTGGATGTGCACTTGAAGTGCCGTAACCTACAGGGCTACAGACCAAGAGCTGGAAAGTGGGATTAGGCTGGGTAGCTCTTTGTCGGCCGGCACGGACACGATGGATTGAATGGACTCCTTCTGTGCAGTAAATTTCTATGATTCTATGATAAGGGCATTCAACCAAGAGAAGCCAGAGATGGACCATTGCTTAATGTATGCTCCAGTAACTTGGTTCAGAAATTGATTGGATTTGCATTTGAATTTCTATCATCATCATCATAGGCAGTACCTCGGAATCGAGGAAAACTTGCTTCCACTCTTAAAATGAGTCCTTAGGTGGCTGAACAGTCCAATACGAGAGCCACAGTCCCTGTCACAGGTGGGACAGATAGTTGAGGGTAAGGGGTGGGTGGGACAGGTTTGCCGCACGCTCCTTCCGCTGCCTACGCTTGGTTTCTGCATGCTCTCGGTGATGAGACTCGAGGTGCTCAGCGCCCTCCCGGATGCACTTCCACCACTTAGGGCAGTCTTTGGCCAGGGACTCCCAGGTGAGATGAGGTGAGATTGCAGAAGAAAGTTCTGTCGAGAGTAGCAGCTTTGCTTCTTGTGTGCTACGGTGGCCTTATTGATCCAGAAGTGCTTTTTGACCCAGTTGCTTCTTTGGCAGACTCAGCGAACCCGGGCCAGAACGGTATGGGGTTCCCACAGAACATAGTCGAAAGCTTAACTCTCTTCTACACATAACGGGCCCAAAATTGCCCAGGAGTTGCTCTGTTTTTTTGGGAGCAACTTGATTTTTCTGGAGTATCTTAAAAATCCCCATTTTGCACATTCAATTTGCGCCAGTGTAAGTGAGTTAGTTAGGATTTTTTTAGTTTAGTTTAGTTGCCAGCCACCTAGGCCCGTTTTGGCCATTTAAGCCTCTTTGGACAGTTACTAGTTGCTCCAAACTAACAGGCCAACGTATGTGGCCACTTGTGGCCGCACAGAAAACCCTTGCGGAGAGTTAAGAAATCAGCGCAGGTAGCCAGAGATGGGGGGGGCAGGGGGGAAGGGAAGCGGAGAGGACCTTGCAAAGCACTAAACAACATTCAAGAAGCATAAAAACCATCAATAATAAATCAAAAATAAAACTTAAGTCCTACCTTCCTAACTTGGCCCAGGAAGCCAGCAGGCCGGCCGATGTCAGAGGCCACTAGGCCGGGGATAGGTACGGGCGGGACGACCGGGCGGGAGAGCACAGGGGACTGGCCACACGCTTGCAGAACACACACACACACATGCAGGCTAGGCTGGACTCACACAACACACAGGCTGCAGGAATCAACGGACAGGAGGCTGGGCGGCTGGTGCGAGAGGCCACTCGGCCCGGGATAGGGGCAGGACGCATCGAGTCCCAGGCTGCAGCACGCATCATTGTCATCATGGGAGGAGCTACTGCGCATGCGCGAACGCTCTAATGCGCATGCGGACAGCTGCCGGCACTCTTTCACGCGCAGGACCCTAGCTCCGCCCCCCCCAATGGAATCACCATGCCGCGCCAAGCCCCGGGAGAGTCGACAGAGCGGCCAGAATCCGGGGACATCTTTTTGTCGCCGTTTTGAGCCTAGGAATTCGACGCATTTCACATGAAAAAATGGGTGGGCCAAATTTGGGCCCATTAAACTTGCTGTAGTAAAATGATTCTGCTCATAGAATCATAGAAATTTACAGCACGGAAGGAGGCCATTTCTGTCCATCATGTCCGTGCTGGCCAACAACTGGCTATCCAGCCTAATCCAACTTTCCAGCTCGAGGTCCGTAGCCCTGCAGTTTAATAAGAACATAAGAAATAGGAGCAGGAGTAGGCCATTTGGCCCCTCGAGCCTGCTCCACCATTCAATAAGATCATGGCTGATCTGATGATGGACTCAGCTGCACTTCCCTGCCCACTTCCCATAACCCTTCACTCCCTTATCGCTCAAAAATATGTCTATGTCCGTCTTAAATATATTCAATGACCCAGCCTCCACAGCTTTCTGGGACAGAGTTACGGCACTTCAGGTGCACATCCAAGTACTTCTTAAATGTGGTGAGGGTTTCTGCCTCTACCACCCTTTCAGGCCGTGAGTTCCAGACCCCCACCACCCTCTCAGTGAAAAAATTTCCCCTCAAATCCCCTCTAGACCTTCCACCAAATACTTTAAATCTATGCCCCCTGGTTGTTGACCACTCTGCTAAGGGAAATAGGTCCTTCCTATCCACTCTATTCAGGCCCCTCATAATTTTATACACCTGTGTAAGGACTCCCCCAGTCTCCTCTGTCCCAAATAAAACAACCCCAGCCTATCCAATCCTTCCTCATAGCTAAAATTCTCCACTCCCGGCAGCATCCTCGTAAATCTCCTTTGCACCCTCTCTAGTGCGTACACATCTTTCCTGTAATGTGGTGACCATAACTGCACGCAGTACTCTAGCTGTGACTTAACTAGTGTTTTATACAGTTCAAGCATAATCTCCCTGCTCTTGTATTCTATGCCTCGGCTAATAAAGGCATGTTTGATCTTGACTACCTTAGATCCATCTGGATTTCTGAAATCTCAACACACACACAAGCTGTTGAGTGCGTTGAGAGTGACTCAGCTATTTCCATACTGCGGTCTGAGAAATCTCCCTATCCTGGTGATTGCCTGGCTGTGCTGTTACACTTTCTACCTTTACTATATAGTGCCCAACTGTTGGCTTTAGTTGCTACTGGGTGTTACGTCCCTTGACATGATCAATGTCTGTAAATAGCACATGCTTTACACTGTTGTTTACATGGATCATGATAGAATGCTGGTAAGAACATTGATATCAGAGAGAATATGTACAACAGAAAACGGCTAGTGATAAATGAACACACTGCAACAGCATGTAAGATATCCATTCTTGTTTTTGTTTGCCAGAAGAATAGAGAAACATAAAGGTGTTACTAAAGCGAGAGACTGTGGAGGGGTGTGATCGGGGCCCAGGAGAGGCATGAGTTCGGGGCCAGAGGCCCAGGGGCAGCACAGGCCAGCCCACACTGCGATATGTGTGCGCACTAGGTCTGTGCAGCAGAGCAGGTCTCCAGTCGTCTTCAGTCGTCACTGGACCAAGACCTGGCTCTGTCAAGCCCGTGTGGTGGCTGGTGTGCAACGGTCACCCCACGTTAAAAAAATCCACGCATGGGGCATCTTCCGCCCTTCAGGATGTAGTTCGGGATCTGGAATATTAGGTCCTGTAATGTCTGTAAGCTTGTAATGCTTGTAGCTCCACACTGTGGATGTGGACGTATTGTGTACTGCAGCTGCATAGTTAATCATTAAACAGAACGGGCAGCTTTCCGGAGAGTTCCGAGAGAGCAGCCTGCATGTTAGGAAGCTGTGTGTGCAGTGCTTTCTGAAGATATCACATTTGGTGATCGAGGATGAGATTTTTCGGATGTTTAAAGCTTAAATTTTGTTGGTGAAGGATTCAGCCAGCCAACCGAAGACTTTGGAAGTTTCTGTCTTTGAAAAAAAAAGCTACAAAATCCGAGGTAAAAGACAGCACACGGTGTGAACAGCTCGAGATTAAAAATGGCAGGTGTAATCAGATATTTGGGGGAATATAGACACGACCGGGAATGTTTTAAAGCGAATGTGGATTGGCTAGAAATGTATTTCACTGCAAATAACATAATCGAAGTTCCAGACAATGCAGTCCAGAACCGGCTGTGTTGGAACGTAAGAAAGCGATCTTATCAGAGGCAGGTCCGGCATTATACAAAACCCTTGTAAATCTGCTTGTGCCTGACAAGCCAAAAGACACAACGCTTAAAGAGATTTTAACGAAGCTAGAGCAGCACTATAATCCCAAACCGTTAGAAATTGCTGAAAGCTATCGTTTCAGGATTTGGAATCAAAAGGCGGATGAAAGTATCGCTGATTACATCATAGCATTAAAAAAGCTATCGATGCACTGTAATTTTGGAAACTTTTTAAACCGAGCATTACAGGATCGTTTCGTTTGTGGGGTGAAAAATGATGTGTGATCAGAAGGAAGTTATTAATGACAGGTGACTTAACTTTTGAGATTGCTTGTCAGACAGCGAGGTCGATGGGCATGGCCGAACAATATTCCTAAGAATTAAATAATAATTACGGTCGTCAGTCAACCGAGGTAAATCACCTGCAGGTTCAAAGTAAAAGACGGCCAGGGCCGAAAGTCTCAGAAACTGCAAATTCTAACAGAGCATCGAAGTCGTGCTATAGGTGCCTGGGACAACACATTGCTCAAAGTTGTCCATACGTGAAGGCAGATTGTTTCTTCTGCAGAAAGGCTGGGCATCTTGCGAAGGCATGCCGACTGAAGGGTAAACCAGTTTTTGAAGCTACGAGTCCAGTGTTCAAAGCTATGAGTAAAAATCCCAAGAGACTACATAGCATGGAAGAACAACAACAGGACGAGGAGATGTTAGAGTTACACGTCATCAGGAGCACGAGGTTAACGGACAGCGATTCGTAAAGCATCAAAATCCACATAGATGTTGCGGGATTCAAGATACCAATGGAAATTGACACGGATGCCTCCATGAGTGTAGTACCGGAGTCACTATACCGCGACAAATTGCGTGATTTTCAACTGAAGAAATCCAAGATAGAGCTGCGAGGCTACTCGGGAGAGAAAATTCCTGTGGTAGGTCGTATCACCGTACCGGTGAAATATAAAGATCAATTTCAGAACTTGCCTCCAATAGTAGTGAAAGGAGACAAGCCTGCCTTACTAGGAAGAAATTGGTTGAGCTCACTGAAGCTGGATTGGAGTAAGATTTTCTGTGTGGAAGCGAGATTTTCATCAACGGAAGAGGTTATCAAGCAGTATTCGAAGGTGTTCTGCGAAACAGGCAGTCCGATCCAAGGCTTCAAGGCAAGTGTCAAGGTACAGAAGGACGCTAGGTCGGTTTACTACAAGCCACGTTCCGTACCATATGCACGCAAGGAGAAAGTTGAGCAAGAACTCAAAAGACTAGGGACTGAGAACATTATTTGTAAGATAGTTCGATGTAATTGGGCTACACCCATTGTTGTTGTACCTAAGTCTGATGGTAAAGTAAGATTGTGTGGTGATTATAAAGTAACCGTAAACCAGGTTTCAGATGGTAATGTCCCCAATACATTGCCGAATGTAGAAGATTTGTTCACAACACTGACAGGTGGTCAGATCTTCTCAAAACTGGATCTTACGAATGCCTACTTACAGCTTGAATTAGATGAGGAGTCCAAGTCATGTTTGACTATAAATATTCATCTAGGCCTATATCAGTTTAATAGGCTACCGTTTGGAGTGTCTTCTGCCCCTGCCATATTCCAAGGGGTGATGAACCAGATTTTGCAAGGTATTGAAGGGGTAGTATGTTATTTGGATGACATACTAATTTCAGCACCAAATAGGCAAATTCATAATAAAATATTGAATGAAGTCCTCAAACGGCTAGAGAAGTACAGAGTACGAGTGTCTGCTCGTAAGTGAGAGTTATTTAAAAACTCAGTGGAGTACTTAGGGTACAGAGTAGACAAAGATGGTTTACATCCAACCATGGAAAAATTGGATGCGATCAGAAATGCACCCACTCCCAGGAATGTCACTGAACTTCGTTCATTCTTGGTTCTTTTGAACTATTATGGGAAGTTCCTACCAAATTTGGTTACAGTATTACATCCACTGAATGAACTTTTGAAAAAACAGGTCCCATGGAAGTGCTCAAAAGAATGCGATACAGCATTCAAGGAGTGTAAAAGCAAATTGGTAGAGAGCACCATGTTAGTTCACTATGACATATCTAAGGAGATTAAGCTAGCATGTGATGCCTCTCCATATGGAGTTGGGGCAGTAATCTCTCATGTATCAAGTAGTGGGGAGGAGAGACCAATTGCTTTTGCTTCACGTACTCTCACTGCCAGTGAGAAAAATTATGCGCAAATTGAAAGGGAAGCTTTGGCATTAATTTTTGGGGTCAAGAAGTTTCACAAATACTTGTATGGTCGTAAGTTTACCATTGTTATGGACCATAAGCCCCTAACAGCAATCCTCCACCCAAAGTCCCCAGTTCCAACATTAGCTGCAGCCCGAATGCAGAGATGGGCTTTGATTTTGTCAGCATATACATATGATATTGAATACAGACGATCAGCTGATCACAGTAATGCTGATGCAATGTCTAGATTGCCTTCTCCATCACAAGTTACACCCGTTAGGGAAGAAGTGTTTTATTTTTCATACATTGATGAACTGCCAGTCACAGCTGAAGAGATTGGTAGAGCAACCAAACGTGACCCAGTGATGTCAAAGGTGTATGAGTATATTGCAAATGGATGGCCAAATCCAGGAGAGAATCAGAATGAAAGTCTGAGTCCGAGTCAGGAAAGCAAAGAGCCTGAAGTTAGAGTGAGTTCAAATGAAAATCAAGGAAATTCCGTGGAGAAAATGTTCCTCAGGATGAGCCTCGAATGAGTTTAGATTCGAGACCATGTTTGGAAGGTTCTGTTCGAGAGTGAAGGTATCCTCTTTGAAACAGAAAACAAGTGGTAAAGTTAAATTTGTAAATATGTATAAAAATGAAAGTTATTTATGATGTTTGTTATGATGGCTTTTTCATTAAGGAGGGAGAAGTGTAATGTCTGTAAGCTTGTAATGTTTGTAGCTCCACACTGTGGATGTGGACGTATTGTGTACTGCAGCTGCATAGTTAATCATTAAACAGAACAGGCAGCTTTCCGGAGAGTTCCGAGAGAGCAGCCTGCATGTTAGGAAGCTGTGTGTGCTGTGCTCTGTGAAGATATCACAGGTACTTCATTGAAACACCTGTGAACTCATCCCTTTTTGGCATGGAAGCAAGTCATCCTCGTTTCGAGGGACTGCCTATGACTAAGTTCCAAAGTTAGTCAGTCCGCATTTTATGTGGCAGAGTGGGACCTCATTTAGCTGCTACGACAGCGGGGGATAAATACCACCCAGGAGAAACAGAAACATCACCTACACCTTTAGACAATAAGAAACTGAATGGGATAAAAGAGCAAAAGGATCTCAGGATACAGATGAACAAATCATTAAAAGCAGCATTGCAGATCAGCACAGCAATTCAAAATGCTCACAAAGCACTGGGATATATTTCCAGGGGTATAGAATTCAAAAGTAGTGAAGTTATGCTAAACGTGTATAGGGCCCTGGTCAGTCTGCACTTGGTGTACTGAGCACAGCTCTGGTCTCCGGACTACAAAAAGGACATAGAAACACTGGAGAAAGAACAAAAGCGGATTGCCAAGGATGGCACCAGAACCGAGAGATTTCAGCGATCGGGAAAGACTGAACGGACTGGGGCATTTTTATTTTGAAAAGAGAAGACTTAGAGGAGACCCAATAGAGGTTTTTTTAAATGATGAATGGGTTGGACAGGGTAGCAGTGGAGAGAATGTTCCCACCTGTGGAAGAATCCAGAACTAAGGGTCATACATACAGGATAGTTACTGATACATCCAATAGGGAAATGAGGAGAAATCTCGTTACTCAGAGTGATGAGAATGTGGAACTCGCTACCGCAGGAAGTGGTTGAGGTAAATCACTGAGAGTGGGCAAGGGGGAACCAGTGGCTGTGGTGTATTTGGACTTTCAAAAGGCTTTTGACAAGGTCCCACACAAGAGATTGGTGTGCAAAATCAAAGCACATGGTATTGGGGGTAATATACTGACGTGGATAGAGAACTGGTTGGCAGGCAGGAAGCAGAGAGTCGGGATAAACGGATCATTTTCAAAATGGCAGGCAGTGACTAGTAGAGTGCCGCAGGGCTCAGTGCTGGGACCCCAGCTATTTACAATATACATCAATGATTTAGATGAAGGAATTGAGTGTAATATTTCCAAGTTTGCAGATGACACTAAACTGGGTGGCGATGTGAGCTGTGAGGGGGACACTAGGAGGCTGCAGGGTGACTTGGACAGGTTAGGTGAGTGGGCAAATGCATGGCAGATGCAGTATAATGTGGATAAATGTGAGGCTATCCACTTTGGGGGCAAAAACGCGAAGACAGAATATTATCTGAATGGCGGCAGATTAGGAAAAGGGGAGGTGCAATGAGACCTGGGTGTCATGGTTCATCAGTCATTGAAAGTTGGCGGTGAAGAAGGCAAATGGTACGTTGGCCTTCATAGCTAGGGGATTTGAGTATAGGAGCAGGGAGGTCTTACTGCAGTTGTACAGGGCCTTGGTGAGGCCTCACCTGGAATATTGTGTTCAGTTTTAGTCTCCTAATCTGAGGAAGGACGTTCTTGCTATTGAGGGAGTGCAGCGAAGGTTCACCAGACCCGGGATGGCAGGACTGACATATGAGGAGAGACTGAATCAACTGGGCCTTTATACACTGGAGTTTAGAAGGATGAGAGGGAATCTCATAGAAACATATAAGATTCTGACGGGACTGGACAGGTTAGATGCGGGTAGAATGTTCCCGATGTTGGGGAAGTCTAGAACCAGGGGACACAGTCTTAGGATAAGGGGTTGGCCATTTAGGACTGAGATGAGGAGAAACTTCTTTACTCAGAGAGTTGTTAACCTGTGGAATTCCCTGCTGCAGAGAGTTGTTGATGCCAGTTCATTGGATATATTAAAGAGGGAGTTAGATATGGCTCTTACGGCTAAGGGGATCAAGGGGTATGGAGAGAAAGCAGGAAAGGGGTACTGAACGAATGATCAGCCATGATCTTATTGAATGGTGGTGCAGGCTCGAAGGGCCGAATGGCCTACTCCTGCACCTATTTTCTATGTTTCTATGCTTTCATAAGGAAAGTAGACGAGTACATGAGAGAAAAGGAGATGGAGAGATATGCTGAAAGGGTGAGACGGGAGGAGACTGTGTGGAGTTTGAGCACCAGCACAGACCAGTTGGGCCGAATGCCCTGTTTCTGCGCTGTATGTTCTATGTAATAGTTAATGGGGAATCCCCTGCAGCGTGGCGGCATACCACTCCAGGGAGCAGCACGTGCTGGAGCAGGAGAGCAAGGGCAGTGAAGAGTGATGTCACTAAGGTCCAGGTCGGTGATTGGAGCGTGGGCAGGTACATCAGGAGCGGCGAGGTCGGGGCGAAGGAGCGGCGAGAGATTGTGGAGCGACATGATCAGGGCCCAGGAGGGGTGCGAGTTTGGGCCCAGAACAGGCGAGGGCCCAGGGGCAGCACGGGCCCAGCCCACACTGCGATTTGTGGGCACACTCGGCCCATGCAGCAGAGCAGGTCTCCAGTCGTCTTGGTTAACCCTTGCCACTGGACCAAGACCTCGCTCCGTCAAGCCCGTGTGGTGGCTGGTGTGCAACGGTCACCCCACATTAATAAAATCCACACACAGGCATCTTCCACCCTTCAGGATGTCGTTCGGGATCCGGAATATTAGGTCCTTCATTGAAACACCTGTGAACTCATCCCTTTTTGGCGTAGAAGCAAGTCATCCTCGATATGAGGGACTGCCTATGATGATGACAGGTGAAGGGGGATTGGCCGAGAGGTGAAGGGGGATTGGCCGAGAGGTGAAGGGGGATTGGCCGAGAGGTGAAGGGGGATAGGCCGAGAGGTGAAGGGGGATAGGCCGAGAGGTGAAGGGGGATAGGCTGAGAGGTGAAGGGGGATAGGCCGAGAGGTGAAGGGGGATTTGCCGAGAGGTGAAGGGGGATTTGCCGAGAGGTGAAGGGGGATAGGCCGAGAGGTGAAGGGGGATAGGCTGAGAGGTGAAGGGGGATAGGCCGAGAGGTGAAAGGGGATTGGCTTACTGCTAAAAAGGGGATTGGCCGACAGGTGAAGGTGGGTTGGGCAACACATGAAAGGGGATTTGATGACAATGTATAATTGAACCAGGGTGTGCTGATGGAACTCAGCCCCCATTTTAAAGTCATACATTCTATCTGAGGAGGATTCTAGGACTTGGGGGCATATTCTAAAAATTAGAGCCAGACCTTTCAGGAGTGAAATTCAGAAACACTTCTACACACACAAGATGGTAGAAGTTTGGAACTCTCTTCTGCAAATGACAGTTGATGCTGGGTCAATTGTTAGTTTTATATCTGAGATTGATAGCTTTCTGTTAACCAAAGGTATGGGCCAAAGACGGGCATGTGGAGTTGGCTCCACAGATCAGCCCTGATCTCAGTGAATGGCAGAACAGGCTCGAGGGGCTGAATAGCCTCCTCCTGTTCCTATGTTCCTATCCACAGTCCCTTGTGGCAGAAAATTCCAAAGATTCACCACCCTCTGAGTGAAGAAATTTCTCCTCATCTCAGTCCTAAATGGCCGACCCCTTATCCTGAGACTGTGCCCCCTGGTTCTAGACTCTCAGTGAGCTAACAAACGGGCCATCACAATTCTTATTTTAACAAAAGCATGAACCCATTTATTTTCAATCGTTATCGTTGCAACGCCCCTGCGCCCCTTCTTGCCCTGTCTGGCTGGCTCACGATCCATTTTTCCTTCACTGTGCAACTGCAAAGCAATTGGATTTCTGCTTGTTCAGAATGTCGAAGGGTTTGAAGTGACAATTTGGTCCGTATTTTAATTCTGTTTTAAGTCCGATCATTGCACCAAATGAAGCTGCTGAAAGCTATCCAAGATAAAATATGTGAACAGAACAGGAGACGCGGCAAAGTGGTATCGTGGCCTTTATTGCAAAGGGGATGGAGTATAAAAGCAGGGAAGTCTTGCTACAGTTGTACAGGGTATTGGTGAGGCCACACCTGGAGTACTGCGTGCAGTTTTGGTTTCCATATTTACGAAAGGATATACTTGCTTTGGAGGCAGTTCAGAGAAGGTTCACTTGGTTGATTCTGGGGATGAGGGGGTTGACTTATGAGGAAAGGTTGAGTAGGTTGGGCCTCTACTCGTTGGAATTCAGAAGAATGAGAGGTGATCTTAATGAAACGTATAAGATTATGAGGGGGCTTGACAAGGTGGATACAGAGAGGATGCTTCCACTGATGGGGAAGACTAGAACTAGGGGGCATAATCTTAGAATAAGGGGCCGCCCATTTAAAACTGAGATGAGGAGAAATTTCTTCTCTCAGAGGGTTGTAAATCTGTGGAATTCGCTGCCTCAGAGAGCTGTGGAAGCTGGGACATTGAATAAATTTAGGGGGGGGGGGGGGAGGGAAGGAAAAGAGAGGAGATCATAAGATAGAAAGGGGGGGTATTGGAAGTGGAGCTGAGTCCATGATCAGATCAGCCATGATCTTATTGATTGGCGGAGATGGCTTGAGGGGCCGTATGGTCTATTTCTTATGTTCTTATAATCCAGGGAGCAAATGCCTGGCATGAATCACTGAGGTTGGTTAATAGTCTCCTGCTGTTGCTGGACAATTGAACAACATGGTTTGTGTCGACGTAAAGTAGTTTTAGCTCTTATTGCAAACTATGTGGTATAATTTCTGGGCAAAATTCTTCAAGTAGTTTCGGGTACGGTAGCATAGCGGTTATGTTACTGGACCAGTGATCCCGAGACTTGGACTAATGATCCGGAGACAGGATCTGGGGAATTTAATTCTCTTAATTAATTCAATCTGCAATAAAAAAAAGTGTCAGTAACGGTGACCATGAAACTACCGGATTGTCATAAAAACCCATCTGGTTCACTAATGTCCTTTAGGGAAGGAAATCTGCCGCCCTTACCCGGTCTGGCCTATATGTGACTCCAGCTCCACAGCAATGTGGTTGACTCTTAACTGCCCTCTGGAATGGCCACACAGGTGTATTCAAGAAGGTGGCTCACCACCACCTTCTCGAGGGCAATTAAGGATGGGCAATAAATGCTGGACTTACCGGTGATGCCCACATCCTGTGAATGAATAAAAAACAAATCGAATTCCGATAGACACCAACTCCAGAGATAATCCGTTGGGCGGGCCACATTGTCCACATGCCCGACACAAGACTCCAAAGCAAACGCTCTACTCGGAACTCCTACACGGCAAGCGAGCTCCAGGTGGGCAGAGGAAACATTTCAAGGACACCCTCAAAGCCTCCCTGATAAAGTGCAACATCCCCACCGGCACCTGGGAGTCCCTGGCCTAAGTGGAGGAAGAGCATCCGGGAGGGCGCTGAGCACCTCGAGTCTCGTCGCCGAGAGCGTGCAGAAACCAAGCGCAGGCAGCGGAAGGAGCGTGCGGCAAACCAGACTCCCCACCCACCCTTTCCTTCAACCACTGTCTGTCCCACCTGTGACAGAGACTGGAATTCCCATATTGGACTGTTCAGTCACCTGAGAACTCACTTTTAGATCTGTGGAATTCGCTGCCTCAGAGAGCTGTGGAAGCTGGGACATTGAATAAATTTAAGACAGAGATAGACATTTTCTTACCGATAAGGGGTTATGGGGAGCGGACAGGGAAGTGGACCTGAGTCCATGATCGGATCAGCCATGATCATATTGAATGGCGGAGCAGGCTCGAGAGGCCAAATGGCCGACTCCTGCTCCTATTTCTTATGTTCTTATGGAAGCAAATCTTCCTCGATTTCGAGGGATGATGATGATTGTTCTTAAACCACTTTAGCAATACTGTAATACAAAAGCAAGGTAGTGCGGATGCTGGAAATCTAAAATAAAAACAGAAAATGCTGGAACCGCTCAGCCGGGTCAGGAAGTATCTGTAGAGAGAGAAACAGAGTTGACGTTTCAGGTCATTCATAAATCTCTCTCCACAATACTCCAGTTGAAGTGTTGCTGCAAATGGTGCGAAACAAAATGTATTATGTTTCCTGATGCTGAAATGTAACGGGTATTTCAGTGTCTGTGAGAAGATGTGTGCTGACAGACGCTCACGCCTATCACTGATCCCTGGCCTGAGAACAATGAGGGTTTGGCACCAAAGGTCAGGTTAGTTGGCCACGTGCCGTCGAAAATTGTCTCAAATTGATATTTGTAGACCAACAGTGCTTTATAAGCTCGCTCGCTCTCGTACAAAATCACTTTCTCCGAGTGTGTGGTCTTTTATTCCACACAAAGGATAGAAAATAACATGAAATGGTGATAACTGGGGAAAACTGAAAGACCAGCTGCTGCTGATAATCGCTGGAGTAGCGTGTAAGTGTTAAAGGATGGAGAGCGTGGAGAATGGTTCATATTTACAGCAGGGGAAATTTCCATTGGATAAGTTGTCGATAAATTTACAACATTTCTACCCATTAGTACATGAACTGCAAGTGTTATTGTTGCCAGATGTCAATTGGAGAGAGATTCAATTTACATGCACTGTTTTTCCTCCTACATTCTACCCTACGTAAACTCGAGGTGATCCAAAACTCGGCAGCCCGTGTCCCAACTTGCACCAAGTCCTGCTCACCCACCACCCCTGTGCTCACTGACCTACATTGACTCCCGGTCTGGCAACATCTGAAATTCAAAATTCTCATCCTTGTTTACAAATCCCTCCGTGGCCTCACCCCTCCCTATCTCTGTAATCTCCTCCAGCCCCACAACCCTCCGAGATGTCTGCGCTCCTCTAATTCTGCCCTCTTGAGCATCCCTGATTATAATCGCTCAACCATCGGTGGCCGTGCCTTCTGTTGCCTGGGTCCCAAGCTCTGGAACTCCCTCCCTAAACCTCTCCGCCTCTCTACCTTTTTTTCCTTCTTTAAGAAGCTCCTTAAAACCCACCTCATTGACCAAACTTTCTGCTTTAATTTCTTCTTCTGTGGCTCGGTGTCAAATTTATCTGTTTTTTCTTATAACACTGCTGTGAAGCGTCTTGGGACGTTTTACTATGTTAAAGGCGCTATATAAATAAAAGTTATTGTTATCAAATACAGAATAACTGTTATATTTGATATTCTGGGAGGAGGTGGTTGTCCTGTGAGGATAAATTGAGTAGACTCGGCCTATGCTCTTCTGGAGCTTAGAAGAATGAAAGATGAAACATAAGGGGATTGACAGGATCGATGCAGGGAGGATGTTTCCCCCGGGCTGGAGAGTCTAGAACCAGGGGTCACAGTCTCAGGATAAGGGGTCGGCCATTTAGGACTGAGATGAGGAGGAATTTCTTCACTCAGAGGGTGGTGAATCTTTGGAATTCTCTGCCCCAGAGGGCTGTGGAGGCTCAGTCATTGAGTATATTCAAGACACAGATCGAAAGATTTTAGGGCAGTAAGGGAATCAAGGGATATTGGGATAGTGCAGGAAAGTGGAGTTGAGGTAGAAGATCAGCCATGATCTCATTGAATGGTGGAGCAGGCTCGAGGGGCCAAATGGCCTCCTCCTGCTCCTATTTCTTATGCTCTCAGTAATGGCCATTCATCTGGTAACGCAGTGGGGTCAAAACCAGACCAAGGCAGTCTATCAAATGTCTCTCAGATTATGTTACAGTGTTTTCCAAATGCACTTCAAATTAAGTTTTGTCACCTGAAATGAGTTCATAGTTCACAATGGAGAAATGCCCCTCCACAGTTTCGGTTTCAGGCCCCTGGGCACGAGTTGCCTTGGAACAGATAAGAGTACAGTATTACCTTTCCCTACGTGACATCTATTTGCTGACTTGTCTGATTCACTTAGTAAACTCATATTTTCTTCAGAATAGGCTCCTGTTGCAATTCGACGTCCGTTTGCTGACTAAGATGCACATTTGAGATAAAAATAGGAAGTCCTGGTAACACCTGGAAGGTCGATTAGCGTCTGAAAGGGACAGATAAGTTAATATTTCAGGCACATAAGAAATAGGAGCAGGAGTCGGCCATTTGGCCCCTCGAGCCTGTTCCGCCATTCAATAAGATCATGGATGATCTGATCATGGACTCAGCTCCACTTCCTCGCCCGCTCCCCGTAACCCTTGACTCCCTTATCGTTCAACAATCTGTCTATCTCCACCTTAAATATATTCAATGACCCAGCCTCCACAGCTTTCTGGAGTAGAGAATTCCAGAGATTCACGATCCTCTGAGAGAAGAAATTCCTCCTCACCTCCATCTTAAATGGGCGACCCTTTATTCTGAAACAATGCCCCCTAGTTCTAGATTCCCCCACGAGGGGAAACATCCTCTCTGCATCTACCCTGTTGAGCCCTCTCAGAATCTTATATGTTTCAATATCACCTCTCATTCTTCTAAACTCCAATGAGTATAGGCCCAACCTGCTCAACCTTTCTTCATAAGACAACCCCTTCATCTCCGGAATCAACCGAGTGAACCTTCTCTGAACAGCCGCCAATGCAAGTATATCCTTCCTTAAATACAGAGACCAAAACTCCAGGTGTGGCCTCACCAATACCCTGTACAGTTGTAGCAAGACTTCTCTGCTTTTATACTCTAAACCCCCTTGCAATGCACGCTGCTCTACCCATTCTGTCAAAGGTTCCCATCCAAAACGTTAACTTGCCATTTCTCTTTTGGACACTGATTGACCTGTATTTCCAGCGTTTTCCATTCTTCTTTCAAACGTCTACCATTTGCAGATTTTTCTATTTAAAAAAAAATCTTAACCTGGCTATTGGAGCAGGTGATGTGGAAGCTCTGAAAACACCAACTTTCTAAACATGAAATTATAGTTGCACAAAGCGTGTGACAGATCGTGGGAGGATGTACCTGGTGTTAAAGCAATTTAGGTGTTTCATCTTTTGCTCTTTACGCTGAGGGGGGTTGACAGGTAGATGCTGAGAGGATGTTTCCCTTGATGGAGAGTCTAGAACCAGGGGTCACAGTCTCAGGATAAGGGGTCGGCCATTTAGGACTGAGACTAGGAGGAATTTCTTCACTCAGAGGGTGGTGAATCTTTGGAATTCTCTGCCCCAGAGGGCTGTGGAGGCTCAGTCGTTGAGTATATTCAAGGCTATCGATAGATTTCTGGACTCTGGCAGAATCAAGGGATATGGGGATCGGGCGGGAAAGTGGAGTTGAGGTCGGAGATCAGCCAAGATATTATTGAATGGTGGAGCAGGCTCGAGGGGCCATGTAGCTACTCCTGCTCCTATTTCTTATGTTGGGATTTCCTAGCTCTGTGGTCCAAAGGTGCTCCACATGCGCAGCTGTGCGATAATCTGCTTTTTGTTACGCTCCAGTCCATT
Source organism: Pristiophorus japonicus (assembly GCF_044704955.1). Taxonomy (NCBI): domain Eukaryota; kingdom Metazoa; phylum Chordata; class Chondrichthyes; family Pristiophoridae; genus Pristiophorus; species Pristiophorus japonicus. The sequence continues at coordinate 7,004,732 of NC_091989.1, read as the reverse complement.
CAGCCACGAAAAATAATTTGTACTTCAGAATGAATTGGCAATGATTAGGCCTTTGTTGAGAGCTACTCTTGTCTTGTGCAACCCCCCCCCCTCCTGCTGTTCTTTGTGATTCAGGGGAGAGAAGCCCATGATTGAACAAGCACACGTTGGCCTTTGATCAGCGTGGATTTTCTCAAACTGCAACCAGGTCATTAAAAGACGTGCGTTTATATAGCGCCTTTCACGACCACCGGACGTCTCAAAGCGCTTTACAGCCAATGAAGGGCTTTTGAAGTGTAGTCACTGTTGTAATGTAGGTTATCTCCGTTTTATTTATTTCTGAACGTAGTGTTTCGTTATAACCCAGTCTTTGGGGGGAGGGGTGGGGCGTGTGTGGGGGGGGGTGGGGGTGGGGGGGAGGTGTGGGGGGGAGTGGGATGGGTGGTGGGAGGGGGTTGGGGGTGGGTTGGGTGTGTGGGAATGGGGGATGGGTGAGGGGGGAGTGGGTGGGTGGGGGGGAATGGGGGATGGGTGAGGGGGGAGTGGGTGGGTGAGGGGGGGAATGGGGGATGGGTGAGGGGGGAGTGGATTGGGTGTGTGGGAATGGGGGATGGGTGAGGGGGGAGTGGGTGGGTGGGGGGGGAATGGGGGATGGGTGAGGGGGGAGTGGGTGGGTGGGGGGGGAATGGGGGATGGGTGAGGGGGGAGTGGGTTGGGTGGGGGGGTAATGGGGGATGGGTGAGGGGGGAGTGGGTTGGGTGTGTGGGAATGGGGGATGGATGAGGGGGGAGTGGGGGGGGAATGGGGGATGGGTGAGGGGGGAGTGGGTGGGTGGGGGGGAATGGGGGATGGGTGAGGGGGGAGTGGGTGGGTGGGGGGGGGGATGGGGGATGGGTGAGGGGGGAGTGGGTGGGTGGGGGGGGAATGAGGGATGGGTGAGGGGGGAGTGGGTGGGTGGGGGGGGTAATGGGGGATGGGTGAGGGGGGAGTGGGTGGGTGGGGGGGGGAATGGGGGATGGGTGAGGGGGGAGTGGGTTGGGTGTGTGGGAATGGGGGATGGATGAGGGGGGAGTGGGGGGGGGAATGGGGGATGGGTGAGGGAGGAGGGGGTGGGGGAGTGTGTGGGAGGGGGTTTGGGTGGGTGGGGGGAGGGGAATGGGGGTGGGGTGTGCTTACTTGCATTGCTTACTGCGTTCTGCGGGATCTGTGTCACGGGTAGGAACAGCTGCCACTGCCTTTATATGTTCAGAAAGCAGAAACGAGCCACCTTTTTAAAACAAAAGTAAACTATATTTAGCACTGGCGGGAGCAGGGTTTGGGGTATGTAGGGGCTTTGGGCAGATTGTCTACCTGTTTGTGTTAAATGGCCCACAGATAGGCCACCGAGCTTCTGGAGGATAATAATAATGGCTTTGATTTTAATGGACAGGCAGGGTGAGGGGTTAACATCCTAAATCTGTGAATCACGCCTCCAAGTCGTGGCGTCCTGACGAATGAAGCGCCGAGCGAGATTCCCGCTAACGGTGACCCGACGATGTAACCGGCGACACACAAAAATAACATGGTACGTCGCTTTCCGGAGATCCTTCAGCGAGATCACCGGTGAAGAGAGTGCACATTATGTGCCGCAGCTCGTTCTCTTCTAGGACAACAATCGGGGTCCGATGTATGTGATACAACAACAACAACAACTTGTATTTATATAGCACCTTTAACATAGTAAAATGTCCCAAGGCGCTTCGCAAGAGTGTTGTAAGACAAACTTTGACACCGAGCCACTTAAGGAGAAATTAGGTCAGATGATCAAAAGCTTGGTCAAAGAGGTATGCTTTAAGCAGCTTCTTAAAAGAGAGGCAGGTTTAGGGAGGGAGTTCCAGAGCTTGGGGCCCAGGCAGCTGAAGGCACGGCCACCGATGGTCGAGCGATTATAATCAGGGATGCTCAAGAGGGCAGAATTAGAGGAGCGCAGATATCCCGGGGTGGGGGGGAAGGGGGGTTGTGGGGCTGGAGGAGATTACAGAGATAGGGAGGGGCGGGGCCATGGAGGGATTTTAAAACAAGGATGAGAATTTTTAAATCGAGGCGTTGCTTAACCGGGAGCCAATGTAGGTCAGCGAGCACAGGGGGTGATGGGTGAGCGGGACTTGCTGCGAGTTAGGACACGGGGGCAGCCGAGTTTTGGATCACCTCGAGTTTACATAGGGTAGAATGTGGGAGGCCGGCCAGGGGTGCATTGGAATAGTCGAGTCTAGAGGTAACAAAGGCACGGATGAGGGCTTCAGCAGCGGATGAGCTGAGGCAAGGGGCGGAGACAGGCGATGTTACGGACCCTATTTGCAATTTAAATGGGCCCCACCACCTCGGTTCCGGTAGTCTCGGCGGGGGAGGGGGGGGAACCATTGCCGTGGCCGGAGGGATGCCGGGAATGGGACGGTAAGCAGTTGCCAACGATTTTCGGGACACTATTGCTTCGAGGCGGGAGGCCTCAGAATGCAGCTTATCCATCGCAGCGAGGACTTTGCATAGGCCTGTGATCAACTCACAAAATCAACAGTGCGTCTCCAAGCAAAAACAAGCCACCCTTTGTTGAGACAGTGCGGTTGGAAACATTCGTGGTGCAAGAGTCAACACAGCTTGCAACGGACTTTGAACCCCCGAGAACTTCATGGAATCATAATGCAGCATTGATTGTCAGACAGGAAGCAAAGAGTAGGAGTAAATGGGGACTTTTCAGAATGGCAGGCAGTGACTAGTGGGGTACCGCAAGGTTCTGTGCTGGGGCCCCAGCTGTTTACACTGTACATTAATGATTTAGACGAGGGGATTAAATGTAGTATCTCCAAATTTGCGGATGACACTAAGTTGGGTGGCAGTGTGAGCTGCGAGGAGGATGCTATGAGGCTGCAGAGTGACTTGGATAGGTTAGGTGAGTGGGCAAATGCATGGCAGATGAAGTATAATGTGGATAAATGTGAGGTTATCCACTTTGGTGGTAAAAACAGAAAGACAGACTATTATCTGAATGGTGACAGATTAGGAAAAGGGGAGGTGCAACGAGACCTGGGTGTCATGGTACATCAGTCATTGAAGGTTGGCATGCAGGTACAGCAGGCGGTTAAGAAAGCAAATGGCATGTTGGCCTTCATAGCGAGGGGATTTGAGTACAAGGGCAGGGAGGTGTTGCTACAATTGTACAGGGCCTTGGTGAGGCCACACCTGGAGTATTGTGTACAGTTTTGGTCTCCTAACCTGAGGAAGGACATTCTTGCTACTGAGGGAGTGCAGCGAAGGTTCACCAGACTGATTCCCGGGATGGCGGGACTGACCTATCAAGAAAGACTGGATCAACTGGGCTTGTATTCACTGGAGTTCAGAAGAATGAGAGGGGACCTCATAGAAATGTTTAAAATTCTGACGGGGTTAGACAGGTTAGATGCAGGAAGAATGTTCCCAATGTTGGGGAAGTCCAGAACCAGGGGACACAGTCTAAGGATAAGGGGGAAGCCATTTAGGACCGAGATGAGGAGGAATTTCTTCACCCAGAGAGTGGTGAACCTGTGGAATTCTCTACCACAGAAAGTTGTTGAGGCCAATTCACTAAATATATTCAAAAAGGAGTTAGATGAAGTCCTTACTACTAGGGGGATCAAGGGGTATGGTGAGAAAGCAGGAATGGGATACTGAAGTTGCATGTTCAGCCATGAACTCATTGAATGGCGGTGCAGGCTAGAAGGGCCGAATGGCCTACTCCTGCACCTATTTTCTATGTTTCTATGTTTCTATCTAAAAAAACTAACAAAACATAAGAACTTTCATCCAAATTGGAGCAGCTACTGCTTCGAAGTCCAACGATTTGGGTGAATTTTGGTTTGTTTTATCATAGAATCAGAGAATAGTACGGCACAGAAGGAGGCCATTCGGCCCATCGAGTCCGCGCGGGATCTTTCGAAGAGCATTCCACTCAGTCCCCCTCCCCCGCTCTTTTCCCATATCCTGTAATTTCTTCTCCTTCAACTATTTATCCAATTCTCTTTTGAAAGCGACTATTGAATCTGTATCCTCTGCCCTATCAGGCAGTGCATTCCAAATCCTAACCATCATCATCATCATAGGCGGTCCCTCGAACGAGGATGACTTATTTCCACAAGAGTTCAAAGGTGATTCAATGAAGGACCCGATGTTCCAGATCCTGAACTCCAGTTGAGGGGGTGGAAGATGTCTGTGTGCGTGGATTTTTTTAACGTGGGGTGGCCGTTGCACATCAGCCACCACGCGGGCTTGACAGAGCCAGGTCTTGGTCCAGTGGCAAGGGTTAACCAGGACGACTGGAGACCTGCTAACCACGCACTGCGAACCACCCACGACCTCATGTCGCCTCTGGTTCTTTCAAACCTACTTCCAAGTCTCCGCTCTTACCACGTTGTTTAACGGGCATTGCAGCAAATGTGCAAGGACACTTATTGCTTATGCGATCGTTCTTGGTCGTATTTCTTATTTTTGGATCAATTCAACGCAGACTGTTTAAGTATCAGCCGTGGCTCAGTGGGTCGCACTCTCGCCTCTGAATCAGAAGGTCGTGGGTTCAAAAATCCAGGCTGACACTCCCAGTGCAGTGCTGAGGGAGTGCCGCACTGTCGGAGGTGCTGTCTTTTCGATGAGACATTAAACCGAGGCCCCGTCTGCTCTCTCAGGTGGATGTAAAAGATTCCATGGCGCTATTTCGAAGAAGAGCAGGGGTGTTATCCCCGGAGTCCTGGGGCCAATATTTATCCCTCAATCAACATCACTAAAAAACAGATTATCTGACCATTATCACATTGCTGTTTGTGGGAGCTTGCTGTGGGCAAATTGGCTGCCGCGTTTCCCACATTACAACAGTGACTACACTCCAAAAAGTACTTCATTGGCTGTAAAGCACTTTGAGATATCCGGTGGCCGTGAAAGGCGCTATATAAATGCAAGTCTTTCTTTATGTTAAAAATTATTTTTCTTATGACAGCTTCCAGTTTAGTTCAACCGTTGAGCCAAAGTCTCGTCCTTCTAGATGCAGATAATTCCTCCAGTTAAATGTTCTCTGGATCAGAATAACGATAGCCACTGAGATCTGTAAGGAGGAGCAGTCCACCCAGTTACAAGGAACCGAGTGTGGCTGAGGCAAGTGTGGAGACCAAGAAGGTTTGGTGAGGTCCATGTCGATAAATGGCCTGAGTGTGTACAAGCAGCTGGTTCAAAGGCAATTCTCTGATACCCCCCCACAGGATCAGCATACGCACGAGGAGTGATGGCAGTGGTAGTATCGTGGTCATGTTACTGGTACTAGAAACCACGTGGCCTGGACTAATGATTCGGATCAAATCCCACCACAGCAGTTGGGGACTTTAAATGCAGTTAATTAAATAAATCTGGAATTAAAAAACTAGTATCAGTAATGGTGACCATGGAACTATCGGATTGTCGTAAAAACCCATTGGGTTCACTGATGTCCTTCAGGGAAGGAAATCTGCCGCCCTTACCCAGTCTGGGCCTATACGTGACTCCAGACCCACAGCAATGTGGTTGACTCTTAACTGCCCTCTGAAATGGCCCAGCGAGACACTTAATTGTCAAGAAGGCAGCTCACCACCACCTTCTCGAGGGCAATTAGCAATAAATGCCGGCCTTGTCAGCGACACCCACGTCTTGCATAAAAAAGAGGGGTACAGGTGCTATCTCTTCTTGATCTCGCACCTCGGCCTCCCTCCCCCAACCCCCTTCCTCCTCCCCGCCTCTGCCTTCCCCCTGACCAACCTCCCCCCACCCCCGCCTCCCTCCCCACCTCCCCTCCCCCCACCCCGCCCCTGCCTCCCCCCACCGTAACAATTTCCATAGAGGACAGGACGGATGGCATAGCACCACAAAGGCCAGATGGAGTATAATGTTGGAAAGTGTGAGGTCATGCACTTTGGTAAAGAAAAAAAAGAACAAGTTATTATTTAAATGGAGAAAGATTGCAAAGTTCTGCAGTACAGAGGGACCTGGGGGTAGTGCATGAAACACAAAAGGTTAGTATGCAGGTACAGCAAGTGATCAGGATGGCCAATGGTATCTTGGCCTTATTGCAAAGGGGATGGAGTATAAAAGCAGGGAAGTCTTGCTACAGTTATACAGGGTATTGGTAAGGCCACAACTGGAATACTGCGTGTAGTTTTGGTTTCCATATTTACGAAAGGATATACTTGCTTTGGAGGCAGTTCAGAGAAGGTTCACTAGGTTGATTCCGGGGATGAGGGGGTTGACTTATGAGCAAAGGTTGAGTAGGTTGGGCCTCTACTCATTGGAATTCAGAAGAATGAGAGGTGATCTTATCAAAACGTATAAGATTATGAGGGGACTTGACAAGGTGGATGCAGAGGGGATGTTTCTACTGGTGGGGGAGACTAGAATTAGGGGGCATGGTCTTAGAATAAGGGGCCGCCCATTTAAAATTGAGATGAGGAGAAATTTCTTCTCTCAGTGGGTTGTAAATCTGTGGAATTCGCTGCCTCAGAGAGCTGTGGAAGCTGGGACATTGAATAAATTTAGGACAGAAATAGACAGTTTCTTGAACGATAAGGGGATAAGGGGTTACGGGGTGCGGGCGGGGAAGTGGAGCTGAGTCCATGATCGGATCAGCCATGATCGTATTGATTGGCGGAGCAGGCTCGAGGGGCCAAATGGCCGACTCCTGCTCCTGCTCCTATTTCTTATGTTCTTATGTAATATTTTAGCCCTCAGCCATGTACATCAGCCATTGGTGAATATAAATGTGTAATATAATAAATGAATATAATGTCTGAGAGGTTGAAAGCGGCATAATGAACATAATGCTGTTCAGGAAATATTTTCCGACTCTGTCTAACAGGTGGTGCGGTTTGTGAACCTGTGCTGATCACGCCTAAACCCTCGATGTGGCAAAGGCTTTATTCCAGGATGATCAGGGCTGGGAACTCAACATCCAAGGGTATTCAACATCCAGGGGTATTCAACATCCAGGGGTATTCAACATCCAGGGGTATTCAACATCCAGGGGTATTCAACATCCAGGGGTATTCAACGTTCAGGGGTATTCAACATCCAGGGGTATTCAACATCCAGGGGTATTCAACATCCAGGGGTATTCAACATTCAGGGGTATTCAACATCCAGGGGTATTCAACATCCAGGGGTATTCAACATTCAGGGGTATTCAACATCCAGGGGTATTCAACATTCAGGGGTATTCAACATCCAGGGGTATTCAACATTCAGGAAGGATAGAATAAAAGGAAAAGGAGGTGGGGTAGCATTGCTGGTTAAAGAGGAGATTAATGCAATAGTTAGGAAAGACATTAGCTTGGATGATGTGGAATCTATATGGGTAGAGCTGCAGAACACTAAAGGGCAAAAATCGTTAGTGGGAGTTGTGTACAGACCTCCAAACAGTAGTAGTGATGTTGGGGAGGGCATCAAACAGGAAATTAGGGGTGCATGCAATAAAGGTGCAGCAGTTATAATGGGTGACTTTAATATGCACATAGATTGGGCTAGCCAAACTGGAAGCAATACGGTGGAGGAGGATTTCCTGGAATGCATAAGGGATGGTTTTCTAGACCAATATGTCGAGGAACCAACTAGGGGGGAGGCCATCTTAGACTGGGTGTTGTGTAATGAGAGAGGATTAATTAGCAATCTCATTGTGCGAGGCCCCTTGGGGAAGAGTGACCATAATATGGTGGAATTCTGCATTAGGATGGAGAATGAAACAGTTAATTCAGAGACCATGGTCCAGAACTTAAAGAAGGGTAACTTTGAAGGTATGAGGCATGAATTGGCTAAGATAGATTGGCTAATGATACTTAAGGGGTTGACTGTGGATGGGCAATGGCAGACATTTAGAGACCGCATGGATGAATTACAACAATTGTACATTCCTGTCTGGCGTAAAAATAAAAAAGGGAAGGTGGCTCAACCGTGGCTATCTAGGGAAATCAGGGATAGTATTAAAGCCAAGGAAATGGCATACAAATTGGCCAGAAATAGCAGCGAACCTGGGGACTGGGAGAAATTTAGAACTCAGCAGAGGAGGACAAAGGGTTTGATTAGGGCAGGGAAAATGGAGTACGAGAAGAAGCTTGCAGGGAACATTAAGGCGGATTGCAAAAGTTTCTATAGGTATGTAAAGAGAAAAAGGTTAGTAAAGACAAACGTAGGTCCCCTGCAGTCAGAATCAGGGAAAGTCATAACGGGGAACAAAGAAATGGCAGACCAATTGAACAAGTACTTTGGTTCAGCATTCACTAAGGAGGACACAAACAACCTTCCGGATATAAAAGTGGTCAGAGGGTCTAGTAAGGAGGAGGAACTGAGGGAAATCTTTATTAGTCGGGAAATTGTGTTGGGGAAATTGATGGGATTGAAGGCCGATAAATCCCCAGGGCCTGATGGACTGCATCCCAGAGTACTTAAGGAGGTGGCCTTGGAAATAGCGGATGTATTGACAGTCATTTTCCAACATTCCATTGACTCTGGATCAGTTCCTATGGAATGGAGGGTAGCCAATGTAACCCCACTTTTTAAAAAAGGAGGGAGAGAGAAAACAGGGAATTATAGACCGGTCAGCCTGACCTCAGTAGTGGGTAAAATGATGGAATCAATTATTAAGGATGTCATAGCAGTGCATCTGGAAAATGGGATTAAATGCAGTATCTCCAAATTTGCGGATGACACTAAGTTGGGTGGCAGTGTGAGCTGCGAGGAGGATGCTATGAGGCTACAGAGTGACTTGGATAGGTTAGGTGAGTGGGCAAATGCGTGGCAGATGAAGTATAATGTGGATAAATGTGAGGTTATCCACTTTGGTGGTAAAAACAGAGAGACAGACTATTATCTGAATGGTGACAGATTAGGAAAAGGGAAGGTGCAACGAGACCTGGGTGTCATGGTACATCAGTCATTGAAGGTTGGCATGCAGGTACAGCAGGCGGTTAAGAAAGCAAATGGCATGTTGGCCTTCATAGCGAGGGGATTTGAGTACAGGGGCAGGGAGGTGTTGCTACAGTTGTACAGGGCCTTGGTGAGGCCACACCTGGAGTATTGTGTACAGTTTTGGTCTCCTAACTTGAGGAAGGACATTCTTGCTATTGAGGGAGTGCAGCGAAGATTCACCAGACTGATTCCCGGGATGGTGGGACTGACCTATCAAGAAAGACTGGATCAACTGGGCTTGTATTCACTGGAGTTCAGAAGAGTGAGAGGGGACCTCATAGAAACGTTTAAAATTCTGACGGGTTTGGACAGGTTGGATGCAGGAAGAATGTTCCCAATGTTGGGGAAGTCCAGAACCAGGGGTCACAGTCTAAGGATAAGGGGTAAGCCATTTAGGACCGAGATAAGGAGAAACTTCTTCACCCAGAGAGTGGTGAACCTGTGGAATTCTCTACCACAGGAAGTAGTTGAGGCCAATTCACTAAATATATTCAAAAGGGAGTTAGATGAAGTCCTTACTACTCGGAGGATCAAGGGGTATGGCGTGAAAGCAGGAAGTGGGTACTGAAGTTTCATGTTCAGCCATGAACTCATTGAATGGCGGTGCAGGCTAGATGGGCTGAATGGCCTGCTCCTGCACCTATTTTCTATGTTTCTATGTTTCTATATTTCCAGGGAGATGAACGTGCTGATTAGATTTGTTCTGCCAGTTTAACATGAAAGGAATGATTCCGATTGGCAGAAATTCAGCCAAAGCCCAGATTTCCACCTGACCTTTGGTTTCCAGTCTTTGCAGGAGCCAGAGTTACGATTTTATCAATCTGCGGAGTATTGCCTCCCTAACACATCCAGTTTGGGAGGGTCTATCTACAATTAATGGGAACGGTATTATAGAAACATAGAAAATAGGTGCAGGAGTAGGCCATTCGGCCCTTCGAGCCTGCACCACCATTCAATTTGATCATGGCTGATCATTCAACCTCAGTACCCCTTTCCTGCTTTCTCTCCATACCCCTTGATCCCTTTAGCCGTAAGGGCCACATCTTACTCCCTCTTGAATATATTGAATGAACTGGCATCAACAACTTTCTGCGGTAGACAATTCCACAGGTTCACAATTCTCTGAGTGAAGAAGTTTCTCCTCATCTCGGTCCTAAATGGCTTACCCCTTATCCTTAGACTGTGACCCCTGGTTCTGGACTTCCCCAACATCGGGAACATTCTTCCTGCATCTAACCTGTCCAATCCCGTCAGAATTTTATATGTTTCTATGAGATCCCCTCTCATCCTTCTAAACTCCATTGAATACTGGATGAGTAATCCAGAGGCCTGGACTGATGATTCGGAGACATGGGGCCAGAAATTGTAGTCGGAAGCTTCCCGCGGGCGAACGCCTCCGACCGAAATTTTTTTGAACAAAAGTACCCGGTGGTCCCGGAGGAACGAACACTCACACTCCGAGGCCGAGATGTGCAGCCCAGTGCAGAGGCCCACGTATCCCCGGCAACACATGGGCATCCTGGGATCACGTGGGCCTGGACCACCAATCACAATGGAGTATTCTCATTGAGCTCATGGTCTACAGGGCTGTAGTAATACCCGCCCTCCTGTATGGCTCAGAGACATGGACCATGTACAGTAGACGCCTCAAGTCGCTGGAGAAATACCACCAACGATGTCTCCGCAAGTTCCTGCAAATCTCCTGGGAGGACAGACGCACCAACATTAGTGTCCTCGACCAGGCCAACATTAGCACATTGAAGCACTGACCAAGCTTGATCAGCTCCGCTGGTCAGGGCCACATTGTTCGCATGCCAGACACTAGACTCCCAAAGCAAGCGCTCTACTCGGAACTCCTTCACGGCAAACGAGCCCAAGGTGGGCAGAGGAAACCTCACAGGGACACCCTCAAAGCCTCCCTGATAAAGTGCAACATCCCCACTGACACCTGGGAGTCCCTGGCCAAAGACCGCCCTAAGTGGAGGAAGAGCATCCGGGAGGGCGCTGAGCACCTCGAGTCCCGTCGCCGAGAGCATGCAGAAACCAAGCGCAGGCAGCGGAAGGAGCGTGCGGCAAACCAGACTCCCCACCCACCCTTTCCCTCAACCACTGTCTGTCCCACCTGTGACAGGGACTGTGGTTCTCGTATTGGACTGTTCAGTCACCTAAGGACTCATTCTAAGAGTGGAAGCAAGTCTTCCTCGATTCCGAGGGACTGCCTATGATGAATAATGCTGAGTTCCGTTTGTCCGAGCTCCCAGTACTATCAATGAGAATACCCTCAAAACACAGAAACAAACACCTCACATATTTAAAATTAATTGTAAATTATATTAACTGTTTTAGAAAAATAAATATTTTTTTGAATTTTAAAAAGAAATGTTTTAATAGGGTTAAAAATAAACTTACCTTAATGGACAGGGTTTTTAATATAAAACCTAGTGATAACATTTATTTTTTGTATCTTTTAAAACTCTTACTGGTAAAAGTAGGCCTTGCGCTTGCCTTTACCAGGCGTAAGAGTTTGAAGGACAAACGTTGGGCAGGGAGTGGGGCAAAAACCCCAAATCTCGGCCCACAAAGGCCCTTCTCCCGATCTGTCAGAAGTAATTTTGACAGATTGCAAGTGCTGGGTTTAGGCACAAGCATTTCGCGGGCGTAAACCCGGAACTTGTGGGGCCTCTTCAGGCATGTGCGCACATCGTATGCTCCCAGATCCGCAATTTACGGCCCATGGGTTCAAATCCCACCATGGCAGCTGGGAGAATTTAAATTCAGTTAATTAAATAAATCGGGAAGAAAAAGCTAGTCTCAGTAATGGTGATATAAAACCCAACTGGTTCACTGATGTCCTTTAAGGAAGGAAATCTGCCGCCCTTATCCGGTCTGGGCCTATATGTGACTCCAGACCCACAGCAATGTGGTTGACTCTTAACTGCCCTCTGAAATGGCCCAGCAAAGAACAGCGGTTCAAGAAAGCAGCTCACCGCCACCTTCTCAAGGGGCAATTAGGGACGGGCAATAAATGCCGGCCTTGCCAGCGAAGCCCACATCCCGTGAACGAAAACATTTAAAAAAAGAATGATTTCCCTGGTGCATTCAGGCACATTGTAGTTAGGCCCTTCTGGGTCCAAAGTTGTAAAACAAAGCTTCATTTTTGTTCATGTGGAATCCAGCACAGTTAGGTTTACTGTCAGAAGCGGCGTGCCTGTCTGCTGCTCTGTTAGTACTGTATTTCATATTTGTTATTTCGTATTGGACTGTTCAGCCACCAAAGAACTCACTTCAGGAGTGGAAGCAAGTCTTCCTCGATTCCGAGGGACTGCCTATGATGATGATGATGTTACTGTATCTAAACACCTTTGGAAGAACTTCTCCTTGTCTCTTTCAGTTCCCTAAAGTTTCACAACGTTTTCACAGCCGAGAAGAGGAAAGCACCTGTCAGACTTTCACGATGCCTGTGCCAGAACTGCTGATCAACCATTGTTTGCCAATGCCGCAGTCCCCTCATTGTGGCAGATCGCCATGGAGCAGCCATGATCCATTCTGTAACCTCGCTCGCCAATTATCCATGTCTTCCTGTCGCATGTCCTCTCTCTAACCGCGATGATGGGGACCCGCGTGGTGTATCGCGTGGTGTTGCAGTGTTACCGCGTGTTTCACTCGCTCGTGTTTTGCTTCACAGTTGTCGTGGTTACATTTATCAAGCATCTCATATTTCAACAAACTACAGCACAGCCCCTATTTTTGCCGTCATTGCTTGCCATTTTTTTTTGGCGGCCAACAAATTTTTTTTCGGCGTAATGGATCAGTTTAAATTTCCCCCAAAGTTTTGGCACCGGTGCCGACTATCAGCGCCAGAGTTTTTCACCAGGTCTACGTTGTAAAGTGGTTCTGCACCGTTTCAGGCCAGTTAGGCCATTTTCCCCTTCACCGATTTAAAAAATAAAACGGCGCACAGAGACCTTAGAACCTGTTTTTTAAAAAGCCTCCCTTAAGTTAATGAAATGGGCGCTGGCCTGCTGCAATTTCCGGCCAAAGTTTCTCCACGCCATTGGAACATTGGAAAGGATCACAGTTTGTAGAACCTGCCCCTGTTTCAATTAAACTTTTTTTTTGAACTACATATTTTATAATAAAGTTTACAGCATTCACTAGATTAACTTTTATATATTTTAATGCCTTTATTAAAATTTTTATATATGAAGGTGTAACGTTAGTGTTTGTAGTTTCAAGTTAATGAAATAGTTTCCCGACCTTTACCCAGTTTGGTTACAATACAGAAGGAGGCAGTTTGGCCTGTTGAATCCGTGACATCATCTGGAAAGATTTTCTAGTGCTGGATTCAAAAAATAATGTACAGGATTCTGGTTAAATGTAAAAAATAAAAAT